>NC_051431.1:23270862-23365997 GCF_001649575.2 Kryptolebias marmoratus
ATTCCTATATATATATATATATATATATATATGCCTTCTAAGTTAATTTTACATCAGCGGTATCAAGGTTAATTTGGCTACAGATGACTTAACATCCAAACTGTCATTGGCAGCAGAAAAACACATAAAACCTTCCAAGAGAAACTGCCTGCCAAACAGCAAAAAAATCCCAGACAATAGCAGAATCCTGACAGAATGCAAAGTAATACAAGCCCAGTCTGGAGGACTGATTTTCTGGAGCTATTTGAAAGATTTTGGCCATGCATGGCTGCACAGGGAAACAAAATGTGTAGGTGTGAAAATCCCCACGATTAACTGACCATTATACTGTCAAGGTGAATATCCACTGATCCACTGAAATCGTCCTTCCTATTTATTTGAACAATGACCTGTATGGAAATATGTTGAAGTGACTGCCAGTGATCTACAACCATGGTAACAATGTGCTCTGGCCAGCACTCTGACTGCTAACACAGTATGGCTGTTTGCTCCTCATGGCTTTTCATGCAGAGACAAAGGAGGTTTTAAGTCCTGCTGGTTGTAGATCCTCCTTTTAAATACAACACAATGCATAATGTAGCTCTGCCATGAGTTTACTATATCCACATGTTGGTCATCTATTTTCTTTTGAGGTTGACATTAATTGGTTGTTATGGGAAGCTGCACATAAAAATGGAAGTGCTTAAAGAATGACAGTTCTTCAGATAAATGGCTTTAGCCTACCATACCATGCAGAAAGAATAGAAATCTGGTCTCAGACCAGCTTTATGTCTCCGCCAGACCTACCTCATAGATTTCAATAAAACTCACTTTGTTGAAATTCTGTGCTGTAATTAAAGAAAAAAACAAATCTGGATTTTAACAATATAGGCTAACAGATTTTTTTTTCCTGATCAATTGTGTTTTTCACAGTTTGTGTGGCTTTTACACATCCATCTAATTCACAAAGCCCTCTCAAAGTCAGATTTTTGCTTCTGACTTGGCAAACCATTCAGCGTCTCTCTACACTGGAGGTGTTTGTCCTTTTGCGTGCATTTAGAGGAAACCCCTCCAAAATTTATGTAAATAACTACCAAGACCAAAAGTACCTGATTCTCAAAGACCAGCATTATTTGCAACATCCATTCAGTGTCAAACATTTACCGTCTCGAGAACTTGTTTTTTGCAAGTTTGTTGAAAAAGAGTGGCAAAGTTTAGCAATAGTTTGCCTTGCTGCCTTCCCAAAAAAAGTGCAGACTTTTCAGAAAAAAATAATTTTTAACCTCTCTTCCACTGTTAAACATTGGTATTTCTACAAATTAACTGTTTAAAATTTAAAAAAAAAAAAATTGTTGGTGCAGAATACCAAACTTTCTGATCAATAAACATTTCAACAGACTGTGCTTCACAAAGATCCAGATAAAAAAAAAAAACAGAACTGAAAGCAATTATTTTGTAAGATAATTATTTATAATTATAGGTAATTATTGCAGTCCCCCATCCCACCACCTCACCTGTGTTTCTTCCTATCCAATCTGTAGTTTCTCTGAGTGCAGGGGGTCAGTTGTCTAACCTTTTCTGCAGGAGGAAAGTGTTCCCCCTAGTAGTCTATATGGATCAATGAGGCCAAAATTGTCACTTTTTGATTGAAAAATGTCACCCTCAATGTGATTCCTCCGCTATCCATTAAATATTGTGGTTTTAAGGAGTGACTGTTCATCATGTGTAAAAACCTGTAGCTCACTCTGAGAAAACATTTTTATCATTTTTTCTGTTGCTGTTTTTTTTCTGTTTTGTTTTGGCTTATGGGTTTGTGACAGATGATCATATTAAAATTGTGCAGTGAGGACAACAGAGATCTGCTGTGTTTAAATGCAAATTGCTCACACCTGCTGAACTTGGTGGATATGTTTGTGACAGCATATGTTTTGCGCTATTTGCTTTGTGAATCGGATGCTAAGACAGAACAAATACGGTGAGCTAATGAGGATTTATAGATGGCACAGATGCCACCTGCTGGAGTGTACTAATAAATCTGGGCTTCAGATTTGGAAAAAAACTGTAGCTGATAAAGTAATGATTAAAGCACTATAGTTCTCTGGTTTTGATTAAAGTCACTATAAGTCATAAATTTGCTGTTTACAAACCTTCAGATGTGTAATGGAAGACGCTTTTCCACTTTGACTTGTTGCTGTCATATTGAGAGGCACATGTTAACAAATGAGTTAGTCCTACAACCTGCAGGTAGGCAGACAGTAATAATAGATTTGGACACAGATCTATTCCTTTGTTTAAAAGAAGAAATCCCAGAGCAGGAAATGGCAAGCTGTCAAGGCTTTGCTGCTGGCAATCTAAACATTTCAGCATGTGATAGCTTTACTTTCCAATAAAGAGCAATGATATTCAGAGTCAGACATGACTGTAAGCACTTTTTTAGAACAGACAGTATCATCTTTGTTTAGGGGCAAATGCATTCAGGAGAGTATTGGGCCATAAATTAGCTAGGGTGTCCAGGTCTGCTCTGATTTGTAACTGCATGCAATGTCCTCTGTTACAATGAGATCTACGCTAGCTCCAATTCTGCAACTGTACAACTTAGGTTTTATTCTCTCGCAAACCTCTTTGTTTTCTACTTAGCACTTCTGGTCCCAGGCAAAGAAGGCCTGAGATAAGGCTTGCTTTGTTAGAGAAAAACTGAAACAGCAAGAGAAATGGTTTTAAAAAGAAAAATGAGTTGGTTCCTCTCTGTCTCTACCAATTGTTGTTAAAATGTTTTTGATCAAAATGTGCTGGTCCATCAGAATTTAGGAGAAATGTTTTAGAAATAGGAAGGTTGCCAAGCAACTCTAAGTCAATAATGTGTACTTGGGACTGCCTCAACACTTGACAGCCCTTGCATGTGACACAACAAACACCAGCTATACAGCCATTTGGTCTGTTGAGCTTACAATTGGACCCCAATCTTTCAGATGAGCTGAAGTATGAATCTGAAAAACTCTGAGAGTAGCTAACACTGAAACAATATACAGTATGTGGTAAAGATGCAGGAAGCAGTCAGCAGGCAGAAGGACAGTATCAAGTATTTTTTAAGCTGTGACCTTTTATGTGACCTCCAGAAACTGCCTTTTGTATAAGAGGTGCTTTTAACATGAAGATAAATGTGTGATCCCTGCCATCCACTTCACTGTACTGTTGAGCTATTGAGCTGACACTGTTCCTGAGGTAGAACACAGTAAGAAATGAAGTGTTAGGGGAATATTGATCCTTTCAGAGATGGCTGGTTCAAACACTTGTATGAACAAACTTATCATGAGTTCTGAACAACTGTATGATAAGGATGTTGTGAACTTGTAATTGTCATTAGCCATTGCAGTATTACACACACACATAAAAAAGGAAAAGAAAAAAAAGATATATACTGTATTTTTATTGATGAAGACAGAAGAGTCCAAAGTGTGAGTTAAAGAGTATACAACACATACTTCTTAAAATGCTATCATTTTCACAGCAAGAGTTTAAATGGTTAAGGATCTGAGAATAAAAGAAAACATGCAAATCTCCTGCAGCTTTTTGCCTCATGTAAATTTGTTCTTTCTCTGTGTTTCCTCTTTCCCACTGAGATATCAACAACACAAGCATAATAATATACATTCTTCTCAGAGACTGTAGTCCAATGCTTCTTACAGGAGGTTAATTCTGGCAAATGTTGAAAAATTTAGTAATATAAAAAGCATTCTTCATCCATGATGGAGAGAAACCTAAAACAAATGCAGAACATCTTTAGAAATACCTCTGTAAAACATTCAGTAGGGAGAACATTGACAAAACACTTTGTTCCTGCCCTCATATCATTGCTGCATGAGCTATAATTGCATTGCTGACTTAATGAAGAAAGAACTAATATAATTATTTTAAAACTTCATTTTACTTTAATATATTTTCAATTAATTTGTTCTGGTACAAAGTCATACAAAAGGGGCACTAGCTTAATGTTACTTCAAGTTTTGTCTGGAATTTATGATTTGGGTGTCTTTTTTGTTTCTTTCTTTTGGATTTCATTAAAATAAGCAATTATATGCATATTACATATTAAGACAAATAACCACAAGGCCTTTACTGTGACCAGAATAACTGAAGGTTTACCACCATTTTAGTATTTTTATTCCCATCCAGAAACTAAAAGTACTTAAGTCCAAACTTACAACTGTAATCCCCATTGTTCTGTATCTGAAGATCGTGTTAAAATACACAAAATAATTTGAGAACCTCGGAAATGTTGCACCGGTCTTTTAAATCTGTGAAGAAATCTGACATAGAAAAAGGTCCAAACTTTGTTGTGCTTTTTGCTTCAGGAGACAGATTTTCATTGTCTTTGCAACCTATTTTATGTGGACAATCAATGTTTCTGTAAAGGTTTATAGCAATCCATCTAACAACTGGGTACAGGTAATTCAGACAGATCTAAAAACTAAGTGACATTGTCATCTTTATAAATTGGTTGCTACTAGAAAAAATAAATATTCATTTCCAGCCTAAGTACCTAGTAAGAAATCCCAGGTTCCTACAGGTCAGTAATATAGTGTTTCTGGATGCAATGAAAACAAAATGATTCTTTCATCTGAGATCAGCTGGACAACAGATATAATTTTTCATAGATTATTATTGTAAGACATCTTTTAACATGTGCTCAATCTTTCCTAAATTCTGCTAATTGAAAATGCTGGAAAAACACAAGTGAGCAAAGGACAAAAAGTCCATGCTTTACTGACAAGTCATTTGCTTTTCTGCACATGGTAGAGAATGATATGAGTAGATTTTCTAGACCAGCTACCCTACTTAACAATCAGTACTTGGCTTTTCACAGTTTAAAATATGTGTTTAGCATTTTTTGTAACAATAATTTACTTCTGTCAGCATTGTTTGGCTTAGGTGGACGCATGAACGTATATGATTATACAGCAAGTTTTAAAATATCACAAGAAATTTGGGGACAATTCAACTTAAACTCATTACCAAATATGTTCTGTCAATGCTATTTTAGGATGTAGTTGCTTTTGTCTGTATCATTTTTCAGCTCAATTTGAATTAGGCACCTAAACAACTTAACAAAATCAATAGGAAATCACTGTTTTATTTATTTGACTTTTTTCTCAACTTTCCCCATGCTGTGACTGACGACACTGTGTGAGGTAATATATTTCATTCTGCCAAGGAAGTGATGTTTTTGGTAGTGTCTGTCTGTCCATCTGCCTGTTAACAAAATTACTAAAAAAAAAAAATTAATAGATTTTGATGTAATTTTCAGGTTATGTTGGAGTTGTCACACAAAACAAGTTATTAAATTATTTTTAATGACTCATTGGTCTTGGTGGAGGTTTGCACTCTCCAGTTGCTTCTAGTTAACTAATATGACACCAAAGAACAAAGTGTGTTACTAAGCTTTCTTTTGGCAGTATGAGACATGCTGGGAGTAAAACCAAGTTAGTTTTTGGATTTTAGCTGATAAGTCTGGGAAGTGACAATAAAAAACTCACCATGTTGTTTTCTCTCTTCCTGTCACTGTGGCACTATCATTTACAGTAAATGGTTGTCAATCAGATGTTGCACTGAATAATTTCCATGACCAGGAATGTGGGAGCAGGAATCCTCCATGACACACATCTCCCTCCTTCCTCTCAGAACTCAGCATACATATTTATGACATATTTGAATGTGATTTGAAATGACAAAATATCATTTGGAGAGGTGAAAAGGAGAAATAGCAGGAGGTTAGGAATGGGAAAGAATCAGGTGAAATAATCGAACAAACCTTTAATATGAATCATATAGAGACTTAGATTTTGAGACACGAGAGGCACAAATAAAAGATCAGATGAGTGCTGGTCATACTTTGTCCTCTGAGGAAAGAAGAAATGGAATCTCAGATGAGATC
The DNA here is from genome assembly GCF_001649575.2 of Kryptolebias marmoratus. Lineage (NCBI taxonomy): Eukaryota > Metazoa > Chordata > Actinopteri > Cyprinodontiformes > Rivulidae > Kryptolebias > Kryptolebias marmoratus. The sequence continues at coordinate 23,276,774 of NC_051431.1, forward strand.
GTTGCCACAATTTAAGAATTTCTATCGCAATAATGTTGTGGCACATCTGCTGTTTGCAATAATTAAACTGATACAACACAGAATAACTGTTGGTTCTTATAAAAGGTGTTATCCTTTTTACTCTGAATGTTGTCACACGAACAAAAGAAACTGATGCATATAAAACAACTGATGACAAAAGGAGGAAAACGGTCGGTAAATGAGGCATGGCATGGAAAATCTCACAGGAACAGAGAAGAAAGAATGAGATTAGGTGCTTGTAGAAATGGAAGAGCTGCGTTTAAAGAGAGAAACTGCATGGGAAATAAAAAAAATGTGATGGAGACGGGCGCTGAGGGAGTGAGGTAAAGATGGCAAATCTCAAGAGGAGAAAATGTGAGATGACAGGGCTGTGTGTGGTCTCGGTTTGCTGTAGTCTGTGTGGATCTGATTGACAACACAAGTTGATTCTCTGCTTGCAGGTGAAAGGGCTGCCTTGATGTCTCCCAGAGGGAAACACCTGATGTTTCAGGAACAAGAATTAGTCTTTTTTAGGGAGAATGGCCTAAACTTTTTAGAAATGTGATTCCAAGAAATTGCCTCCTCTCCCTCTAAAAAAAATTAGCAGAGGATGTCTTCCCCACTGTGGGCACACTACAGTTTTCAGTGGCAGTGAGAGAGTTCTTATACTTGCGGAGAGGTTTTTGTGGCTGCTTAAAAGTGATGGTGAGGATGTGAGTAAAAACTAAAACAAAAACAAAAATTAACAAACAAACAAAATAACAACAACAATTGAAGTCATTGTATACTTGTTTGTTTGAAATGAACCAAACTAAAATGAATAGCATAGCATTCTTGAAGGAATGCAAATCGCCTGCCAATAATGTTAAAAGGTGTCAAGCAATGAGTAGTGCTCAGAGTATGATGTGTGAATGACTCTCGGCTTCCTGATTTTAGCTCAACATGTTTAAACGTGGCAGAATGATTGCCTTTTTGCGATTTCTAAGCGTGCTTAGCAGTGGCAGCCATCTTAAATCAGGTTTACTCCAAAAAATAATCAGTCGTAGATGTAAATCCAATGATTACTGTAACATTTAGGTTGTTTTTTTTGGTCTGTTTGTTTTGTGACAGTTTTTGTGTTTACTGTTTTGACTTCTTTTCTGTTGATTTTGTTCATTGTGATGTTTTCTTGTGTTTAGTTCCTTTCCTTTTTTCCATCAACTTCTTTATCTCAGTTCTGCCCTCCCCCTTACACCTGCAGTATCACCTGTTTCCACTTCTTCAATCAATCCCAGAATTTTTAAGCCTCTGCTCCCAATCCATCTACAGTTCATCATTGTGTGCTTCAAACCATTTCTAGGTCTCCTCTGTGCCTCTTTGAGTGTCCTTGTTTTGCTTGCATCTAGGTGCTCATGTCAGCTGAATTCCTGGGTCAGACTCCTTTAAAAACCCAACAGATACTTCCTGAGGGTTTCATTAAACCTGGCCCAGTTGATCATCAAATATTTTTCTAACACCACAGAAAAGTGAAATCGTGCCATCCATCCATTTTCTTTACTCACTTTTTTGTACACATTTGTGGGGGAGCTGGTGCCTATCTCCAGATGTTATTGTGCCAAGAGGCGGGGTACACCCTGGACAGGTCACTAGTCCGGGGAAAAACATAATAGCCCTTTTATCTTTGGTCATGGGTGATAATTAGATTATTCGTCTTTTAGACAAAAGACAGACAATTCAGCCCATTCACACTTTCAGTATGAACTTAAAAGCCTTTTTTTCTGTTTTTGTTTCTGCTGCTGCTGAAAATAGTTGGGGAGCAGACGTTAAACCTGATAATCTGTCAACTGAAGAGTGACGGCAGCTGAAAGGATGGTGGGTGTTGAAGTTGTAAAAGCTGTTCAAGTGTCAACTGAAGAGCAAAAAGCCAAACACAGAATGTTTACTGAGTTGTTTCTTGTCTTTTTCATCGAACTCAAGAATCACAAGTTTAATCATTACAGCTATATTGTGTCATTGTTAAAATATCACAAAGTAAACACACTAATTAGACATATCATTATGACCTATCACCTAATATTGAGTAGGACCCTTTCTGCTTATTGATTTTGTTATGGCCTGCTGGAGACCTGTAGGTTTGCTGGTACAGTGGTACAGATCATGCTGGTTACAAAGTGTGGCCTCCAACAGCTTTGCTTATTAGTCTTGTAGTAATGTTTTGCCGATGATGACCTTGTGACAAATATATTTGCTCTTGTTTCCAGGATCACCTTTTTGTGGGTCCTGGCTATTGCAGACCTTAAACAGATACTAAGATTTACTCATCTAGCCAATACAGTTGTTTTTTTTTTTGTTTTGTTTTTTTGCTGTTTGTATATGTACGCCTATATTTTCATCTTCCAACTCATTAACTTCAAGGACAGAACTTTCACATGCTGCATAATATATCTTGCTATGTGTCATTTTTAGTAAATAAGAGAACTGATAATAATTTTTACTTCAGCGTTCAGTTGTCGTAAAGTCATGGCAGATTGGCAGATTGTAAATTACATGTTTTTTTAGTCAACTGAAAAAAAAATCACTCAAAATGTAATCTTAAATGCAGTTTGGTAGCTGATAAATAATATTTTAGCTAAACATTGTAAATCCTGTGAAGACAAGATTCTTTTTGGTTTTCAAAACACATGTAGCTCTGTTTTTGCATAAAGATGTATTTAGATATCCATCAGGCTGAGCACAGCAGTATTTGTCACAGAAACTCTGCCCTTGTTCCAGTCTTCATGCAGAATAAAGGAGCTGATTCTAGTCTCCTTATCACGCTAAGCAGAAAACAAAAAAAACACAAGAGTTAGTTGTGGAAATTGATTTTGAACAAGTGCTTTTATTCTACAAATGGCTGGCGTGTGAAGAGAAAATGATCTGCCTGAATAAGAAGTGTGGTGGAAATGTGGCTTGGACCTGATAAAATTATGCCAGAGGGAAGGTAGATGGAGACAATGGGTTGAGAAAAAGGAGATAAAGTGTGATTAAAGAAAATGAGAGAGGAGGCAAGGCGGAGACAAAGGAAAACAATGTATATAATAACAAGACTGAGCAAAGAAAAGGAGGCAGACGTTGAGAGACGAGCTAGGTGGGACGTGAAGAAGAACTCTCTGCAACCTTCAGGTTTAAACTAACACTACATGAATTTGCCTTTTAATATAAACATCTTATTCATTACAGTGGCTTTGTACACTGAAGGGAAGTCACCCATACATTGTATAGCATGTCTTACTATCCAGGTTATAAGTCACACTAATTGAATAAAGAAACACTTCTTTTCTTATTTCACCCAGTTGTCTTTTATTGACAGCATTTTTCCATTTGAAACCAGACGTCATTACAGAAGATGAATCTTACTGAAGAAAACCTGGACTTCATTCAGTCCTGTGCTCTATCCTAAAATATTTTATTTTATTTTCACTTTTGATCAAAATAAGACTTTTGAGTTGTATTGAAGTAAAAGTCAAACTAACAAATGACATTTATGTTTTTTCTTAAACAAATACTGTGATCATAAGAGTGTCCCAACACTGTACCAGCTGATGCCTTTAATGTTTTTATCACTTACTTCAGTCTGGACTAGAATGTATTGGGTTCTAGATTTACCCATTGGCCTAGAAATCCAAGAAATCTATTAGCCGTTTATATGTAATCCTGCTAACAATTAGTCAAACAAGCAAAAGGCGAGCTCTGTTAACTTCCTGCTCAGCAACCTTCAAAGTGCTTTCTAAAGATACACTACAATAAACTCTTTAAACAAAAACTTAATTAAAACCATTCAATTTACGGCATATGTTTGGCATGTAGTCAAAAAGTCAAAAAAAAAGTGTATGTTTGTGTTGGTGGGTGGTTGAGGGTTCAGGTTTCTTGAATTGAGCCACTCATTTGATTCAGATGAACAAGTTAGAACTGTACATCTGCCAATGCAACCAAATACTTTATAAAACCTATTTTAGATTTTTTTTTTCTCTATCTAATCCAAAACATTAAATCAATCAATCAACCAACTGTATAAAAATATATGTATAATATAAAAGGTATGTGTCATATACCTTGGTATGAGGTTAATGACTCAATACAGTTCGATACAAAAAAGAAAAAAAAAAAGATTTTTTTAAATTTATTTCTTTATTTATCAGACAAATGTTGCAGACATAGAGAAGTAAACCACCCTCGCTTGTTAGGATAGAAAATTTAAAAAAATGAGTAATTGTCTTAATCACACAATTTAAACTAAACAGCATCCTGCAGATCATGTGTAAATCAAAACAGTTCATAAATTACAAAACTGAGGGGTATCCTTCTTTTGTAAAGAAGACAGTCCAAGGCATTCTGCTGAATCTATAAATAACAGTTTTAATTTAGAGTTTATAAGAATCTTGGTTATAAATGCAGTTTGCCCTCTGACTGTAGCACTTTGGGCTATTTGAAACAATCTTTAGATGTTTATGTGTAGATCTAACCATTCACTCATCTTATCCCATCTCACAGGTCCATCTCTCGTCCACTGACATTTTTTAGTACATGCTTCCTTTTACATCCTGAGGTGATGGTGACAGAGACAGACTGAGTGTGCTATGTATAGCTCACTGCAAACTCTGAGCTCCAGTAAATTAATGAAGATTTTCTTCAAATTTTTCTTCTGCAGGTTACTGATAAGTTTCCACACGGAAATATTTATGTTTTAGCAGTAGATGCCTCCAAACATCAAAATGTGGGATATACTGACAGACAAGATCTTCAGCCAGAGTATTTGTTTTACTATAATATCAGTCTGTCAGGATTTTTACAGGCATGTGCATTCTAGGTAAAAATAGCTAAAAACAAAATATTTTATCTCAGTATGCTTTTTTCCCCAAAATATTTAAATTGTGTGCTAAGAACAATGTGAACAATGTTTAAAAAATGGTTATGTGCATAACTTTTTTTTTCCTATTTTACTGCTTAACTCTGTCAAACTTTGAATTTTTAAATCTGTGGGTGAAGGAGGCATCGTGACATGGTGGCTGTGGTTTTAAATGAAGGTGGAGAGCAGCGGTGAAGGGAATCATGCATCAAGTTATTGTCTTTTTCAAGCGGAAAGAAGACTTGCTGCAGTCAGGTCATATAAAAGCCTTGTTACCCAATACTCCTCAACTTTAGGTGTCATTTTCCATTTTGGCTGTCACATTGGAAAAATGACACCTTTTTCAGCTAGTATTGGTTCAGAAAAGTGGCAACGCTTAACTATCATTTATCTCCATCTTTTCTTGCTTTCGCTGCATCTTTGCCTCCTACCTTCCTGTTCTGCAAGGTAATGATTACAGGTAATACTCCTCTTTAGTTTATTAAAACACGTGTAAATCAGAGGAAAATGTAACGCTTCACTGTTGTTTGTATGATTTGTTGTGCTACTTCAGTGCACACTATAAGCAATATTGTGCACTTTAGTTAGTAAGTACTTTTATCATTATATACATAATTTTATTTATGTATTGAAGGCCCAGTCATTAAACAACTTTGATAACATATTAGTATAATTACTTAAGGTGACTTAATGTGATTTTCCACAATACACCACTACATAAAAAACCCTATATATATATATATATATATATATATATATATATGTATATATATATATATATATATGTATATGTATGTATGTTGTTGTTTGAACTTTTGTAATTGGGTAGTAGGGGTTGCAGTAGTTTGGTGGTCAGTGCTGGGTTCTCATAATCCTGAGGCTGCAGGTTCAAACCCAGGTTACAGCAGGAAGGATTATCCAGTGTAAAACAATTGTCAAATCTTTCATTTGATTTTGTTCGCTGTGGCAAGCCCTGGAGAACAAAAAGAAGCTGAAAGAAAAACAACATTTATTTATTTGTCTGCTGTGTGCTTCTGGTAACAGTAGTGGTAATAACATGTGGGAAAGTAATGTTCACTATAAGCAAAAAAATGCACTGAGTACAACTGAACTTTGGAGTTCAATCACAAGTTCATATCGAAGACAATTTAAATTTAATTCTTGGTATAAAATTCCTATTTTTTTTTTTTTACTTTGAGTAATTAAAAGGTTTGATTCAATCATTTTGTTGTTTTTATCATACACTTTAATTTAGAATCAGCTGAATCTGATTCTTACAATTCCATGCTTTTATTTATTTATTTTTGAGGTTAATGGACGTTTAATAATCAGGAACTTGGAACTAGACCAAATTCAAATGAAGCTTAAAGCTTTTTACAAAATCTTTGCTGGTTTAAAAAAACTCCAGATTTACTTCAGTGTGCTGACTTTCAGTGACCTTTGACCTTTGGTGCCTTCCTTTGGATTGCAACCTCTTTCACTGTGGACATATTTAAAGTCTTCCACCTTGTTAATACTTTGTAATTATCCTCGAGTGTATGTGAGGTTAAATCTAATTTCTTGTCAGGGCTGCTGACAGGTTTGACATGTGTTGGGTTGGTAATGGGGGAACGCCTGTCATCTCTGTGAAATCTTTTGTCGACATTCTCTCCAATGACTTTGTGACCTTCCTTTCATTCATTCTCTAAAATAAAATCAGACACAAAATAACTGAATCTAATTGGACGAGGGGCTTTTTCTTTGTTGTACTGATTAGATTCTGGGGCTCCAATAGGATTTTTGCAAGTGGCTGGGCTCTATTAAAACTTCCGATTGTGGGTTTCTCACAGACTTAGAGCCTCCATCATTCATTGAACAGCTCTCACAGCAAGGTTCAAAACTGTTCAAAACAAAGGATGTGTTATATTGTGTCATTTCACAAAAAAAAAAAAAGTTATCTTAGGGACTAACAATAAGTCCATTTAAGTACGATTGAAATTCTTTTACAGTCAATCTAATTATAACACAATTACATTCACATGCAGTGAAATGCCAGTCAGTAAAAGTTTATTTTTTTCTTTTGAAAAAAAAAATACAGCAGTCAAATCTTCCTTTTAGTGCAATCCCCAACCTGAGCAGCGCAGAGATGACAGTGGAAAGGAACAACTTACTTTAACAAGAAGAAATCTTCAGCAGAACCAGGCTTATGATGAGAGTCCATCTGCCTCGACCGGCTGGAGTTTGGGGAAAAAAGAAAAGACACACAGACAAACACAGAAGGATTGATCCAAGTGCAGTTCCTATATGAAGGAAAACACAAGTTAATGACAGCAATAATTGCATTTAGAAACATAGAGAGTAGAAACAACTTCTTTTAGTAAGGATAGCAGTGTGGGGAGATGTGGTCAGCATGTCCATCAGTAGTCTAAGCCTATAGTAGCATAGATAAGGAATAGCTCAGGAAACCCAAGGCCAACCCTAACTATAGGAATTTTAAAACAGGAAAGGCTAGTCTTACCAGTAGACAGGGTGTAAGCCTCACTGGGAGAAACTGGAAGTTAATTCCCCAATAGAGGAGCCTGATAACTGAAAGCTCTGTCTCATGTTCTACTTTCAGAAACTCTAGGAACCACCATTAAACCTGCAGTCTGAGAGCAAAGTACTTTATTGGGAAAATATGGAACATTAAGATCTTTTATATACGATAGAGCTTAGTTGTTGAGAGCTTTGTGTGTTTAAAGAACAATTTTATATTCTGTTGTGAATTTTACAGGGAGCCAGTTGGCTCAGCTAAAGGCTTTTTAGAGTTTTTTGGACATCCTAACATTAAAGAATTTCATATGCTCTGAATAAAGAAGAAACAACAATCTCCTGTTGAAGTTAATCAAAAGATGCCAATAATGATTAGTTCTACAATAAATAGATTATCAAACGTTTTAAAAAGATGGCATTTACTTCTGGAATTTTCGGACCAACTCATTACTTCCACACCTGTAATAAACTAAAAACACATTAGACTGAATATGCAGACCTTATGAATGAAGCAATTTGATGAGCAGATCAGAGTATATCCACCACTCTAACTCTTCTATCTACATCTGATGAATCTCAGCGTGAAAGTGATGAAATAATGTATGGCATATGAACTGTGAAATGGATGCTTCATCTTCCATTTTTCCTGTGCAGTGGGATAAAACATTAAATAAAATGACTCACTTATCAGGCTCAGTTCAGATCAATGAGATTCACCAACTTCCTCTCTGTGCAAATGTCATTATGTGAACTTTGGCAGAGCTAATTTATAGTCTTATCTTTTTTTTCCTTCTGCTTTTAGATACAGATCAGCAGCCATGACGTGATTTGATTTTTTTCTGTCCTCAAACAACTTTTCTTGCTTGTCTTTTAAAAACCACTACCTCTGTCACTGCTTTAGCAGTCTAAAAAAACAAGCTGAGTTCAGAAACACAGACATGAGCTGAGACTTCAAAAAAAGTTGTCAATTGGTTCTAAAAAGACTAACACTAATGTAGCATGATCTTAGTGAATATATATATATATATAGACATTGTTTAAGTGAATCAGTTTCATCTTTTTGATCTCATGCCTTGTTTCTTTTTCTTTCTATGTGACAGGTAAGTGGTCCTCTGTGACCCCCATCAAGAGAGGGAATAAAGAAAAAGGAATGTAAATGCAGCATTCATATCCTAAAGACTGTCCTTTTCATTTTCCAAATTAATGGCAGTAAAGAAAACACAAGGAGAAAGAGACCATCACAGTTAGAGTTAACTTTTGTGGGCTACAAACGCATTTTTCTTTGAATGCAAATTGCATCGATTGTGTTTCATGTATTTGAGTTATTTTATCATGCCAATAGACCCACTTCCATCCTACACAATAATTTCTTTCTGAGAATTATTCAGTGTCGCAGTTGAAGCTGAACAGGACTGTGTTTCTTTGGCAGAGTGAGGAGGAGAGGCCTTGTGAGGAGTGTTTGTCTGCTGGCTGATGGTACAAATGATTGTAAAGTGTCTTTGTCTTCCTCTCAGTTCATAATAGGCCCTCTCATATTCACTCAAACCTCCACATAGAACCTTTTGAAGGGCACCGGTTCAAGTGGAACTGAGCTTCATCACTCGGCCTGCTGAATGTTTAGCTCTGACAGATTTAAAGAATCAGTCTGTTAAAGGGCCGCTTTGCTGAATTCTTGACATTTTTTCACAATCTTTTGTGCAGAAAATACCACTATACTCATAATTTGAAACAACAAAAGCCCAGATATAGTAAAAAGATTCTAATTGACTACAGTCAGAACTCTGTCACATTGATTAATGTGTGATGGATAATTATAAAGATGTTAAAAATGAACATGGTTGATAATTGTGAACCTGTTAGAATACATGCATCATTCTCCCTGTTACTTTTAGTATGACCTATAGGACAATGTGAACTTTTTTACAGTGAGTTCATATAAAATGAATGTACATTATTAAACTTTCCATGTCACATGATATTTATTCAGTGGGAGCTGATACTTCTACTGTTTGACAAACTGAGTTCATAACAGCACAAAGCATTGGCATATTTAAAATCTATTTTTATGCTGCCATTCGGATGACAGTTAATATTCTAAAACACTCAACAGATCTTGATATCCTTTTAAACAATCAAATGTAATTATGAAAACTGGCTTTTAAATGACATTTAATATGTTTAGATGAAATGAGAGCATTTCGAAATCCTGACAGCAATAAATTAGGATTGACTGATGAATGAAAGCACAATGAACAAGTTCCAGTCTCAGATGTTTGTCTTTATTTGTTTCTGTTTAATAATACAGATCCTGTTTGTTTGTTTTTTCATTTAATTTCAGTGACAGATATTTGTTTGACAAATTATCATATGCAGCAACTATCGCCATTAAATCGTAACACTCACCCAGACTACACACAGTTCACTGATTACTGACAGCAGCTTGTCAGTTCATGTGCACATCAGTGAATCCTATTAAACAGCCAACCAGTCAAATGTGGCAAATTGCATACATCACTAGGAGCTGGACTTGAATAACTTTATTCTTTTTTTTTAATCAAGGTTAATTTTCTTCAAGCAGCTAAATAGTTTCCATGTCTAATAGGAGTTTGTTCAACAGTCAACCAAAAATCAAGACCAGCATTATGAACAATAATTAGAATTTTTTGTTCTTCTGTAATGTAGTACTTATCAGAGTCTAATGCCTAGCCATTAATTTAATGGGTGAGACACAAATTTTTATCATCGTGCCACATAAGCAGTCCAGGTTGAAAAGAGTAATGTCTCTAACAGACCAGTCATGAATGCAACCTTGAAAATGCAGCTATTTTTTAAAACACCGTGAGACATTCTGCTAATTGTTAATGTATAAAGAGCTGTCAGCAAGATACTGATGTTATTTTGCACAATTTAAAACAGATTAGCTGTTCTTTTCAGCCCATCAGTGTAAAAAAAAAAAAAAAACAGAACAAAACAAAATAAAGTTCAATTGAAACCAAAAGAAGTTTTGTTCATATTTAAAATTTACACAGATTAGAACAGAACTGTCAAGTCCTTATTTCTTTCTCTGTTTAACTTGAAACCTTTCACTACTTTTGTTAAACCTCTTGTCATGAAATTAATGTTCTATACAATAAAAACTAAGATTATATATCATCATAAAATCATTGTTTTTTCTCAACTAAGTGTATATTTATTATGCTTAAATCTAACAAAGCGGAAAGTTAGTGCAAATTAGAAAAAGAACAATATTGTTACAAACGACTTAAAACGACTCTCTTGGTTAAAAAAAAAAAGAAACAGGTACATGGGGACTCTGACAGAATGTCAAAATCAAAGTTCTCCAGCTTGTTGCAATGCCACATCTTATGTCTCTTGTGTACTTTTTGGTTGTTAGTGCAAGAATGTTTTTTTTTTTTTGTTGTTTTTTTTCTAGGAATCAATATTATATTCAGCGTTGTGTCATTGACTCAACCTGAAGAAACATGTTGAACGTAATTTGGAAATAGTACAGATTTTTGCAACTTGCCATTTGGCACAATTTAATTCCGTTGTGTTTAAGAACCGACTGTATCATTTTCTCCATGCTCATGTAGATTGATGCAAACTATAGTAAATCAAATCAAATAACAAAACAAATTTAAAAACTAACTTGATTTCTATTTTGTAGTTGAACATGTTTGACTTCCCACTGACAGAGCTTTCTTATTTCAAAACTAAAGAGTGTGGAGTTCCAAGCTTTAAACTACATGTAGTGCTCTGTTATGTAGGCTAGATTCACATGCAGATCAATCTCACTCCCCTCCCACTGGAAAGTCATTAGAATTTGTGTTTGTCTGGATCACAAGAGAAACAATTTGGTCACATGAATGAAGGTGTGAATTGGAGAGAAACTTATTGCATACTGTGCTTAATGCTCCATTGGAAATATTAGAAAGCTGAAACCGGAGATCTCTTGTGTTTAGTTTTTTCTCTCTCTCTCATTTGACGTACATGGCTTTCTGCACCCTCCTCTCAAACCACCTGCCTTCTCTCTTCCAAATGTAAACATTTTAATTCTCAATAGAGTGTCCACTATCCTATAGGTATAAGTGCACAGCTGAGTCTTGTCCTGAAACTGGCTAGTTGTTTGTGTAGATAATATTTTCAGACAAAGACTTGAAGAGACCCCTCCTTCCCTGTATCTAGATGCATCTAGATGCAGGGAAGGAGTGGAGACCCCGACAGGAAGAAACCTGCCTCAGCACTGTACACCACTTTACTTTGGCTGAATGTTCATATAAAGCACAATGAGACAACCACCAATAAGAGTGTTTCACAACTCAAGGTAAGCAATGGTTCCCACCAGAAAATCTGTTTGTCTGAGTGAATGATTGATAGAGGCTAATCAATACTCAAACAGATTTACAGTATGAAGTCAAATTTTCCATTTTAGCTTAAAATGATGTTTCTGCTGTGATGTTTGCCTTCTCTACTTCATTATAAAGTAGAAGGGCAATGGGAGGGCTTCGCAGGAGTTCTGCACTGTAGTTTCCCTGAGTATAAAATATACAAGTAAAAAAGACCATCTCAGTGAGAGGGGATTTCTTCACTTTTTATACTTTCTCTAGATAGTGAAGTTTTATGTATTCTCAGTTCTCCACCAGGACCTGGATCATGGCTAATGACTTCATATTTTAGATATTGTTGTGTGTGTTTTGACTTTGTATTTTTGTGTTCACATTTTGTAAAGCACTTTGTATCGCATTGTTGCTGAAAAGTTGTATATATACATAAATTTGACTTGACTTGAATTGCCTAAGCCATTAAATTTGTATTAGCAATGTACCAGGCTCACAATTTTCCATTTTTAAGTAAAAAGTAAAGTAAAAATGTATTTCTATAGCACATTTTAGCAGCAAGGCATTCAAAAGTGCTTTAAATCATAAAAACATCATTGGAATCATTACAGTCATCACATTTAGCTGCTATTCATTTTGGACCTCTGTCCTTGGTCTTATTTATTTTTATTTTTTCAGTCATGAAATGTCCTAATGATGATTGGTACACACCATTGAGTAGCATGAGATGACTATTTGACTGATTTTTGGGGAACATGTTTCACTTTTAACTGAAATTGCACAACATCACTACAAGCTTACAAAAAAAATGTTATGTACAGCATGAGGAAAAGAAATAGACAATTCTCTGATATAAGCTGCATAAACTTTGTAGGATCGCCTCTTTCTTCAGCGTTTTAGAACGGGACTTCAGGTCCCCATCTGTCATGTCACTATCACTGCTCAGCTGCTTGAACTTTTTTCTCTGTTGGGGACAGCAACACAGTTGAGAGGTAATTGTTTTGCAGAACCAACATCCATAAATTATTTTACAATCTTACAGATTAAGATTATTTTTCCCACATCCTGATCCAACTCATGCATGATTCATTACTTATTATTCTAAACAGTGTGCACAGATGGTTTATTATGTTTCATAGTTGTTTCAATGAATGTATTTCATTTTAGTTTTTGACTCTGCCTTCAATTTATCTGAAAGACACCTTTTTTCCTCTTTTCACCATCTTATCCTCATTTCGTCAACCACCTGCTCTTTTGTTTTTGTTTGTTTTTTTATGAAAACTGATGAATCATCATTTTTAGTTTTACACTGAGAGCCATGGCAAAGAACTCAAACTCAGTTGAGTGAGGGTAGTAGATTTAAAGCTTTCAGTAATTACTGCTACAATAGAAAAGAAGGAATTAAAAGAGAAGGGAGGGAAAGAGCACAGGCTCAGTCAGTAAAGGTTTTATCAGCTATTGACTCTGTGTGAATTGGATTTAGCCCATACTCAAATGGAGGAAGTTGACCCATTCACCTAAAGAGAAACCAGCAAGAACAGTTGAACGTAGATGGATGAGGGCACTGTCTGAAGAGTTTTGCATGAATAAAACCGAGTACTAAAAGGAGATGTTGGATATCATTCATCAGTTTAAGCTGAAGCATAAAATACAAAGCAACAAATAAGGAAATAAAGAATGAATAGAAGATATGACATACAAACAGGAACTGAAGCCAAAACTGGATGGAGAAAGATGGCTAACAGAGATAAAAACAGATTAGATGCAAACAGCAGGTGAGATGTCATGCTGTGCCATCCCACCAGGCAGAAGAGAGCCATGACTGTTGATCATAAAGACTGTCCATGAGTGTGTTTTTGTGTGTACTCTCTGACCTGCCTTCTGGAGGACAAAAAGCATTTCTTACTGTTTGTTTGCATTCTGAGATACAACAATACTTTGCTGAAGTCTCCCCTTGAATCTTTAATCTGTATAAATGCAAAAATAGGAAAAAGAACAATAAAAAAAATATATTAATTAATTTATTTATTTTTATTTTTGTCTAAGTGCCGAAGAAATGTGTCAACAGTAACATAACCAACCTATCGAGCTGATAGTAAAATCATTTTGTGTGGTTAGAAAGTTCCTTATTTACAACAAAGTCATATAAACAAACTCATGTATTGATACTGTATGCTGCATTCAGACCTGCCATTGCAGGTAAAACAGAGGAATTAGAGACTTTCAGGCCAGAGTGGTTCCTCAGCTTCTGACAGGTTTTAAAGTAGAAATGTTTGCTACTCTCACTGAGCTGCCAGGGGGTGTTTATTGTTGTGCTCCGTCTTCTCCTTGGCTTCGTCTTTGTCAGACAAGTTCCAGTTTTGTTTGTTTGCTTTCTATTTTTGAGGCTCAGTGAATTCAGAGCCACCAGTGGGTTTATTACGAGTTCTCCTCTGCCTTTGGTCTGCTTCTTAAACAGTCTCTCTTTTCCACTTTAACAGAGTTATTCAGTCTCAAGAGTTTGTATTCACCCTCACTCTGAAAGGAGCATTTTGTGCTTTTTCCCTTGTTTTTCAGCCTTTATAAAAGTTGGAGGCAATTCAAAGAAACGAGTGACTTTCATTACTCATCCTCAACACACACACGTGCACACCTCACACACACAAAAGCACACACACGCACATATCCAGCTGTTGCCCATAAACAACACATTGACATAACTAGATGCAGTACTTCTCACCATGCTGATCAAATTACTCTTGACAATTTCTTTAAACATTGATCACTTTCACAAATCAGTCTAAATCCCGCTCACTGACAAAAAAGTTAAACACCCAGATGTGACGGTACATTATGAATGTAATTTGATACACATGTAGACCAGTATGTATGAAAATGATTTCATTTGCAAGAAACTGACATGCGTAGAACAAACACCAGAGGGCATGAGTGGTGGTGTCATGGATAGAGCAACAATGTTATCAGGCGAGTCCAACAACAGTCAATCAAAAACAGTGAGTAAAGATTTGCAGACACAGGAAGCCCTGCAGGCACATTAGGCAGCATTACCGGCACTTGACAGAGTTTGATTGGGGTCACATTGTGGATTTGGCACCAAGGATGGAGTGTTGCATTGTGTACTGAGCATTACAGAACCGCATGATATCTGCACCTCCCATCCAGACTCAAGTACTAGACTTTTATCAACACCTTGTATTGATCCTACACTGTGTCTCGACAGTAGGTACCAGCTGGACTGCAGGTTCACTGCCCTATGCATAGGTGTCCATTATCACCAGAGAAGAGACAACTGCATTTGGAGTGGTTTTATAACTGAGCAGCATGGATTGATAATAAGTGTTGTATCATGTTTGGTCATGAACTTTGGCCCTGCATTACCACAGATAGATGACTATTATGTTATGACTTTAGGTCATCTCTTTGGAGGATCTAGATGGCACAGCACTATGCTAGGGAGATACTGTATCTATTCAATTCAGTTTATTTATTTAGCGCCAAGTCACAACAAAAGTCATCTCAGGGCACTGTACAAAAACATTAACATACATTATAAAAACCAATTAGTAAAAGTTCTATATATAAGGAAGCCAGCAGATGCGTTGAATCTTCAGCACATTAAGCAGCACATTGGCGACAGTGGAAAGGAAAAACTCCCTTTTAACAGGAACTCCCTGTCTGTCTTACCCCTTCTGATACAGAACCCTAGTAAAAGCTTTTCAACAAGACGCCTGTCCAAGCACATTCCCCTGTGTCTTTGGACTGCTTGGATCATATTGAAGTTCTCCTGTGGTAGGCCACGTCTCACAAACTTTGTCAACTGAACATGTTTGAGATCTCATCTCACACATCAATTTTGACCCAGAACGGATCTGCCAGACCTCAGGGGCCAGTTTCACTAGCTGTGATCAGAGTTACAGCAGCTTTATGAGTTCATACCATACCAAATAGTCACTTGAATCCAGGTGCTAGGGGGTGACACATCCTACAATCATGGGACCAGCAGTGTGCCCATACTGCCAACACTGTTATCCATTTGATCTGATATTATCATTTCAGTACAGTCACATGAACTTTTAACACATTCAGCTTCATTTCATTTTCAATACTCCGTCTGGGTGCTTAACTTTTTTTTTTTTGTCATTGAGTGTAATTAATTCTATTTTAGTCTTTGGCCACAGAGCATGAAGATGTTCACACACTGCCTGTTAATAAAACTAAACCCCTCTCTGTCAGGCCTGACCACAGGCCAACCTTTCCCATGCCTCTGTGCCAGATTCTGTTGGCACTCTTGCTCTCTCTCCCTGGCATGGACCAGATGCTGTCAGCCCCTGGTCCTTCAGGAGAAATTTGCTAATTAGTTAGATACATGGGAGACAAAAAGACTTTACATAGCAGCTGCTCTGGTTGGTGGACTAGCTTCAATGTGCCCAACACCTGTGTTATTATTCTCAGTTTTTTGTATGTTGATCTAAAATTATTTGATTAAAAAAGCAAGGTTTACTGTTGTGTAACAGGTTTGCCAGCTAGTGTTTTCTGTTAGGGGATGCAGTGTTTTCTTTTTTTTTTCTAACTATTATTGAAATACTGTAATCATGGGGCTTGAAATTCATGTACAATTTGTTGTAGTCAAGTTTGAAATGATATGATTTGTAATTTTGTCTTTTAAAATTTGGTCTCTGGTTGATCAATTGGAAAAACAAAAAAAAACAAGCAGACAAAAAAAATATATACAAAATCACGTAAATGTTAAGATCCTTGAGAATATATTGTGTATCTCCTACTTTGTGGCACCTGGTTGTAGGTTAGATATTCAACAAGTGAACCTTCTGTCCTTAAAATTACTGTGGTGGAAGCTGAAAAAACTGTGTAAGCATAACTAAAACAACTTTGACTTGTATGAATTTGTGTTGTGTAGACAGATAGGTAATAGCATTTCCTCAATTGCATCTCGTCTGAGATGTTTTCAGTCTGCAGTGGACAGAACCTACCTATATATATTACTGCAAAAGTCCAGGATCTTCTGGACCTCATTGTCATTGATGTTGCCTGTACAATTTGTAGCAGAAATGCTTTTGAGAAAAAGTTTTCTTTCGACTTCTAAAATCCAACTAATATCCAAATTTTGGGTTTGTTAGAGTGCTGTAAACTGTTTCAGCTCCCGTTCTCAGACATATTTTATATGTTTTCACCTCTTAACAAACGGGGGTGGACATACAGTATGTGGCAGTTTGTTGCTCTGAGACAGACATCCTGTGCGTGGGTTGCTGTCCAGACTGCACTCAGTGCAGTGCTACAGTTAATCACTCTTAGGTTATACCCTTGAACTGACAACATTGACTTATTGCAGATTTTGTAACAAAAAAACTGTAGATAGTTAACGAGAACTGTAGAAGCAAAGTTTCTGTGGTACATTTTGTTTAATCCGTGGTTCATTTAGAGCATTTATATATTCAATGCAAAAAACAGGGTTTGTTATCATCATTTATTATTTAAGCCCAATTTAACATAAACTGGAGACGTTTCAATGCACATATTACATTTGCATATTCTCCCGTTCTGAAAATCACCAGCTGTGTCTGGTTTGTATTCTTGCCAGTGTTATTGCAGCCTCAGTGACAGCCATATGGTCAGTGTGTTTGTCACCTTTGTCCCAAAATAACCTTTAGTTGGGTTATGGTTATTTTCAGTTTCTCAGCAGAGAACGATGATTGTCAACATGACGGGAGAGAGGGCATTACTGAGAAAGTCTGCTCACTCTTAGCAAGGTGAGACATGCGGATCACGTGTTGCATCTTATATTACTCACAGATGCTGAGGTTAAAATAATTGCATGCAAAAGCAGAATGTTATCAGGGTGATAAATGACTTTTTTTTAATATAAAATTAAGTTTTTGTTCCTTTGTTTTTCTTTTTGTCAAAAGTAAACCCAGTTCTCTGAAAGAAAATGTCTGGTATTGGAAGTATATGTTGCACAGCTAGACTTTATAAGACTTCCCCAATACAACAGAATCAACTGATCAACTTCTTCAACTACTGTAATAATGCACCTTTTTCTCAGCTTTTTTCCTATGAACCATACAAATTTAATTTGGTTTCATGGCCTAGAGGCCTCATTGACCTGAGCTCGTTCAACTCATTTCTAGTATAAATAAATTAATAAGAAAACGAAGAAGAAGAAAAAGATAATTTGTGTATTATTTTGACTATAGCAAACCAATTTACAGATAAAGCATGCTGTGTTATTTATCATGTGTCATGTTATAGAAGGACATTTGTTTGAAGTTCATTTAAAAAGTCTTGATGGCATAGAAAACCATTTTTTGTGCTTTTAGTCAAAGCTCACCAGAATTATTTTATTACTAGAAAGAGGACACAAGGCAAAAATTACAACTGAAAAAAACAAAAAAACAACTTTATGATAAAATTACTGTCTAAACAGTGTTTTAAAAAAGTCCAAGATTTTGTCCTATCCTTTGAACAGAATGTAACAACTTCAGCAGGGTCCTTTTTTTCTTACCACTGGCTTGTCAGCTGTTTCTTGTTCTGGATAATATCCTGTTTTGTCTTCAACTTCTGGCACTTCTCCATCTATAGTACTTTCATGCCACGCTCCTGTTTCTCCTTGCCACCTGTGTCATTATCCAAGATATGATCAAGAGCCTCAATAAAAGAATAATGCTTGGTCACTGTGCTGCCACAGAATGAGTAGTGAGCAAGGCCTCAAAAAACTTTATTGTACCAGAGCTGCAACAATAATTTTAGATTACGACTGAATCAGTGCTTCAGTTGTTTGTGACACTGCTAACAGGTGTGGTGTCCAAGGGGAAAAAAATGTTGTTAGGAACAGATTCCCACAGGTGTTCCTATAGGAGGTAAAATGGAAATGATGTATGTTTGTGTGTGTGTCTACTTAAATACAAATGTATCCACTGTTCAGACCTCTTTGATCCAACTTGTAATCTTTGAAAACTTGCAAAAAGTCCCAAATAGCTGTCAGTTTGTTAATACATGAATATCAACACTGTCACTGTATATGGGAAGGTGGAACTAAAAGGTACGACATTTGACAAGTTTTGTAGGAACCTTTTTGTCACCGGAAAGGGGTTTGCAAAATCTTCGAAAAAAGTATTTTCTTTGTACATTTGAACTAAATGTTGTTGTATACCTGTGTGCTTTCACAAACCTGGTAAAAAGTTTTACTTTTTAAGGATCTTAGAGTTGATGTTGTACATGAATTTTCTTTTCACACACAAGCACTTTCATGCTGTGACATTCTGACCGCTTAAAGCTCACTGTAATTCTTTTGTACGTTGAACTCTTACTACTGTTTACTTCCTTCCGCATGCAGTTCACTATTCCTCAAATCCTGCTCTGCTGTGAATTTCACTTTCATCACAGTGTATGTATAACCTCACGTTGTGTTCTGCTTTGACAGCAAACATAGATTCCTGTCTTGCCATTGCAGTGGGGTCTTGATGCAACACAGCAGCAGTTCAAGTCTTCATATTTAACCCGTCTTGCTCCTCTGAACTGTGATAAAGGCTGCTAAGAAAGCTCACTGTAAAGTTTTGTTTCAGTAAGAGGAGAAAGAAAACGAGGAACTAAAATCGTCATCAGACATCTGATGGGTTTACAGTGAGAAGCATGGGCTTGTTTGTTCCCAGTTCTTTTTTTTTCTTATTCAATAAAGCTTTTATTGTTTTGTACCAGTTGTCCTCTCTTAGAAGAGGGGTCATGCAACACCGTGTGTATTGCAGTGCATGTGTGTAGGTGTGTGTGGGCGATTCAGCTTGATAGCCACACTCGTATTGGCAGCTCTCTACCGAGCTTGTTAGTTTTTAGTTTCCAGCTGTACATCATTAAACTGTCCCAGTCTTGTTTAAACTCTCACATCTGACCTGTAATGTTGTCACAGATTCCATGCCGTATGTTTGGATGGTAGTCACAGCTTTAACGCTGCTCCACCAAACTCGAACAGATGCAGAAGATGCATATCTTTCTGCTGGGTCTTGTTATCTATTCATCTATGCACAACTTACTGTCTGCCAACTGACAGCCATGAACATTTTGTCAGGCATTAAGCCACACCAACGCACACCTCCAAACTTGTACACCTGCTCATGCATATGATGTTCTTCCTGTCTACTAATAGCAGTGGTTCTCCATGAATTTGTTTCCCATGTAATTAAAGAGGGTCCATGTGATGGGTACAGCTGTGTGGGGGAAACATGAGAGCGTCCCTGGACAGACAGAAGTCACTCATGAATATGCAAACACATTTGCATGCTGTTACTCTTTCTTAAATGGTGTTTTTCCCTAAGCAGCAGCATAATTTCAGAGACGGAAACAAGAGTTGGTCTGTCACTCAACCTTTGGTTTAAGCTGAAGTAAACAACTGTTAGAGTGAGGTTTGTCACAGATTTTTATACATGGATAGTGCTCAGAAGATATCCATCCAGACTTTTTATTTGGTGTCCACCATGTTTGGCTTTTACTAAGAGTGCCAAATATGTGTTACTATTCATTCTTACATCACAACTTTTGATTTGCTACTCCTTCTGAAGATTTGAAAAAAACATGTACAAAAAAATATTTCAAACATGTATATCAATCGAGACTAGGGGTTCTGATTTTTGGTATCAGTGGATCATGGAGTGTAGAAAACATTTGCAAAGAAGTGTGAAATATTCCCTGGTAAGATAACACTGGGAGTTTGGTGAAAACAAGTGAAAACCCAGCTTTCTTTGGAGCTCTTCAGCTTACGCATACTCCACAGAAGAAACATCACTCAAGATTTAAAGAAGTCAAGGAAAGATGGCCTTTGCATGATTGAACTGGCATTTTTAAATCTTTTACGTTGTTTTTTTTTTGTTTATTTGTTGTTGTTTTTTTGTTGTGTGTGTGTGTGTGTGTGTTTTATGGAATCACAATGTACTGCAAGATTTATAATTGTTTGGAACTTTTTTGGTCAGGCTACAGTATGATGATATCACACTACCTTTTGAGCTTTCTAAACTTTCCGAAAGGCTTTGTGAATAATCAAATCTTAGTCTTACACCCTTCACACTTCTCATAAAATTTCTACATTCCAATCTTTCACCCAGTGTGCATCTCACTTCTATAGAACTTGTAGATTTTTTTCAAAATCCCCAGAATGGAAAAAGTGCACATCCAAGCTTCCACTGACTGACCTCCATTTTATTTCAGCTCAGAATTTTCTCTTCAAAACTGGAAGTGAAGAGTTTGTTTAACTTATCATAATTTCAATATAAAACACTGTGTTACATGTGTGACAATCAGATACGTCTGCCACTTACACTTCTGTTTTTTATTACAGTTTATAGTTTTTACAGTGAATGTTTGTCTGAGGATTTATGTTTGTCATAATTTAGAATGAAACAAAAGTAATTTTAATATTATTATTATTATTAGCCTTTATAAAATAAGAATTTGGGAATTTCAGCCAGTATGTGCTCTGGCACCATTCAAATTTGTTTAAGAAATTTTCTAATTATATTCTGTTATTTTTATTTATTTGCTGCTTTTTGTTTAAAAAGTAGAAATTCCCCATTTGTAAACCCAAAGTCAAAACTAATCTCCTCTCTGCTTTATTGTGTGCATGGACAGCATTGCGAATAGCATCAATACATACACACAAACATTGCTTCAGTCAAGTTCACTGTTGCTGTCTCTCAGCACAGCTGAGTGGTTTGCATTGTTTAATTTGCCCTTATCACAGCGGTGTTGCGGCCGAGGCTCTGGGCCATAGATTAAATGTCATTATTTAATGAGAGGAGACTAGGATGGATGCGGCGTGTAATTAGAGAGACACATACACTGCTATGATAGATCCATCACTGTTGGGTACTTCACAGACGGAGAATCACTGTGTCGGTGTGAGGGCTGAATGTGTGTGTGTGTGTGTGTGTGTGTGATGGGGGGTGGGTTTGGGGGGTGGGGGGTTGCCTGCTGTAGGCTTTGTCATTCAGTCCCATTCCGTCCCTAGGTGAGTGTGTGGGCATTCAAACACTTAACAAACCAGCTGCTGCTCATCAGTCTCCTGCTAAATTCATTTTTACCACAGATGATCCAACACCACTCCAACAAGGTAACATCAAACATCACGTAGCAGCACACTGAGCCCGTAAGCTCCTAACAATGTGCCTGTTGAATATGGTAATAATGCTGAGATTTGGTTATAAGGATGTCTTCCCTGACCAACAGTGAGAGTCACTATCTATTTATCTCTGTCTCTCCATCTTTATCCCCCTTATGAACTTTTCATTTTTTTCTCAAAAACAAATGTGTACATAAGTCTTATAGTATCACCACAAATCCATTTATCAAACTAAAATGTGTCATATTTGGCACAGATCTAAAAATACCAGCTCAAGCTGTCATACAGATGCACAATTAATACAGCACCAACACCGGACACTGTGGGCTGATCCTGTAATGTACAGTAACAATGTAGCACAAGGCAAAAACACTAACTGTAAAGATCTGCTGACATCTAGTGGTCATGCAACCTTTTTGCATACACTTACTATGTTTTGTTTGTTTTAAATAGAGTATTACAGTAAATTTTGAGCATAAACATATACTATTTTTTCAGATTACAAGTCTTTATATTTTTTAATATGTATTATTTATTATGAAGATGTGCTACAAAAAGTGGCATTGTGTAATGGGAATAAAAAGGGCTTCAATGACTCTCAGCTGCATGTAAGTCAAAGCTGTTTAACTGTTAAAAATGGAAAAGTACAGAAGCATTTATGACACCATGTTTCAGTGAAGGAGCACTCCTTATCTTACAGGGCTCTGGGGTGTAGAAAGCAGTTATCTGATCCTTACCCCCATTGGGAGACCCCTCCTCATCCTATGGAAAGATACAGAGTGTGTAGAGCTGGGTATTTAAAGGGAAGTCTTTTGTTCTGTTGTCAGACTCACTCTGCTGACTCACCTCAGCTCAGTGATTCTCAGCTATACAACTTAAATAAATTATCCTAAGACAAAACTCTTCATTGTCCTCTTTATTAAAGGAAATTTCACAACAGGTGGCATATTTAATGTACCCAGCCAAGTATCATTCTGCTGAGAAAGAAGTTTTGAATTTTGACAGGCAATTTGTTTTCAAAGAAAATGCATCATGCATGCATGACTGCCACAGGTTTCGATTTTTGACTTTACTGTGCTCTTTGCTGGAACTTTAACTTTCTGAAAAGGAAAACAACTGACGTAGCAACATAATTGCAACATTTGGGAATTCAAATTGAACCGCAAATACTAATCTAATGTGTTTTTCTGATGTGTATAAAAGGAGTCATCGAAATTGAGTTTAGATTTTTGACAAGCCTAAACTTAGTGCATGTGCGTTCAGCATGCATATTTTTACTTAATCAATCAAGCCTTTTTAAGGTGTGTTTTATCTGTCAGTGTCTTGTTGTGATGTAGTTATGTTACTATGAGGCAAATTTAGCCATGAATAAAAGAGCTTGTTACCACAATGGAAAATGACAGACAGACAAAGACAGATACACAAATAGCATTAGTTTTTGTTAGTCTCAATTTTTGCATTGTCTCTGTGAGCAAACACAGATTGAATTAGAATCCAGTCATCAAAGCTTCTGAGTGTGTAATTGCATGATGAATGTTAAATAGATGTAACACAACAACTCCTGTACCACAATTTTATCAAAACACTGTCAATAAAACAACAGTCCTAAACACTCTGTTTGCCGTTTTTTTCTGTTGTATAGAAGTAAAACTTGCTGGTGCTAACCGTCATGGATGTGCACTCTGGTTTTCTGATATGGTTCATTTAACTTTCTTTTTGCAATGGGTCGAGTGGCAGAAGAGCCAAGTAAGTTCTCTCACCACGCTCTATAGGCCACCAGTATGTTCCAACAATGTTACTATGACACATGGCCACAATCAGACCACATCTCTGGCTCTTCCTTGGCACAGCGTTTTGGGACTGTGTGAAGATGGAGCTATGCGCTAAAGGATCACACAACGCTAGCACAATGCTACTGTCACAGGTATGTTCATGGTTGCAGTCTAGGCATGAAGCCGTCATGCATAGACCTGCTTTAAATTCTCAAAGACCAAGCCACGTTGGTGCGCAAGGGCCTAACATCATGGATTTTCTACCACTATGTTCCCCCATGCATCCCCAGACCCTGATCCACTGCTATCACAAAGATAAACCACCAGGACCTCAGTAAAGAAGTTTTGGGTTTAGACACAGTTCAGCAGTCCTCTCTAAAGTCTCTCTCTCAGTCACAGTCACACTCCTAGACACACAAACACCACCAGTGTAGTCATTGACTTTCTCTCTTGCTCTCTGATGTTTCTATGGCAACAGCGAGGAGCCACAGAAGTGGGAAAAGGGAAGCAGTAGTTTCCAAATCAAAAACTAATTATGTGAAATTCTGCAAAGGAGCTATGAGTTTTCCTGTAACTTAACTGATCACTTAGTATGCATTGCCAACACCATTTTCCCACTCAGGTAACAGCAATTCACCAAAGCAATGAGACTTAACTTGTAGAGAGCCTTAAATTGTTGGAGATCAATTAAATTAGACATGGGGACCCTCTAATGAACAGCAAGCAAATACCACAAATTTTATTTTTCATACTTTATATCGTGTCAGCTAATAGGATGAAATAAATGTAATTAACACTGTGCTTTTTTTCAACACGATTTTATGATATTGCATATTTAATGTGATTAGCAAACTGAACAGCAACCTGAATATGAAATATGCTGTTGAATGAAATAGCTTCATTAATTAGACGCAAACCTTTGCTCTTACGAAGCATCTCCAAACTCTGTTCTTGTTGTCTACTTTTTTGTGCAGCCTGATAGTGTATGATACGAATAAGCCTGTCATTCACCCTGACTCATAGTTATACACTAAATTCCCAGAAAAAAAAGTTTATCCATAATTGTGTGTTTTCCAAACATATAGAGCACATGTTGGTACATCCAACATGTACAGGGCAGATGGAATGTGAGGCAATTTTGTTTAATTTTACGCAGATCACATTATTGCAGCCACAGCACATGGTTATTTTAGACATGGATGCAACTGTTTAAACCTCCCATGGCCTTTGGGTCAAATTGACCCAAAGTTACAGGGGCTTCTCTACCTCTCTTCATCTTTCTCTCTCTCTCTCTCTCTCTCTCTTTCTCTAAAACAGTCAGCGACGGCATGCTAGCATGACTACAGGCCTGTGGCCCTCAGCCCACTTATCTACCAAACGTTTGTAAAGACCGGTCAGGAAATACATCAAAGACACCACAGCAGCTTCCTCTGACCAGCACCACTTCACCTACAGAGCACACAGGTCAGAGTTCAAACACCTGGAGTGAAGCAACACATCTGTTTACGTTTGTTTAGCGTTTAATACCACCCGGCCAGGCAAACTCCTCAACACCTCACTAAGTAACTGGGTTCTCTCAACCGATCACACTCGGGAAGCACCAAGCAAACAAGATCCTGTTGTCTGTGACAAAGTATCATTAAAACATGACCACACCAAATTATTCAATAATAATCAGTGTGAACAATTGTAACCTGTTGTTTTAACCTCAGTCACTGAAGAAGCAGCAGCCAGGGAGTTAATCTGTAGAAAAGTTGTTTGACCAAAAACCAAGGGGTAAAAAATGTTGTTGCAACAAGTTTACATCTGTACAAAAACTCCAGCCACTTAAATGTCAAAAGAGTATTGAACAAGCTATTGACAATAAATCCTAATTACATCTTTAACTTATTTTTAATCTTTTAATAGCGCTTTAACACTAAAACCTTTACATAAATTATCTTGTTCAGGCTAGGGGTGTTATAGTGCTTAAGTGATCCTTATTTCTCTTGATTTTATTTATTTATTTTCTAGGGGATTTGGTGGACAGATCCTCTTTGGCAAGTTATGGTAGAGATTTGAATCTGGGATAGTTGCCACCAGGTGATTATATTGTGTTTGTCAGATCATTTTGCTGCAGAAACTGCCATCTGTGATGTTCTTGCAGGCTGTCACCCATCATTGCACTGACATGTTTTGGACAAACAAATCATTTTATAGAGATTGTATCTCTTGAAAACAATTATTTAGGTTTTTAAATTGGTTGTTTCTTTAGGATTCAACATAATGAACTGGATGGACATCTAAGCTGAGTTGCTATTTGGTTGAAAGGTGAGATATTGAAAGTTGCCAAATTTGCAACAAAGAGGAGACATGTATATGATGTCGTTAGGATCTTTTCTACATCAGACTTAATGTAACAGAAGCCTAAAGATGAGCATCTGGTTAGGACTCAAAGCCTAATTTCTGGAAAAAATATGTTTATTATAGTCAAACGTTAAGGTGTTCCATTTAATAAGATACACAAAACTCTGCAGACAGATAAACATACAATTGTGCAGCAGTTTGGGGTAAAGGTGGTAAAGATTAAGTTTAACAAGTTTCCTGTTCAACTCCCGATATACAGAGCAATTTCTCTGCTGATGATCATATTTAGTTAGAATAACTGTAAGACAGCAGGCAGCCAGCAGATGTCTCTCCTTTACTGAGGAACTGAAGACTGTTCAGAGAAACTCCCAGGAGTAATTGTAGCTTCCCTCCTAATATGTCAAAAATATATGGGCTTATCTGAAAGACAGAGTGCTGATAAACAGATTTCTCCCTTCACTTTGAACGAGGCAGTTAAGTTTGATGGATCGGGCTTATCACACATCTCCTGAAGGAGAGTGATGATAGAACTGTGTCCTTAGTTGAGGTATAATGACACATCAGGTACAACTAATGAGAAAATATTCACTGATGTTATTCCTTCTCCCCTTTGGACCAAAGTGAAGGTGTTTTCGAAGGCACACTTGAATTTTTAGAGTTCATACATTCTAACTTTATATATATATACATATATATATATATATATATATATATATATATATATATTAGTCCCATAATCGTAAGGCTCCAGGTTGAGTCTTAAAGGGCATCCAGCGTAAAACAATTGCCAAATCCTCTGTGCAAGTTCAGTTGCTGTGACACCCCTGCAGAAAGTAGCAGCCACAAAAGAAAAAAAGAAAATGTATTTATATATGTTGTTTTAGATTATGCATATTTTCCTTTCTGCATTTCATGACATCATCCCCATAGAAGCTTTTGAGTGTTGAGAAAATAAAAATTTTCACTTTTATGCCAGCACAAATTTCACAGATAAGTTTACTTGCATGCTTTTTGTTTGAACAGTGCAAGCTATCAAGGTTTGTTCAAAAGTTGCTCATGCTGAAATCTGCATGTAGTGTACTAGAGCCTAATTGGTAGAAACTTAATAATTCATCTCTGTAACTATGAATAATATATACAACAAGACTTTAAATGTGTATCTCAGGGGTTTTGCTCATTATCTTACATCTGGATGTTGAAAGACCCAACATACCTAAATATTATCTGTGATAAACTGTTTGTTGAACCCTGGAACTTTATCAGGCCACTTCAGAAAACTCTTCCATATAGTCTAATCACAGGTGTGGGAGAGATAGTTTGTGTTGCCTGATTTTAAAACCATCTCCTGCTGCAGGTTTGCACTGAACTCTTGTAAAGCTCATGTTTATCCAACGATTTCATTGTCTCCCTGAAGTTTAATGTTACAGCCAGCATGCACAGGGCAGATGGAGTCAGGGGTTTAAAAGTTTCAAGAGTAGGAGGCTATTTACAAAAAAGCAGGGGGCTGACCTTTTTCCTACATATCGGTCACTTCCCAAAGGTTTAACAAGTATACTGTATACATGCCTTTAGTCAAAGTACACAGTATAGTGTTTTCTAATGATGCAGCATTCAAGTTATGACATGCATCCAACAAATAATTCCACTAAATATTACTAAATAATATAGAAACATTAATGTTGCCATTTACAAAAAGATAAAGTGTTTTGGTTTAAATATAATGATCACCATAATGGCACTGATGTGACTGCCTGACCAGGGATCAAACCCAGACATTAGAGCAGATATGCTAACCATTGTCCCAACAGGGACATTCAACCACTTATCTATGCTAGCTCTCCTGTTTTTTTGTCTTTTTGTTTTTTAATGGCACAGTTCCAGCTCTCAACCTTTATCCAGGATCCTGATTGCCAAAAAGAGAAATAAATCAAGTGGCGGCTTTGCACATGTGCATTTCAGTTAGGGTCTGGATGCAGTGGGTTTAATCCCTGCTGAGGGGCGCTGTGGCACTCAGGAGGGTCCACTGCAGCACCCACTGCTCGTTGGAAAGAAAAATACTTGCTTATATGTCAGTCTTCAAAAGTCTCCAAATACACCAGAAAAACTCACTAGTAGATTTTTGATAAATATTCTTTAAGAGGGGTCTGAAAACTTGCTAAATGTAGCAACAAAGTCTCTAAGTTAGCAACACTGTCCGCCTTGCTTCTCTGCTTGGCTAAAACTTTGGTTCTGGTTTGCTGTGTTTGTTGTAAGCAGTGTCAGTTTAATCCCTGTATCATAAAATTGGATAGCTTTAACAAGACCACAACAAAACACATGATTTTTTTTTTTTGTTTGTTTGTTTTGTTTTCTGTCTGCTTCTCATTTTTTTTAAAATGATGGAAATCCATCTTGGGAACAGAGAACTTTAATCCCTAGAAATATTTTTGGTCAATCACTGAAAAGTAGCCAGTGAAATAGAATCTGAATAAATATTTTATGCGACGATTTGATGGCTAGTTTTGAACCCCCTGTAGAGTAGCATGGTACTTTTTAATTAATTCCACTCAGAGCACTCTTGGCAGCTGCAGCACACTGTCATTTTAAACAGGGATATCTCTTAAAAGTTAGCTAGCAGCGGGTGGCTGTGAACTGGAGATTGCTGCAGCCTCGAAACAACAGAGATCAATGGGGCAGTGTTTATTAAAGGAGTTTATGTGCTCAACTAATAAATAACAAGGGGGGGTTTGTTTTGTGGATCAGTTCATTAAATTGTTTCAGAATGAGCAACACAATCTTTTGTGCATAAACACAAAGGTAACCCACTTGTCTATTTGAGGCATGTAACTTTTTCACAGTACTTGATCTAAGCAGTGCATTTTTATTTATTTGTTTCTCTCAGTGTCACTCGGGCTCCATTTGCGCTGCACTAGATATTCTTTCTAAACAGAACGATTTGCTGCATTTGTACTTCCCATCTTCTTACAAGCTAAGATTTAGGTGAGAAGAACTAAGATAAAAAAATGCTTTCTAAAGTGGATATTTTTAAAAACAGTTCTTTCCTTTTTCACTTTATGCCAAACTAACCTAACCTTTAAAAAAAAAATCAAATAGCTACAACTGTTTATAACAATCTTTACTCAAGCTCACTGACATTAATTAGGAATCATAAGGACTCCAATAACTCCCAAAATTGAAGCCAAAACGTTGGTGTCTTTTGGGTAATACCATAGTGTATTTTTGAAGCCAAAATATGCATACTAGGAACTTGAGGCTGTGCCCTCAACACAAAAGTCCCACCTACACATCATCCCAACCCACTAACAAGCTGTTACATCGTCAGTCACAGTTTAACACAGTGACACTTTTGTTTTTGGTCTCACCTCATATAGCTAATTAAAACGTGTTTTTAAAAAAAGTACATATTTGGACATACATCAGTGAGTGAAGAAGTACATGAATCAACAAAAATCAACACTTAAGGGGAAAAAAAAAATTCTAAAGTGTACTTGTATTTTTTAGTCAAGAAAATGTAATTCATTTACATAGAGGGGCTGAGCTTAAAAATTATGTTGCAGGCAGCTTACTAGTCCTTTGTAGCATCAACTTCCAGCTTCTGATCCCATCTCTAGTTAAAATATATCTCAATGGCCAAGCTAAGAATGTTCTGTCACTGTATTTTGATGTTCTTACTGAGAATGTTCTCGCTACTGAGTGGGTTGGCATGGGATATTCAGAGTTTTAGTTAAAATTGTGTGAACAGAGTTTTGTTCATTATAATTGTCAATGAAAGTAAACTCCCATCTATAATCAGAATCATTCTCAGCCCAAAACCCAATATAAACACAAAAGTCGCTGAGAGAAGCAGATTGTCTACAATCAGATCAGTGTCATTTCGAATAAATTATAGATGAATTCAATGTTTCTGTATTCATTTATTATGATCTTTATCACATTATGGAAGTAGATTTTCTTAGAAATGAGAATTTAAGAAAGGTACTTCCATTGAACTGTGCCCCCATTCTTCAGTTCCTCTGTTCTCTGCTCTGTTTCGTGGCTTTGCAGCTTATGATCTGGGCTCTACTTCCAGCTGTTTTGCCTAAAATAGAGCTTGTAAGCTGCATGGCTGCACAGTGGCACCGAACACAGTCTGATGAAGGCTGATAATAGGATCAAACACATGGATTTTCCTGCGATTGCACTGCTGAATTTGCAATTGCAATACTACAGATTATTTCATAAAAAACTTAAAAAGCACTATTGGCTAATTCAGTGAACATAGGTCAACACTGTTTTTTTGCTTATTTTTAATTATTCTCAAGGCATTCACTTTAGGTACTATAATTATAATAATATCAAAAATTAAAAACAATATTTGAGTTCAGTGGCATGGCTGGCCACTCCTTCTGCTTTTTGTAGATCTGTGTGAATCTGTTGCTAAAAATCTTGTTTATTTTATCTAATAGGGAAGGGGTTTGTTTTCTGACTATGCCAGGGACTTATAGCAGGGGGTTGAGTACACACCACTTTTCTCCTTTAAAATTCAAAAACTTCAGTGTTTGTTACAAGAAAGCTGTTAAAGTGGGATTAACAGCATGGCACCGTAACTCTATTTTGAGCTAACTGATAACTTTTCCTCCTTCATTATAGTTATCAACAACAGCCAGATTTAGGAGGCATGCTGGAATTTCAGCAATTTGTTTCAACAAAATCCTGCACGATGGATAGCCTCACTGGCTTAGCTATACTCACCATAATAGGCATAGATTTACATATGTGCTTCTATAGGTACATGCAGTCGAACCAGCATGTTTCCTTAAACAGTATGTTCTGACATTTCTGTGGTTTCAGGTTAAATCACACAGCATTTTACATGGTATTGGTGTTAAATGTGAGATGTTTCTTAGACTTCTTTAATTCTGTTTCACTCATAAATGTCACATCTTACAATATTGCAGGGGATTGGCCAAACTTTTTAAATATGGATATGTGCAAATTGTCTATAACTCCGTTCCTTCTGAACATTAGATCATTTTTGTTTAAAACTCTGGCATGAAAGGCAGAGGGCGATAGTCATTCCTTCAAGGAATGCTAGGCCTTTAATTATTACCTCTGCAACAGAGGATTTTCATGAAATTTTCAGGAAACATCATACATGCTACTAGGAACAAGTGACTACATTTTGGTGATCCTGTCAAAGTTTAAGGTCAAAGATTACAAATGAGCCCATGCTCTAATTCTCAACTGTATAACAGGAATGTTAAACTTCACAGCTGGACATCTCATGGGTCAAGGGTGATCATTGTTGGTTTCAAGGTGGTGGGGCCAAAGGTCAAGGTCACAGATGACCTAATGCTTTAACTATGCAACCGTGTAATGAACAAAAGTTAAACTGCACAGTTGGACACCTCTTAGGTCAAGGGTTATCATGATTGATTTCAAGGTTCATGGGGTCAAAGGTCAAGATCACAGGTACCCAATTTTTAAAAAACCTGTCTCTGCTTCTACATGTGACCCTTTTGTTACTTCCGCCAAGGAAGTTATATTTTCTGTTGTGTCTGCTGGTTTGTTTTCTGTATGTTAGCAAAGATCAGGTGCAAACTAATGAACAGATTTAGATGAAAATTTAGATGAAATTTTCAAAAACAATGAATTATTTTTTTGTGATGATCCAGATTATGATCCTGATTGATTATTAGTCACTCTGTGGCCTTGCTTCAAGTTTGAATTATGCAATCAGTATCACCATGGAGATAAAAAAAAAAGTTATTCTTTTTTTTTTTTTATCTATTTTGCCTTTGGAACTAAGATTATTCCAGATTTTGCTAACAGCAAAATAACATTTAATGTTTTTTTTTTTGTTTGTTTGATTCTTAAAGTTCCAGTCTTCATCATTCTTGCTCATATCTTTGAATTTTGGACAGCATATTTTTAAGTATAGCAATCTTTTTTTCTTTCTTTCTTTTCCCCCTGGGCTGAAGATGTCAAATTTTCTGAACCTTGACACATTCAGGTGTTGTTTGTTTCAGCTGAATTCCACTCACGTACAGGCAGCTCAGGAACATATCAAAAACAAACAGGTTCTTGACTTTACAGACTCTAAAGCGTGAAGGCTCCTAATCCATCCATCAACCTGCTTCTTTATCTTGAGCCCTTTTCTTTTTTTCTTCACCTGGGACCAAATTAAAGGCAGAGAACACTTGCTGTGGGTCAATGTCGCCCTACGCATGAAATCATTCAGCTTTTGGATTTGTGAAATATCCTTCAGCAAAGACGTGATGAAAAGACCAATTTGGCCCTAGTCAAATAATTCAACACTTTTATGAGTGTCCTTGTCATGCAGTGAAATGATGATTAGGTGAAAACTGGAGGAGGGGAGTTGGTCATGCTTGAGTGCATCTGTTTGAGAAAAAACAAAGACTTGACAGCTGAATAGCCACATTCCTGTCATGTAGAAAGAAACAAACTAGTGGGAAGGAGATATAAATTCTACTGTATATTGGTATGATGGAGAAACAGACAAATTTTGTGTTTATACTGGATGCTGCCTGATTAACTTTAAACATTTGCTTGTAAAATCCATTGACTGAAACATTTAAATTGCAGTAAAGTAAATTAAACATGTGCATTGTTCACTTTCTGTTTATTCAATGTAATGTAGGCACTGAATGACTGTGAGCTGTGAAACATTAAGTTCATATAAGTATTCAACACATATCTCAACCCGTAACCTCAGAATCTACCAGTTTTATAGGTAATGAATGAACCTTAATAATGAATTTTCTGTAGACAAATTGACAATACAGGGATGTGGTAGCTCATTATAATTCGATAATTCTTTTAGGTACAGATGATTTGTGCTGTTACACAAATTCTATTTAGATGTTACATTAAGAATAGTTTGGACTAAAGTATCAATACAAAACATGTCACTTGCAGCTGTCTATCCATCCTCTTAACTTCCACCTATCTGTAGTTGGGTCGCAGAGCTAGCAGGTCCAGGAGAGAAACCCAGACATCCCTTTCCCCAATGACACACTGTCGATCCTTCTGAAAAATCCCAAGACTGTCCCAAGCCTAAGAGGATATATAATCCATTCAGCAATGCATTCTGCCCATGAGTGACCTTCCAGTGGGACGTACCTGAAAACTCTCCACAGGTAAGCGCCCAGATGGCATTGAATTCAGAAGTCCAAACTACCTTAGCTGACTTCCTTCATTACATAAAAGCAGCAGTTTTAATCCAACTTCCCCTGGATGACAGAGCTCCTCAGCTTCGGCAAAGGCTGGTCACTCTTTGGAGGAAGCTCATTTCAGCCACTTGTAAAATCTTGTTTTTTTTGTGTCTGTTTTTTGTCATGAACAAGATCTTACAACCATAGGTGAAGATTAGAACATAGACAGACCAGTAAAATGAGAACTTTCAGCTCAGCTCCTTCTTCACCACAACAGACTGAAGCAACACCCACATTACTGCGGACAAGGCCCAGACCCTTCAGTTCATCCTACTCCATCCTAGCATCACAAGTGAACAAGACATCCCACATACTTGAACTTATTTGCTTATGTCCAGCCGAGAGTTAAATGATTACCAATGACCAAAGTTGGAGAAAAGATGGAATATATTCAATTGCGCATATTCAGTTACAAATTAGTAGAGGCTGATCAATACAGGGTTTTGTTTAGAAATCAGAACAGCATGGCTATCATATAGAGCAAATTTTGAGATGGGTTGCTCATGTCTATATTAGTTTTTGTTTATTTATTCATTTTTTAATCAAACACATTACAATCTACTAAACACTGGAAAAGATAAAATAAAATCAATGGTGATTTAAAAAATTTGGGCAAATGCTTACAGTACAGCTGAGATAGTCAATAGTATGAACAGAAAGAATTAAAGCCATTACATTATTTTCTGGTACATACAACTTTATGTTTCAAAATCTAGGAATAAAGTCCAGCCAACTTAACTAAAGGTCTGACAATAAAAAAACCATTTAGTCCTCCATGAAAGAAACCCTCATTATGAACAGCGCTCTTTGATTATCAAAATGTTCTGATGTTACATGAAACAACGCTTTGCCCACAGTTTCAATTGCCTTTTAACTGCACTGTGCTCAGACCTGGCTGATGCCAATTAATTTTTAAAAATGACAAAGATCACCCTAATTATTTGGTCAACCAGTCAATCAGTCTACTTCTATGAATTAGTGCATTGAACACAAAGGGTTATGTGCTCCATTTAGTTAGACCTACACCCACAGTGCTTTGAAATGTGCATAAGAGGCTTTGTTCACATTTCAGAACAACTGAAAATCAGCCATATTTTAAAAGAAAAATGAACAGGTTTTGAGAAATGCCTTTAAAAGAGGTTTTATTTACAGTACTGTTTTAACTCAGATCACTATTTCGACTAAATCTATCATTCTTAACATAAAGAGACGTACTATCATATGTTAGATCTTACATAACTTATTTCTCAGAAAGAGAGTTTGCATTCTGGCAGTTTTGATTATTGGTTGCCAGCTTATTAATAGCTCTTGGTTCCTCTGTCCTAATAATTAAAAAAAAAAATTGTTAGAATTTTAAAAGTAATAAAGTCTTTGTAATGTCTTAACACAATGTTTGGCAGTTAAAAAAATAAAATAAAATAAAATATCAAGAAACAGCATCACATTTATTCACGAAATGAGACAGTTCTATGTGACACAAGGGGAACTAGAATATTTATTTTATACAGTAAAGGACAATAAAATCATTTTACACCACTTTACTGTGGCTTCTAATGATCACATAATCTCCTAAGGGTGCAAATAAAACTAATTATCAAAATATTACATTTTTATTAGGATATAAAACACTTAATATACCTGCCTTGTTTTGGGTTATACAGAACATGATAACCTTTTGATTCCCGCTGCTAATATAGAAAAGAATTAGTAAAATATCCATCCACCCATTTTCTTTAACTGGTTTTTCCATTGTGGGCCGCAGGGTAGCTGGTCTCTATCTACAATGGTCATTGTGCGAGAGGCACTGAGGCAAACTCTGGACATGTTGCAAGTCTATCACAAAAACATATAGAGACAAATGAGACAGACAACTATTCACACTCTCACTCACACTTAGCGTAATTTATAGTTACCAATTAACCTAACATGTATGTTTTTGGTCTGAAAGATAAAACCAGAGTGCCCAGAGAAAACCCACATGTTCATGGAGTGAACATATAAACTCCACACAGAAAGACTTGGACCCAAAAAGGAAAAAAACAAGTAAAGAAAACAAATAAATGGAGTAGTAAATTAAAGTTTGATTTTAAAAAAAATGCTGTCTTCATGGTATAAACAGCTCTCATATACTGCACAAGTTTGATTTAGGTTGTCATAGATACTGCCAAAAGGACAATTTGTACCAAATCTAACCTCTTCACTAAGGAATGAACAAAAATTATTGAACTTCTATTTTCTTTTTAAATAAAAGGCACGTACTGGTGAAAAAAAATTACAAAAATTAAATTGAACATGCCTGTTTCAGTTGTGTTTTTATCTATTGAAGGTTAAACCTTTGTCAAAAGCTTGATAAATCTCTGCTTTGCTTTTTTTTAATTGCCTGCTGTCAAAAAGTGAGTGATAATGTTTTTGCCCCTGTCTGGGTGTGCATGTTTTTGTATGGGCATGTGTTTGTTTGTCATGTTAGCAAAATATCTCATCGACCACGGGGCAGATTTTAATAAAACTCATAAAATAATCATTGTATGTACATCTACAGTACATTAACCTTTGAAGTTAACCTGATTCAAGATGGCTGCCACAGCCAACTGACCTTAGAAATCACAAAAATGGTTATAGCTCAGTCAGTTTTACAGATATTGAGGTGAAATTTATTGTGGTAGCAGCTGAGAGTTATCCTCATCACATACTCTAAGATTAGTTGTCTTGTCAAAGGCCTGGCCATGGCAAATTCATCGGGATGAGTGCAAAGTGTAAGTCACTGTGTACGTCCTTTGAGGCACAAACACAGAACACAGTGGCCTGTTATCCATCACAGACGCAGACAGATCTTCAGAGGACATGTTTTCAAAGTTAACAAGCAAAAGGAGATGTTCTCAACCTTGCCAGCTTAACTTCTGGGGGCTAAATCTAGCTCCACAGAGACTGTAGCTTTAGTGTGTGTAGCTGTGTGTTTATTAAAAGGGCAGACACATTTTCTGGACAATCAGCATCAGCTCGATGTCTCTGCTTTAGGCAGTACGCTGGCCCTGCTTATTTACATTCCTGTGAAACACTGTTTCCCTTTTTCTGTGTCCTTCTCCATTTTTGCATTTTGTAGAACATTCTGTGGACTAGACTTTGTCTAAGGTTGGCCTCTGAGCATGAATCTGAAAGAGAAAGTGGCATCATAATGTTCTTCAGGATTATTTAAGTAGCAGATATAGGGGCAGTTATGATTTCCTGTAGTTGCAGTAGAGTTGCAGCTACAAACTTTAAAAACAAAATTAACTAAACTAAATTGACCATATTCTATTAACAACGTATTTTGTTAACTTAAAAAACAAACATTCAGCATGTTGAGGCAAAAACAGAGATACAGAGTTGTCTCAGTGCTTCATTTTGACATTTCAGCGACATGGATACACTTGGTTGTTCGTCTCATTTGTCTATTCTGGGTTGAGGCTCACGTCGCTGACCTGTCAAGTTGTAAGAGGTCTGTGTTCCACCTCGGTGCTTTTCCTGCTCTCCCTGCTGAAAACGTCAGGGTTGTGGTCTTTCTGCTCTCTCATTTTCAAGTTATCAGCTGTATTTGTCTTCATCTTAACAACAGAGGCCTGCTGTAACTTCAGAAATCTGAAACACACAAGTCCATCACATGGGTTTTGGGTCAGTAAACGCATCAGTCAGGTGGGCATGTGTTTCTAGTATGTCAAAGCAATGGCTTCATTTCTTGCTTTGGCCCCATCCATTGCATTTTGATCTGGTTCTTTATTCACAATGCATTTTTTTTTAAATCTAAGTATTTTAAAACATTGTAATCTAACCATCAAGACCCTGTGGGCTAATAACAGACATGTTGAAAAAAATATTAGCTTGACTATTTGATTTTACCATTTGCAGTAGTAAATTATCTCATACTGCATATTGCCATAACATTGTACAGGTTTAGTTACAAAGAAAGAAAAAAAAGAACTACCAGGAGAAAATATTTTTTGGTCCTAATCACCTCATAGAGTACATGCATGATTTTTAAAATGCCAAAACATACCATACCATAAATCAGTTAGTTAAAAGTACAGCAACTAGAATAACTTTTATGCACAATGGAATATAACATTGCCACACCATCAGCTTGATTTTTCAACTTTTTTACTTCTTCACTCTGAATTTGATGAATAAATGTGACTAGCAATGAGAATAGACTGTTATTAGAGCTTGAATGACTTTGAATCAACATTCTGACTGATCTGAAAAAGACTGACCAAGCATGAAAAAGAACTGAAACTGAGTGTGTCCTTTCCATGAAGCTGTTGTGTCCGTCTCACATGTATTAACTTTTGTAGACTGTTGAATGTGCTACAAACATGTCTGAAGTTGAAAATGAGTGGCGTGAAGTATGTTTTGAACTCAAACATACATTGAATCTCTTGTCTGAAAAAAAAAAACAAGTGAAAAAGTGGTTGACAAGTAGTTGGACTGACACTGTGACCTGAGTTGTGATTAAAGGTTAAGCTGCTGGCAAACAGCAGGTTCTGAATAAACTCTCAAAGGAAGGCTTTTTTTTTTTTTTGGGCTCCTCTATCTTCCCTCTATTTTTTTTTCCTGTCACTCTTTCTGCCTCTTTTTTATATTTTCTTCAGAGTGCTCTTTTATCACATGTTGCCAAAGGCCAACAATGATTTTGCCTGTGTGTATGTGTGTGTGCATGGTGCATGTATTTGTTTGTCTGTCATTTTTGCAAAATGTCTCACAAAGCGCTAGACAAATTTTGTTAAAACTTGCAAAAGTAATCACTGGATGTTCGTCTACAACTGATTATTTTTTAGAGTCAACCAAATCCCCCCTAAAAAAAACAAAAAACAAAAAAAATAGTTTTACAGATATCGCAACGAAATCTGCTGTGGTAGTAGCTCAGGCTAATTCACAATTTATACCCTGAGCTCTACGTATTGTGCAAAACTTTTGCTTTAAACAATGTCATTTACTATCTGAGTCAACGCTGTCTGAATGTAGGCAATATATCTCATAAATCACTGGGCATACGGTGACATAAATGGCTTTAACTCTGTCAGTTTTACAGATGAGCTAAAGTTTGATGCTGTAGTAGCTGAGAGTCATCCTCAACATATACAATACCGTTAAAAGTATTCACTCCCTCGAATGTTTTACCCTTTTAATGCTATTATAAATCAGCCATAGTGAGTATAAATTGGGCTTTTTGACAAAATAAAACAACAAAAAAAAAACATCTTCAGTGACAAAATGAAATCTAATTTCTACAAAGTGATGCCAACTTAACAAAAATTTGTAATGTAAAATAAAGGATTGCATACATTTTCACCCCCTTTAAAGTGACTATCCTAATTCAACTCAGAGAAAAGATTATTGAAAAGCACAAGTAGATAGAAAAGGATCCAAGGCCCTAGACATCCCCAGAAATTCGGTTAAATTCATCATCAAGAAATGAGAGGAATATGGAACATGTCTATATCTACCAAGAGCAGGCCGTCCTCACAGACTGAGTGACTGTGAAGAAGGAGAATACTGAGAGAGACCACCAAGACACCTGTGACTCTGAAGCTCCAAGCTTCAGCAGGTGAGATGGGAAAGTATATAAAACATATATTTAGTGATTTTTATAATTAATAAAGGTCTAAGTTATTTCAGTTGTTTTTTTCTCCTACAAAGATTGTCCATTTCTTTTTTTTTCTTTATCTTTTATATGTTTAGATTTAATACTGATAATTTCACACTAAAATAAGTAATACAAAATATGATTTTTGCAACAAAACAAGCTAAGTGCACTATCATTCCAACACCACATTCCAGTTGTGTGGCATGTGACCGTGACCTGTTCCCACAGAGATATTGTGATTCATTTCTTTTTACGTCACAGAGAGAGTCATCGTTTTTTTTTTTTCAGCTTGTTTTTTGGTTGATAGTTTTTCATCAACTGCAGTATCAGTAGAACTCTTTTATAAATCACAAAATTTGACTGAAAAAACACTGCGGATTATACTCTTTTGAAAATGTTTTGTTTAATATTAAAGAAGTCTTGTAAAGAACGGAAAAGCACTGTGGCTCACAAGGTTATGATGTCACATGCCGCTCAGATCACAGTCTGCCTTCAGTCAAAAAGAAAAGCCAATAGTTCATTTGCTAAATAAGAAACAATTTACCTTTTTATTTTTTATGTAGACTCAATCTTTTTTTTATTTTGGCGCCTCTTTATTCCTTTTTTGTCTTTTCTTACAATCCCAGCTTCTTCTTTTTTTTTGTCATTTTGAATCACAGCTCTGATGAGAGTGAAATCATCAGGCTGCCAAATTGGCTGGACACAGACAGCATGGGGCGCTTTGATCTGGACTTTCATTTATGGGCGTACACACATATGGACACACTCAGAGACATGTGCTAACACACATACAGAAGCCAAAAATCAGTTCTGCTATTGGGGATGTTTGGTGCTTCAGCCACATAGGTGATTGGACTGGATACCACAGGACTTACAGTTCATGGAATCCAGTTACACATGTCACTTCACCATGTATTTAAGCTCCATTTTTTTTTATTTTAGTTTCCTATTTCCACTGATTCACACCACCTTTAAACATCTCAAAAAGTTCTTAGGAAGAAATCACAGTTTTCAACTACTTTGGACTTGTTTTGTTGTTGTTTTTATGTTGTAAAAAAAAAGGACATGTTGAGAAAGGTCATAGGTTCTCACGAAACAATTGCAGTTCATTATTCACCATTTCTTCTTTGGTATTTTCTTTCCCAATTTTCTTTTCAGTACACAACTGAAGTAGAACGGCAGAAACATAGCTGTCCATGCTCTCTACTTCCATGTAGGCAACCAGTTGTTTGTTTATAGCTCAGCATTTCAGTTTTTAGTACAGCCACAGGTGGCAATGATGTGCTGATTTGGTAAGTGTCTGTTTAAAAGACAAGAACAAAATACAAAGTTTGACTGATTTCCCATCAGAAATATCCTTTGGTTCCCGAGTAACAAATGATCCAATTGTTGATTGTTTTTGTTGTCTGTTAGCTCTACCATTTTAGATGGAAGAGGCGTGCTCTGCAGCTCGCTCAGTCAGCACGGTCACAGAAACTCGGGCTGCACATGCGTGTCTGCTGAGGGGCAAGCATCCTTCAGTGGACGGATAAGATGACAACATTTAAATCACAGGCAGAGCACAAAGTAGAATGTTTCCATCTCAATGGTGGTGAGATCAGAATAAAGCGAGCTAAACATAAAATAACCAGCAAAACTTCACAATTGTTGTTGTGGCTGCTAGCAATGTACGACAGACAAAGACAAAGTTATTAAAAGTCAACTATGTGACAAGCATATCTACAAATCTCAGTTAAATAACAAAAAACAAAAACTGTTTGCATGTGGATGAGAGGTTCAAATGCAGCATAAAAAGGTTGTTTTCTTTTCTTTTGTTTTTTTTAGGGGTAAATATCATTTTTACTGTGAACAAGCACATAAAAACAAGGACTACTATAACATAAGATATACTGTATGGTAAAATCCAAACATCACTACATGATTGTCTGGGTTTAGGTGACGGGAATTGTATCTTGTGTGCCACCATCTATGAATGAAAATGTCTGACTCTGAATGGTTGTGATTACTCCTTGTCCCATGAGTTGTGGTATAATTGAATTCCTTTTGTTATCTCCCCTGATTAAATATAAGATTCAAGGTCGAAAATGTCAGCAATTTGTAAATTCAAGGCCCTTGTGAGGAAGTGCATTGAACAGATTATTTGCATAACTGATGTGCAAATCAAGATAATCCTAAGAGTCAACTCAGTTAATACGGTCCTTGTTTGTCTCTTATGTAACCTGGTTGTTGTTGTTTACGTAAGCTTGGCAGCTGTGTATGTGTGAGAGATGAGTGAACTCAGACTTTGTGCAGATGGTGCATTCAGTTGTTTTCAGGTGCTGGGTATTCCAGCTATGCTTAACCTGAACAAGATAACATTCCCATGGATTGCATAGCCTGAATATCAGCAGTATTACTCTGTTGAAGTTTTAAGATCTGTGGTACATCTATTAAATGTGTTCTCTTTTCGTAGAAGGCATTCTCTGAGTAAAACTAAATCTTAAAACTTAAACAGTTAAATAGTGATTTTGATTCTGTTTTCTTTTTTCTGAGGTTTAACTGCTTTCAGTAGCATCTTATATTTTGTTTTCACCTGTTCTATTTCTTCCAAGATTAAAAAAACAAATAAACAAATACAAGCAGTGAGGACACACATGCTTCTTTTAATCTAACCAGCAATTTGATTCTAATCAGTAAAAATAAAAGAGGCTCTGTGGTTTACCATAAACATCTCTGAAGTGCCTGGAGTGG
This sequence comes from Kryptolebias marmoratus, assembly GCF_001649575.2. Lineage (NCBI taxonomy): Eukaryota > Metazoa > Chordata > Actinopteri > Cyprinodontiformes > Rivulidae > Kryptolebias > Kryptolebias marmoratus. The sequence continues at coordinate 23,318,282 of NC_051431.1, forward strand.
ATGGTGATTAACCTATGATTCCTTGCCTAATAGCTTCAGCAGCAGACAACCATCTCAGAGAATTGCTCAAATGACAAATGTCTATCTCTGGGTAATTGATGTAAAAAGGAAAGAATCAGCCTCCCAAGCCCCTCATTCAGCATCATCTCCTCAGTGCCCTGCTGGGGTCGTTTAGCATTTATTTGCCCGACCCGATGCATTTATGGCTCCTCTCTGCTTAATGGGCCAAATGAGAGCCACAGCACACAATTTACAACCCTTCCCGTTATGAGATGATGCATGCTATAACTGCTAAAATTATGTAACATTCAGGACAAAGCATTCTCACAAAGAGAGATTTGCAAGTTAAGTTGTGAACTATTTATTTAAAGGAGATATATTACATGTTGTTTTACAAGCTGATAACATTTACTGAGGTCTTTATAACGTATATGTGTCATGAATGAAACTACATCAGGATTACAGATTACCTTCACTATTCAACCACACAACATACAGCAAAAAAGCTCCCTCTTCTACTCAGTGAAATGTTAGAACAACATATTTCTGATCTCAAATATGGTCCCCTTATCTGCAGGTCAGCCATGGACAGTTGATGATGATTTCACTTATGGGAACAGAATTGTTGCCAGTCATATGTCTGCTGGGCAGATTACTAATGCACTCTACCACTGATACAAACAGTGAAGGAGACCATTGAATTTATAAAACCAGGCTTCACTACAGGCCCATTTCTTTGTGTTTTATTCTTCTTTTTTTACATTGGCTTATTTGAAACTTTGAAAACTATTAGTTTTCAAATTATTTCCCAAAATCTCACAACATTGCATGTGACTGCACATATCATTTTACAAGGTTTGACCAAAATAGCAACAAATCTGACCCTTCTCATCTTAATATGAGCTTAGTTGTAAACTTTGGCATGAGAGAAGGTGGTTAAGATACATTCTATTCAAGAATGCTAAGTCTTTAATTTTGTATTGCTTCATCTTCAGGAAAAAATAAATAGTAATAATAAGTCTCACTGACAAAAAAGTCAGATTGTCGAGTTGAACAAGAAAGCACCAAATATTTACTTTGGCTTTTACTTTCAGAACATTGTTAGTTCATTTCTTACTATATTTAAATAAAAATATTTTGTCGTATTTTGGAATTAGTAGTAAAGTAAACAGCAGTAAAATTAATTAAACTTGCAGCTTTTGAGGTGCGTTGAAAGCATTAGAATTAAAACTATTCATAGATTTATCCTTTTTGTCTACAAAAAAGAAATAAGATACTTCTTAGTCACTAACAGATTCAGTTCAACAGCAAACAAATGGTTCAGATTCCACAAGATTTTTTTTTTCCTTAATAAAAAAGTACCCTTGGCCATACTATTTTTACATCATATCAGTTCTAATAAAACCTTTTACAGTAAATAAAGGAAAAAAAAAAAATCACTGGCAGGACCAGTTTATTATTTCAGAACTCATTTAGCTTCTACAAATGATAAAGCAAAAATAAACTCCATATGACATAAATAGCTCAAAAATCAAAGCAGAAGGCAAGCACACACAAGTTACTACTTCATGAAAATGTTTTTGAAAGTAAAGAAAAAACAAGCTGATAACTGAAGCACATTTTCAGTATTCAGCTTCAAAGAGTTTCATGTATTAGTCCGTAGAGAGAAGCAGTAAACAACAAACATTTAAAGCTGAGAAGTAACAGAAAGCACAGCTTCTTTTTCAAAGATGGAGGCATGTGGTTAGAATCACCACAGACCCTCTACCTCCACCCCTCCACTCTCTTCTAACTGCTGGAGAAGTGCTGCCATGAGGCATGCAGTCACTGTGATGTATTTATCTCTGGCTCTCTCCTCGTGACTGATGCTTTTCCATTAGCATGGAGTGAGACGATGGGAACATTTTAAATCTCCACCACCACTGGCGTGTGCGGCCCCCACCTGAATAAATCTGCTCCCTCCTTCCCCTTTTCCCTGACTCTCCACTTCCCCCATGTCTTTCTGAGTACCTGCGGATCATGTCCCGCTCATCCGTTCGGTTTCAGGCCCATCTTCTGCTTTCTCTCCATCAATCTTGTTCCAGTTGACGACCTCTCCTCTCCTCTCCTCTCCTCTCCTCTCCTCTCCTCTCCTTTCCTTGTTTAGAAAGAAGTTCAGTACACTGATAGACCCCACAGTTTCTTTTGTTTCCTCAGAGTTTGACTGGTCTGGCCCTGTCACCTAAAATACAGAGCAAACTGAATGTCACATCAAACCACCCTCACCCTTAATCTGTCCCCTTGTGCTGGACTCAGCTATGAGCTGAAGACTCATGTCGTCTATTTCTGGTGGTGAGCAGGTGTAGCTGGCTGGGTGTAGTCCGAGGAAACACAGAGCTGTCACTTGTGATCAGCATTCAAGATTGTTCAGGTCGTTTTTCTTTTTTTTTTTATAATGAACCTTCTGCTTCTTTTGAATCATTTGTTTTAATCAACTAATTTAGTTTTTTGTTTGACAGGTGGGGACTGAGACTTTACAAGTGCTCAAAGCAAACAAAAAGTATAGGAGCATCCATGGTCAATAAAAATGAATCATTTTCTTCCTCAAGGTCTAGGACTACAGTACTTTAAAGATTTGCCCCCTAAAATGTTCACTCTGTGCACAATAAGCCTTTCTCCTAACATAACGGATTTCTATTAATCTAATACATGGAAATGCGTTTTACAATTTATATATATATAGTTTTTTTTTTTTTCAAATAGTGATAAGAGGGATGCTCAGCCTGAAAAAGGTGCAAAGAAAACATTACAAGTCACACTTTTTGCTGACTTTATCTTGGGCATTTTGAATCAATAATGTGGTTGCATTTTAGATTTAACTGAACTGCTGAGGGAAAGGCTTTTAATATTAAAGGCCTGCCATTTCTTGTAGGAATGCATTTGCCCCCAGCCTTTCATGACAGTTTTAGACTACAATTATCTTGTGCTGAGAATTTACAGAGTTGTAGCCTACTACTCCGTCAGATTTTAGCTCAATATGTAACATAAATTGAGTTATAGCCATATTTGTCTTTGCTAATTTTGATTAGCTGGACCACAACCCCTGATAAAAAAAATATGGAATCACTTTTCTAGCAAGGTGATCTTTCAACTGCTTAATTTTACATACATAATCCCTCCAAAGAGTTCTGGCTCTGCCCCAAGGTCTCTTCCCTGTGGACGAAAAGTCTTGAAAATAGGAAATGTCTAACAAAACAGATAAGAAACAAGTGGGTGCGAACTGGAGTCAGTGTCTGTAACTAAACTGTAAATACCTCACCTCAAAAAATAGGGTTCACATCTGGAAAAGTTAAATGAAAGCCACCATTAACATCCAAACAGAAAAGAACAAGGTGACAGTGGTCCAAAAAAAACAAAACACTCATGGACTGTGGGTGACTGGATGAAAGTGGTTTTCAGTGATGAATCACAAATCTGCATCGATGAAGGTGATGATGCTGGAACTTTTGCTTGGTGCCAGTCAAATGAAATGTATCAAGATGATTGCATGAAGAAAACATGTAACATGGGCCTGGATGTCAGGTTGTTTTTCTTTCATCTGCTCCCTTCTGCAGGGGTCACCACAACGAGAGAACTTGCATGAAAGATTTGGCAGTTGTTTTATGCTGGATGGCTTTCCTGAATCAATCTGGGCTCAAATTCACAGCCTCAGGATTACAAGACTGCACCACTGACCATTGAGCTTCCACAGTCTGTAGCATGTCTGTGATTGCTTTTTTTTTTGTTTGTTCGGTTCGGTTCTTTATACAAAATTAAACAATTGAAAGGATATCCTCCGAGAATGGTGATTCATTTTTTGTTTTTGCCAGTGATTGTATTTCTTAAAAGTTTAATTGGAATCCATCCTGTGGTTTATGAGATACTTTACTGCCAGACAAAATTGACACTATCACCCCTTTAAATTTTATATCAATATCTGTAAAATTGACTGAGTTGTAGCTATTTTTGTCTTTTTTAAGGTCAGTAGGCAGTCCTCTTGAATAGGTTTGACTCTGAAAGCCAATCAGCTGTAGATGTCTATCCCAAATCTACTTCCTGCAAGCTTCATTAAAATTTGCCCAGAGGCTCATGAAATATTTTGGAAACAGATGTAACACCCAGCTTAATGTCAGCTAGGCACCACAGGTTCCCAGACAACAAGGAGGAAAACAGTAAAACAGCACCAAGGGAGGACAGTTCAATCACGCACAATTTTTATTCCCCAAAAGGGGTAAAAATGCTCCATTTTATCTTTAAATGTCAGTAAAAACACAATAAAGGTATTAAAATGTTTCAGTCCAGAACAAGCTAAAATTGTCCTACAAGGGCAACGTCCACAGAGTCCGATTCGAACAGCAAATCCTGCGCTCCATTCAGTCTGACGTCACAGCCCCGATTCCACCGCCTCCTGCGGTCGTCACAGCTCACTCCAGTCGCTCCACGCAAAGCGCCACCCCACAGGCATCCTGTTGGGACAAAACACCTGGGCCAGAATAGCGATCACCGAGAGGCGGATGTCCTATTTACACTTTTAAAGGGTCCCTGCAGACAATCAGTGGAACGTTACTTACGGACCAGGGCAGTTCCCCCTCTGCCCGCTGTCGATCCGACACGTCGTTCCACTGTTTGGATCCTTCGGTGCAAACCACTTGCTCGTTCGGGGCCGCAGCCCCCTGCAACGAGCCCCCTTCCCGGTTGCCTCCCCTGTCAATGTGAAGTCCTCTGCTCTTTAAAATCCACCGCCAACGTCTGGCAGGTCCCGGATACGCTGCCTCTCAGCACGCCCACCCCGCACAGGTGGCTGGCATCAGCAATTTAGCCCTCAGTCCACAGTGGATAAAAAAATACAAACATGCAAATGGATAGAAAAATAAAAACATGCAACAAAAACAATAAAAACCACACTTTAAAAAGTAAAAGCAGATTTCCACTGTGCGACACAGACAGACCAAAAAAAACGCATGCATATATACATGCACAGGCAAAAACATTATTGCCTACCTTTTCCTTTCAGCAACAGGTAATGGATATTTTACAATATTCCATCTGCCTATTTTTCTTACAACAAAGAAACCGAGACACATCTTACTTCAAATGCTTCATAATAAGTCCTAAACACAAATGCAATATGATGATATATAGAAACTTAAAATACATTTAACACTCGCTAAAAACATTTTTTGGCCATTATTTGCTTATACAATTCAACGGTCTCAATGTTGAGGGCATTGCGATTTTTTTTTTTTTCCTTTAACTTAAGATTTTTAACTTTTGTAAGGTTTACAGCAGTAAGAATGACGTCAAGCCTTGTGTGACTCCTATCTAAAAGTTGTAACTATTGTATTTATTTAAAAAAATTAAATAAGGTACTTAAGTGCATTTTGCAAGCTATAATATTTTTCAGTTCAAACAATGCAGAGGATGAAGTGTCAGTTGGTAAGAAAGTGGATGTGTATGAGTACAATAATGCTTCAAATCCAGTGATGGTTCTGTCTCCACAGTTTGTGCAAAATGTTCTAATTTGCAGTAGTATATTTGGAAAATGTCAATGAATTTCTGACAAACTTCCATACAATAATCATGATACAAAACTGTCATTTAGCTTCATTACTACATTCATATTTGTAATTTTGAGACAACAGAAAGAGAAGAGAAACAAAATACCTTGTTAAGCAACTCCTTTGTTTTCTGAACTTTCTCACTAATCAGTCAAAGATGAGGAGACAGTTTGGAGTTAAACACCTCTTTCTAATGATACATAAACGTTTCCAGCTAACAGCAGAAGAAAGGTCTGAGCCTGCCGCTGTGCTTGTGTCAGCTCTCCACCTCCATTCTAATTCATCCCCAGTTGAAGAATCCGTTTTCGTTTGAACCAAGTTAAATGCTGTTAGTGAAATGGATGAGGCTCCAATCACTAGTAACTATGGGAACAAGCCACATATAACAGCAGGCAACACACAGGTGGAAATTTAGCGCACTATGTAAAGGTAGTAAAAAGGTTTAGTGGAAAGCTCTGAGATTGATTAGATATAAACAAATATCTGAGATGAGCTATTTTCTTTTGCATCATTTTAGGTCAGAGTCGTTTAATCTTCTGTTTTCAGTTAAATGTCAACCCAGCCATTAAGAATTGCCAATTGCTGTGCAGATTAATGTATTATGTTATTTATGAATTCCCTCATTGGTCAAGACAATTTTCTTGTTTTACAATGTATTGCTGCTAAAATAATTTAAAATAAAAATAAATTTTTCACAATGTTATCCAGCTAAAATGCAAACCTACAACTGTCAATAAAAGCTTAATTTTCATAAATAAACAGGAAGATATTCTCTCTATTCGTTATTTTATTTTTTTCTTATTATTCATTAACTTCTGTTATCTGTCTTTTCAAGAATCTTTTGATCAAGAATCTTCTGATATAATTAAAATAGGTTTGAACTCATCAGTTCACACTGTCCGACCTGAATAAGTGCCTTCAGGTGGATGCTGGTGGCGTATATACCGTTCCTTCAGTGTTCCACTGCAGTTGTTGAACATTTCATCCCTCCAGCTAATAAACCATGCAATTGGAAATTAGCACAGTTTGTTCAGTCACAATTTGCTTTTGTCTTGCAGCAATGACCCCAAGTGTAATGATAATGAGGCAGAAAGAAAAATCATTTTCTTCACCAAAAAAAAAAAACAGTTACGGAGTGACTTTAGAGAATACTATCAACTCTCCTTGTGTTTTAGGATGGCACCACGTGGACTATCTATATTATTAGTTCCTGCAGCTATAATTACAATGTAAATTTAAAGCATGGTTAAAAAAACAATTGCTTCAAGGCTCATGGTGGTAACCTGTTTGGAAATCAGACTAAAAATACATAGTCAGAAGATAGTCAGTATATGTTACTACCATTAATTTGCATTAAATGTTTTTGGTTTCTAAATTAAGGAAACTATTTTTCTTTTGTAATTATTGTGATGCAGAATGTTCAACAAGCATCAGAAGTGACAACCTGCATTGTATTTTGCATTTAAAAGACAACTAAGCCTTTTTTCCCCCTCCTAAATTAATGCTCATGAAAATGGTCATCTTTTAATTCTTATGGTAACTTTCATTTTAGTATCTTGTTGATTTCAGATTTTTACAATATATTTATAAAAAAAGAACTTTGTTGCAGTACAGTGCAGTTAATTCCCCTTCAGTGTCACTCTGGAAACAACCGTTTTAGATAAGCTGAGGAAATGTTCCCGTTTGAGCTGTATTTAGAAATCTCTTTGTTCCACTCCACTGGGTCCCAGCCTCTGCCAGCATCATTATGAATAGAAAATCTGATGGCAATGTGAAGTTCCATTGTGTACATGTTTATGTGTGTATGTGTGTGTAAGTACATTATCTAACACGTCCACCTGCTGTTTTGGTCATTTGTCTTTGATTCAAAACACGAGCTGTCATACATAAAACAATTTTTACTAAAAAAAAATAAAAAGTTCTAGAACAACAATAAGACAGAAAAATATCTTCTTGGTAATTGTTTTCAAGTCACTTAAAAATTTGGTTAAAAATCCTAAATTCATTGTTGTCATAAATTATTTATTTTACCTATATGTAATATTTCAAAGTGTTTTAGACTCATATCTACACAATACAGTGACTGTGTGGGACAGTGTTGTTGGGTAAAAGCATTCTGTGTAGACGGGATTTAAATTGGGATTTGTCATTCAGGGTCATGTGTTGCTCCACTGTAACCATAGTTACACTTACATTCTCATCAGTCACACTTAAAAACAAAGCTTTCTGCATACAAAGGGCTACTTTTGAGTAAAATGGGTGTTAATGAGCTGAGCTGTGATTAGTCATTTGCAGACTCTACTGTGGGGTCTAATCTAGGCTGACAACCTTCGGTTCTGAATTTGGCTGTATGCAAAACAGCCAGATGATGTCAAAAAAAAGTTTAGGTTTTTGCTCCTGTTGGTATGAAAATCGGCTATGGCCACGACACTGTCACTGCTCGCATAACAGGAAGAAAAAGCAAAATTATTTCAGCTGACCAAATCTTCCACGGATGTCACATTCAGTGGGAATACAAACACTAAACTGGGAGGTTGGAGACGGGTGAAGGCAAAGTCAGCTTTTATTAAATAAGGAAGCAAGCAAAAAAGAAATAGGCTACTACAGTGGCAGGTAATTCAGGTTGGGTACACAACAAGGGAAAATTGAAGGATCTGTCAGTGATCAGACACTGGCTTTGCATTCTGATGCAGCCGAAGGCTAAGTGCAAAGCAGGTGACCTGATTAAAAATTTGGGTCCAGGTGTGCAGAGAAATGCAAAATCAACTGAAGAAGCTTAATAATGAAACAAAGCAAAAAATAGCATTGGAACATGATATGGAAAACAAACAACAACAAAGAAGAAATAAGACCAAAATCTAAACATAAAATCTGTTAACCATATAATGGTGTAACTTGTTCTGATGTATAGCATAAACTTGCTAGCTAGTGTCAGAATTCAAAATGAATGTAAGTTTGCCAATTAGCTTAGCATATTTTCCAAGTTGGCCTATGTCTTGTTAGAAAGTAACAATTACTGTTTAAGGAAAATATTTAATTCATTTACACTGAGGTTTTAAGTAGCATCCCTTAGACCAGGTGTGGGCATTCCTGGTCCTCAAGGGCCGCCGTCCTGCATGTTTTACTTGTTTCTCTGCTCCAACACACCTGATTCGAATCAATGGGTGATTAACAGGCTTCTGTAGAACATGGAGAAGTGATTTAAGCACTGAATCAGGTGTGTTGGAGCAGAGAAACAAGTAACACATGCAGGATAGTGGCCCTCGAGGACCAGGATTGCTCACCCCTGCCTTAGACATTTCAAATAAATAAAAAAAGGACATATTTTATTGAACTACTTTGCAATATATTGGAATTTTTGTTTCAAAAGGCATCATCTTGGGCTCATCTTGTTAAACATTAATGAATTAAAAAAGTGATTTACCAAATATGAAATATCTGATAAACAAAATACTTCCGAACTTTCATGAAAGGCCAGTAATTCAAGTTTCTGTAGTGTAAAACAACACACAGTATTGTGTATACTTATGAAGATAAAAGTGCTAGTTTTCTCTCATTATAATTATTTTTATGCATTTTTTGTATGGATTCTTTAAGTGTTACGCTGGTTTGGCTTGTGAGGAAAACTCTCTTACCTCATGATTCAGAATGCTCCTGACCGCTGTGCCAATAGAAGTCATGTACAACACTGATCATGATAAGGAGCTCCTGATTGTGTTTGCAGTTGTACACTCTCGTTTCCCTATCTGAGCGTAGGTGTGAGTGCTTGTCTTCTGGTGTATGTGGGGGTGTTTGCAACTTTTATTGGATGTGCCCTGGTCTTTGTGCAGAGAAGGAGGTATAGAGGCCAGAGCTTAAGTATCACACTTTTGTATTTATACCAAAAGAGGACTGGGCTATTGTTTTAATTAGACCACATACCTGTGGGCAGTATTGTAGTCAGTGTAAGTGTGAGTTTTGTCAGACAGCATTTACACAACGGTAAACTCAAATCTAACTAAACAAGATGCAGCATCAAACTCCAAATTCAAAATCGCCAGTAGAGCATTATCCTAAGTGATTCAACATTCAGATTAAAATGAAAAATATTGGTGCCCCAATAGAAAAGGAAAAAAAAAATCATTCTTACCTTCTGATAAGGCCAAACAAAGTATCTTTGAAAGGCGTAGATATAAATTTGAAATGGCCAAGGTTAATATAAAAACTCTCCTCAACCCAGGCAAAAGTTTATCTGAGCTCTTGAGGTCTTGTGATAAAGCAACTTACAATGTCTCCAGATTATTTTTAACACGGTGCAAAAGTAATCCAATTTCAGAAAACCTGAGTTTTTTGCACAGCAGCACAAAAAGGAAAAAAAAAAAACAAATAGGAAAAAAAATAGATATCACCTTCATCCCTGAGTAACCTATCACTGACTCTGCTCTTCAAGGTCAGAGCTCCGACAGCAGGAGGTGAGATGCGGTCGCCGTGGTATGCATGATTTGCTCTTTAAAATTTTATGATGCAATTTGGAAATCTCTGGACTCGCAGCACACATTTTGTGAAAGTCAGCTCATCTTAATTGCAAAGAAATTCATCCACTCTGATGCCGGCGGTGAACTTTGAGATTAAAGTTTAATGATTAGATAATGCTTCTATCAGATCAATCAGGTGATAGAAGATTAGATTTGGATGCTTCCTAGTCTTGGTTATTACAGCATGTCTACTTTTTTTTTCTCCTATGACACAACTGTAAAAAAGACATCTTTGAACATGCTTTGCACTAAAAAAGGATAATAAATAGGATACTGTAGAAAATTTATTCTAACATTTTATATAAGATTTAAAAACTGTTCATAAGTATCATGAAATACTGACAATGTTCTTTGAAAATATGAAACACTGGGAGACATAGTCAGAGATGGAAGTTTTTGTTACTGCAGGTAGCTTGTGAATAAAAGTCATGATGTGTAAATTTCCAAAACTTAAGCTGTCTTTCTTTTTTCTTATTTTGAGCAGGGCTACCATTTTGTTTTAGCCATCCAAGATGAGTATTCAGTCAGATCTCATTCGGCAGGTGGAACATGTTGTAACATCTGAGTCTTTCAGGTTTTGTCCTTCCAGCAAAATGGAGAAAAAAAGAAAATAAATCTTCTGGAAGATTTATTCATTTCCTTTGGACATCTTGATTTTTTTATAAAGGTAGATTTTCAGTGTGGGTTTTTTTTAGCTTTGAGGGCCATGAACCATTCAGCAAGTACTATTTAAGAAAAATTAATGCAAATTTTGAGCTTTGCAGTAATTTTTATCTGGCTGTAAAAGTAAACCTTTTTTTTCACTTTCAGTACTTTTTTTGAAGGTAGGCGGGAGTGCACACACATCTTGTCTTTGCTTTAAGAATATTTCTGGGCCAAAAATTGACATTATTTCTACAACTGAAATGCTTCCTTTTCCACAGGTTGCATTTTGAGGTGTCAGTTTTCATTACTCTACCCCTGCGATTAAAAGTCAAGTCAAATGTATTTATATAGCACTTTTCAGCAACAAGGCAGTTCAAAGTGCTTTAGATTAGATTAGATTAGATTAGATTAGATTAGATTAAATTAGATGCAACTTTATTGTCATTATACATGTCCCAAGTACAGACAACAAAATGCAGTTGCATCCATCCAAAAGTGCTTAAGCAAGTTGTAAATATAATATATATGTTGATCTAAAAACATACAGATGTGAGCAGAAATGTACAAATGTATATACAAGTGTATGTACAGTATACAATGTTATTGTGGATATACAATATACAATATTGGTGCAATGTGTATGTATGTGTTCAATTCAAGATTATTGATGATATGTTTGTGTATGTATGTGTGTACATGTGTATGTCTTCAGTCCATAATTACTAATGAGTGTCAGGAGGCAGAATTCAGGAGTCTAACAGCTGTAGGAAAGAAACTGTTCCGGAGTCTGGTGGTTCTAGTCCTGAGGCTCTTTACGCTTTACTTCATAAAAACATAATACAATAAAGTAGCAGAAGTAAAATAAACAGAGTAAAAACAGAGCCAGGAAAAGACATACTAAGCTAAACTAAACTTATCTAAAACAAGTTATATTAAGTCATACTATAATAAGCTGAGGAAAACCAAACTAAGATGTAATAAACTGATAATAAGCTAACATAAACAGAAATGATACAAGCTAAGATAGACTGAACTGAACAAATGGTACCAGAAGGCTAACGTAGAGCACCAAAAATGAGTTAAAACATTTCAATAACAGGCCAACTAATGGAGCCAAAAGTCTAACTGGAATTTAAAAAAAGAAAAAAAAAACAGATAAAAGATAGAGAAGTGTTGTTCTCATGAAATTTTAATCTGGATTCAAATGCCCCAGATTTTTTTTTATTTTTTTATTGCACTTAGAGTGAAAACTCTGACATGTTCTCTAATATTATTTATGTTCTCTGTACATTATATAAAGTCTGCTTTTTTCCAGCTGTAAGCTAATGAGGACAGAAGTTAGGGCAGAATGCATAGCTACACTTCGCATGTAGTAAATCCCACAAGAGAGTAGAGGGTAAATTAAATGTGAATAGAAGTCATTAGAGGCAATTTGAGTGCAAGCTTCTGAATCAGAGCTATCTGGGAAGTGTTTATTACTGCCGAATATTAAATGGAACATGCATCCGTTATGGAATCCAGTGACATGCGATTTGCTGGCTAAACGAATTACCCTCTGCATGCTTCGCCCAGCAGCACTCGTTACCAGCATCTCTTGCAACAAGCAGCTGATTCTATTATAATACTGTTTTGAATTTTTGCTCAAAGAACATATTTTCCCTTACTTCATCTGCTGCTCAATTGTATCAAACTCACAATCTGATTGACATCCTTCTTTACCCCCCACCATTTTGCTCCTTTTCGTTCCCTTTTCTGCTCTTTCTCAAGCTTGAGTACCACTCCATCTTGCTTTTGGGTTATGTGATACTGAGAACAGTTCAGTTGCATTAGTCTCCCTCACCCCTTCCTGTGTGGAGCAAAATAGCTTCGGATTTAAAGAGATGAATGAGCCGTGAATGGGATACAATCTGCATATGTTTGCGTGTGTATGGCGGGTTACATCTGCATGCTGAGGTGGCAAAAAGAGAAAGTGAAATAACAAAAAAACCAAAAACACAATTGGTGATTTTTTAACATTTAATATCAAAATGTTGAACATAAATCTGATGGAATTTTGAAACAACTGTTCATCATGGCAAACAGAGCTAAATATGTTTGCCTTAATATATGTAATGAGAGAAAGCTATTGTGCAGCCACAGTGCTTATCTGAAACACTTGCCCCACAGAGGTGCTAGTCTTTGTTAAAGCTGGAGAGTTGAGCCAGTGGAAAGGGACATTTGACCTGCCGTTAGATTGTGATCAAACCCATACTCCAAAAGCCAGTTCTGAAAGACATCTCACCAATCTATTTATTTATTTTTACCACACAAGCCTGTTTTGTGTGTCAAATCACTTATGTGCAGATTGATTAGCAATGCATAATACAGCCTTGTGCATACCAGGTACCTTTCTGGTACTTACAGGGTATGCACCTGGAAGGAAGTTGCACATATCTGGTGCTTGTGTAGAACATATTGTGTGCGAACCCAGTGCATACGAGGTAATAAAATGGTAAAGAGATTGTACCTATATATAGCCACTCAAAGCGCTTTACAACACAATCTGTGCCCTCATTTACCCATCCACACACATTCATACAGCATTCTACAAAGCTAATCTGAATGAATCATTCTATGGAAACTAAACAGTGCTTTGAACTCCATTCATACACCGATGGGGCACATCAGGGGCAATGAGGGGTTCAGTGTCTTGCCCAGTGACAGATGTGACTGCTGCCAGGAATCGCACCTCTAACTCTCTTATTGGCAGACCACTGCTCTAACCCCTGAGATACAAACTTGGCAAGTACCCAGTATGTATCATATAATACCTGGTACATCGTTGGTATGTACCAGGGTGCATTATGCATAACTACCACATATTGTTAACTTTCTACTCTACATAAAGTCTGTGGATACAGAACCTTTTTTGCAATCTTCAGCGTTTTGAAATAAAACTGTAGCAGCCTCTTGGTTTCCACCTTAAAACTTTACTTTATTTATTATGATTTTGTTTTTTTGTCAAAAGACTGAAAATTTCTGTAATTTAAAAAAAAAAATCAATATAGCATTTTAACAAAAACGTATTAAACACAATATATTTAAAATTGATTTATTAACACTTTGTATAAGTCAGCAAGGTTTTAAGAGCAAAACCTCAAGTTAAAGTAAAAAGTTATTTTATCTCGCCTTTCTCAAATGTGGTACACGGGAATATTTTTAACCCACCTTAGTTTGAAGACAAACATCTTTCATGGGCAAAACAAAAACTTCATGATGAAATTAGGGTTTTTGGAACCCGTTAGTGCTGCTCCTACCTTCTGCAGAAAGTTAGCTGATAAAGTTACAGCTCTACTCGTAATTTATTTATGAGTGTTGTTTTATTTGGAGTCTCGAAACTTTTTGTTTTGTCATTTTCTACTTTTTCACATTTTGCTAGGTTTTATATCTCTCTCTTTTACACTCTTTAGCCTCATATTTGGAGACTTGTGAAGTTCTCTTGGGAATAGGTATTAACAGTAGAAACTGATTTGGGAAGCAGCTAAGCAGGCATTATGACTTGTCAAACTTCTGGCTGCCAGAGGCAATGTGAAATAAATTAATTTTTTTAAAGGTATTTTGAGGGGGGAAAAAATTCCAGTGGCTGCTTGGTAGCTGTCTGCCGGAACTGCATATTGAAGCAATCATAAGTCCCAATGGGGGAAACATAATAACTGTACCTGGCTGCAATGCCAAATGAATTTGGAATATAAGTGTCTAAAAACCTTTGAGATCTCTGAATAATAACTATGAAGAGCCTTATTTATTTTATTGCTTTTACAGTGTGGAGACTTGATATATTAAATGGTACAGTCAGGATGCTGTTGTGGTCCATTAAAAAAAAAGTATCTTTAAAAAAAAATGACGAATTACTCAGGAGACATTACATCAGCTGGAAGTCTTTGATTCTTTTTCTTAAGCTTCCATTTTAGAGAACATGACAAATATAAAATAAGGAGCTTGAAAAATGGGACTTTTTCTATGAATTAGTTGTTTTATGATAGGGCTAAAACTTTTTCTTTAGTAAATATTTTAATTTTGGCACTTGGTTTAAAGTAAAATGCCACCTAAACTATTTATTTTAAACATGTAGGGTTGCTGTGATATATAGGACACAGTGAATCATAAAAACAAGAAGCAGTTCAAATAATTGCTGGTGAATGGGTGTATGTTGAGGTGAAGGGGGGCTTACTTTCATCCGTTTTCTGTCCTCCTACTTTCTCTCTTCTCTTTGGTCTCTGGAAAAAAGAGAACGCCTTGCTTTTGCTTCTTTGTGCTTTCCTACATTGTTTTTTTTTTTTCTTGGCTCTTTCTCTTTTATCTCCTGGACTCTTTGCCCTCCTCACTCTTCCTACACACAGCTACATACTTGGGATATGAATATTATTCCAACTTTGTGTGGTTGTTTGAGAAGGCATAGCTGAACAGCAAAGAGATTGGGACTCATATGGGAGGCCCACTACTTTTGGCAAAATGGTTTCCAGTGTCTCCTGACTGAAGGGCTGAATTTCCTGCCAAACAGAAGAACATCCGTGGTTTTTTTTTATGAACATTTAGAATAATGCCTCTCCATTATGTTTGTACTAAGCTATTATCTGACTGTCTTCATGTGATTCTCACATCTATTGATTACAGTTAACAGCATCTTCATGAATTTGGTTGTAAATTGTAAATTCCTTTTTATGGCCAGGGAAACTGATTAAAAAAGATGAAACTTTAAATTCTTTTGTGTAATATTTTTGTTTTGAAAACTTGGAAGACTGCAAAAAAGTCATATAAGCTTTCACAGGACAGATAAAAAAATAGATCATAAGAAAATCTTAGACTTTTTAAAGTGGAATGTTTTGTATGTGAAAACAAAATGCTCTTAAATACTTTTATAAATATTTAAACCTGGCCAGCCTTGGGTCATTTTAAAATGTGACCCTGCTCTCCAAGAATTAAAACACGTGTACCCAATGTAGGAAGAGTTGAGGGTTTTAACATTAACTAAACTTCCCAAGCTGTTTGTATTTGAATCATGATAAAACAGAAGTGATAAAAACTGTACACAGGGTAAAAAGATGAACTAAAACCCATATTAGGGTTATTAAGAGTGTTCCAAACAAACAGTAGCATCTTCATAACGAAACTACATTTCAAAAAATAGCAAATTAACATGTGAATAACAATGTATTAAAAAAGGGTAACACTTGAAACACAGTTTTCAAAGATGTATTTGATGACCAAAATCATCCCACTTTATTGTTGATGATACGATAGAACTAGTTTTTTGGTGCTAGTTCAAACATAACGACCAGGTTCTCAGTTTCTCAGTTAAACACAGCTTCTAGATCATCACTGAAACTGATTTGGTGGAAAACTATGAACAAAATTAAATGGATTTGTTCATGTTTACTTTCTAAACATATCATGTAATACAAGAGTGAATAGTACTCACTTTTTATTTGTATTGATACACCTGTAGTGCAACTGTTTGTATATGATTTTTTAAAATTTGCTTTAAAGTGTAGATGTCATAGACTTTAGCCATGATTTTTTGTTGTTGTTGTTTTTGTTTGTCCCTGACTGAAATATGTCATTCTACAGTGGGATTGTACTGTATAGTATGGCTAAATAAGTGTGTACTTATAAGAGTTATTGTTTGAAATTACAACAGCATCCACAGATCCTAGTTAGTAATCAGTAGGGTTGATTTTTCTGATAGATTAGATTTGATCTTGATCTGCTGCCAACAATTCAATACATTAAAGATAAATGAGCAGCAAAGAACAATGAAGTACAATACAGTTCAACCTTTAAACATGATGCAATTCAGCCTTTAGTCACAGTAAAAGTCATATTTTCATCACAATATAATATACAATATAATTCAATATTAATTTGATTCCAGGTATTGTGACTCACTGTAATACAACAAAGGAATGTTGATTAATAGGATATTTTTTTTTACCAGCTAATATTTTTTTCAGTACCTAATAAAAATGATAGGACCTAATACCAACCTAATAAAAACATCTTCTCAGAACTGGTTTAAAAATAAAATGCACTTTGTTAAAAGAATAAGCACACTTTCAGAGAGTTTGTTGCTGTTTCTTTCAGTGCTGCTGCAGTTCTTCGGCTGAACAGAAAATGTTGCCAATGAAAAAACAATGCTGCTAAACAGCAGTAAGTGTGATTAAAAGAAAAACTGTCCATTAATAGAAGTAGTGGGGATCTATTCTTTATATATAAAACAAGTAACTACACACTTACTGCACCTTCTTTTTATTTTATTTTTTTACTTTTTCATAGCAAATGCCTGTAGAAACAAACCTGTTTACATGCTTTTCATTCAGTCAATAAAGAATTAGATTTTATTGATTGAAGAACATAAAAGACTGATGACATTCAGTCCTTAAACTGTATCAGTTCAGAGCTGCTCTACCAGCATCGTGAATGTGTATGTGTGCATCTGTGAACTGGTATGAAGTTTAACCTTCACACCTCTAGTAATCAAAATGGAACTCTCCAACTCTTTAGTTTTAAAGATTCTTATTAGCTCTATGATCATGAAAGTGATAAAATGAGGGAAAGCAAGCAGCCATGTTGAGCCTTGATTCACACCACAAAAGCAGAGGCCTCTCAAGTCTGCTGTTGGCAAAGAAACTCAACAGATGGGCCCCTAACCGTAATAATGTGTGTGTGTATGTGTGTGTGTGTGGTGGGGGGGGGACAGGACACAGATAGTCTTTCTCACCTTTGTGTTACTTTGTCTGCCCATCTCTGACTCAGAAAGACTCACACAGGCACAGTGAAGCTTACACTCTGCAGTGAAATGCAATCATTATGACTAGCAAACACAAGCAGGGAACATCTGTGGAGCAACACAAAGCCAAGTCCTGTCCACTGGGGACAATGACCATTCCCACAGCCCATATGGATGGGCCAAATCTTTCCACCAAAGCCAAATAATGATTGATACCAGCAGTTACTATCTACACAAGTGTCTGCACATAATCCACCAGAGGTTCTGCTGCAGCCAAATGAGCAAATAAGTCATCCTTTTATTGTCTTTGATGATCAAATTAACCTCCAGTTTGGATGAGGTTGCACATTAGATGGGCTTTTATTTTGTTGTATCTGCTTCTGGAAAGGGAAAATATTGATAAATATTATAAAATGTGTGTCATCGAAAGTCTTGAGCACAGACTTTTTTTTGACAAAATGCTGACTTAAAGCGGACGATGAAAACAAATGTAACTGCAACAGTCATTTTAACTTGGAAATAAATAAACCACACATACAGTAGTATTTTTCAATGAATTTAGATCATTATTGTAGAAAGAATTATTCATTTGTCAATATCAAAGTGTATTTTTCCATTTAAACTTATGGTTGCATCTTTGTTTACAACTTAAAAGATTATCTGCAGAAGCACAAAGAATAAAGACCATAATAATCTGAAAATTCTGTTTCTGTGATTTGATACCAGAAGATAAAGTACTGTGAAAGTAATGCAATTTGAAATGTGATCTGATGTAAAAGCCTTAAACAAACTTCATAGCATTTTAGGTTGCACAACAAGATATGTTTGCCACTTCTGAATACATTCCTGCAGCCGTGTGTACACAACAGGACCTTTACTTAAATGCCATCTGCAGCTTTTAATGAGATCACCGTCGTGGTGTGCATTTTCAAAATGCAGCACAAGCATCCTCTAATTTGGCCACCTGGAAAGTTTGAAATCATGGTGTTCTGTTTATGTAGTAATTCATGCACAATTTGAGTGCCTTTGCTGAACATTTTAGGACTCTCATTAGGCAGTCTTACCAGCTGAAATTGTTGAAAATGTCATGTCAATGTCAGTTATCCTGTTTCACAAGCGTGTCACCATTAAACCAAATTGTGTTGTTACAACAAACTGAGCCAACATTTTGAACCTTCGTCATCATCTGTACATCACTGTACAGTGTACTGTAATTTTTTTATCTTTGTTAAGATAAACAGAGTGTAGTTACTGTCTGCCCTTTGCACTGCGCTTCTTTGTGTAACTGCATCTGTGTCGTTTACTTTTTTTTTTTTTTTTTTGTCTTTTACAATGACTGTAGTCTCAAAGGATAATTTGATGATATGTACAAGCCTTTGCAAAATAATTACTATAACTGAACATTCCCGGAGTAGGTCTTTAGTGAACTTCTCCTGTTCTAGCTTTTTATAAAAGTAGCTATAATACTGTGTAAATACTGATATTAATATAAATATATGTTTTTATGCATTAACATTACCATGTTAAAATGTATAAAACTTCATTTTTTCACTTGACATTGAAGTGGATAATCTACACTGTGCTGTAGTGAAGTGTGAAGTTTTGGGATATTTATAGTTGTTTTCTTCTCATTGTTAGCCTTTTTTTTCTTGCACATTATGCAGTTGTGAAAACTGGGACCAATTTCTGCCACTCCGTTCATTATCTATACTGTCATGTTGCTGTTTTCTACAGTTTCCAGGCTTCTGTCTGTCTCTCCATAGTTCCACCACCTCTACAATTTGTTGTTTCTCAGTGTGCATCATGGCTATCTGAACCACACTGTATTGAGTCTATTTTGGTAGACGGCCAAGAAATCCTGCCTTACAAAAACTTGTAAGCAATATAAAGAAATAAAATCATTCTGAAACTGTATGAGAGATTATAGTTTATTGGCATAAATGCAAATTTAAATAGACCTGGGATCATTTATTGACTAGAGATACAAAATGTATTGTTATCTCTCTTTATTGAAGACAACAGGTGTTACCTTAGGGTAGTATCTCACTGGGCTGGGACTAGTTGGAAAATGCCATTTGCAAGGAAGCCTCCAAATTGTCTGAAAATGTTCACAGTTTTCCTTTTCTTTTTTTTTAATTTTGAACATGTTCAAAAGAAATCTGTGACTAATTTTCTCTCAATATAGTGACATGGATCTGACAAACCCTTCCCAGGTTAGGTTTGGTAAATTCTAGAGAACTAGAGCTGTATTTTGACACATGCACACAAGCTCTCCTGTGACAGAAAACATTTGAGACTATAGCACTGAATGTCCATGTCTAAAAACCACACTGATGAGAAATAATATTTACCCTATCCCTTTAGAACTCTTCATTTCAAAAGTGTACTCCAGTAGATTAAATCCTAAACGTGAGGGTAGCTGCCAAGGTGGGTACAAAAGGGTTCAAGGGGGGTACAATGTGGGTGAAGGTGCGCAAGAAAATAATGTGCATTGCCTAGAATAAAATTTTGCAAATCATGTGCACAAAATCACCAACAGGCACAAATGTTCAGAAAACTACAGATTTTCTTGCAAGTTTGACTTGCCAACTAATCTCTAGCAGTTGCAGCGCAGTGATATACTACCCTTACTGTGATGAACTAAGGACACTTATATGTTTATTTTGGTAGTTTTGATCAATGTGGCAGGCCTTTTTTTCTGTGGAAAGCTTCTTTGTTGAAAGGGGTCCTTCCTGTTCTAGAAAGTTGTAGTTTAAATGTTTTCCTCTTTGACGTACAGCAACCTCCTATGGTTTTCTATAAACATGGATTACATTTGGTTGAATTATCACGACCCTCAGAACGTTTAGTCTAATCTTCAGAGATTTCTTTCAGTCTGATGTAATCGTCTAGCACCAGCAGCTTTGTCATCATTAGCAGACTGTAATAATGAGTTTATGTTACATGTATATAGAAACCAACTGCAGCACCATTTGTCCAAACGATGATCAATACTCTGACATTAGGCAGTTAAGAACACGGACAAGCGCAGCATCAATTTTCAGTGCTCATACCTAATTAAGCCTGAAGATGTGTAATGAATTCACTTGTAGTTTCACTGTGACGGATGGTCTATGTGAATATATATATATATTTTATTGTACCAATAACTGAATTATCTGGCATTAAATTTGGGACATGTTTAATTAGCTTTGGTAAACAACAGACTCCTGTCTTTTGAACAATGAATGCAGACTTTTTCACAGTTTTCTAAACATAAAATGAGACCCTAACAGACAGTGAAGTTCAGAAATACAATGAAACATGTTTCAAGGAACAAGAATATATTAACCATCAACTGATGTTTACTCATTTCTTGGATCAAGACAGTTGGAGGTCCAGAGACACATAAAAGTTCGCTTTACTTCTGCTACTAGATGAGACTGAAATCAACTCATTCAATTAAATATTCACTTAGTTTGGCCTCCACTTTGTCATATTCGTCTGAAGTTGTTAATACAGTGACTTGTGACAGATTCATAATTACCATAATAATGCACCTACAATTATAGCTTTCTGTGACACTTGTAGTTAGACATTTTGTTGCAGATTTGCATGTTGGACAAAGCATTTTCTGATTATCCCTCATTATTGTGAAATTTACTGCAGTCACTTTCAACTCAGTAGTCATTCCTTGAACAATAAACTGACATTCGCGCTTTGCATTTTCAGCTAAACAGAAAAACAAACAAACAAAATAAAAAAAGAAAGACTGAGATGAATATAGAAATATTTTATCACCAGGGAAGCGAGAATGGAAGCTCCTGTGCTCAGTTATGCCTCACTTTTTGTTTGGATAAAATCCTGTTTCATTGTTACACTCAGAATTTTGTGTGAATCTTTTATTATTCTTTGCCTTTTCTAACTAAATGACTCTCTCACATTCTCTGTCCATCCTCATCCTCAAACACCACCACAGGCCTGTAGCTTTCCCAGATTTGTTTACATTTTTCGATTAAATTACATGCCAAATTTCAAAGCTTTGGAAGCATGAAAGTAAAAGGAGTGCCAGTTGAGTTGCTTACAACTTTTTTTATTCCAGTTTTTTTTTTTTTTTTTTTTTTTTTTTCCTTTACTGACAGTGTAAAAGTACAAAGCTGACAGAATGTTCAAAGTGCTCAGGATCACAGAGGAGTGTTCTGTTTTCTCTGAGTTATCGGGGTGGGTTTAGATCCAGAGGGTTAGATGATGTCAGACCACATCATGCCTCTCTTTTATTTTTGCTCACCCACACATTCTCTCCTTGTGCTTTCTCCCAAATGCTGTGCTTGATGACATTCTTGCTGTATCCCATGTTTTACCCCACCTGTCTATTTTTTCTCTTTTAACTTTGACCGACTTGATCCATCATTCACTCTTTCCAAGCAGCACGGCTCCCTGCAGTGTTTTCTTCAACAGTGATGCATCTTGTCTCATCTGTCATTTTCCAGTCAAATTTCTAGATTATTTTGTCTCTACTATTACATGGCTTTTTTATTAATATTATATTTTTTAAAAGGGGTTTGCAATTCCTTTTTTAGGTCAATTTGGGGTTATTATGCTAGGTAAATAAAAACACTATATTACTTCCTAATTTATTATGTTACTTCCTCATAGCTTATTTATTTAATGATTTATTTATTTTTACAATTGCAATATGTTAAAAAAAATGGAGAAATATGTTGTGGCAAGATGTGCTATTTTTTTTTTCTGGTCATTTCATTTTTTACGCATTACAAAATATGGAACTCACTAAACACTTTAAAAATGTGTGGGAAGTGACTTATCAGTCACAGAAATCTCTAAGTCGTAAAACAAACTGTTTTATGCTCTCTAAAAGTGTGTATTTCAAAATAAACCACAAAATTACCATCACGATCTTTTATATAAAATTTAATATAACCCATTGGATAAATGCACATCAAACTGACAAACTGAATGAAATGTTTTGCCATTTTTCATAGGTTTTGATAAAATTAGAAGCAGAATCCCTTCCTTCCCCTAAGTGTTGGTAGTTACACTCATTTAAAGATGTTTCCTACATTCCATTGTTGCTTTGTTTCAGTGTCTTTTTTTCAATGCGTTTTTGTTACCAGCGTAGGCCTTTGTTTTGTATTTTTATGTTCCCAGTCACTGTTACCAGATTTCTCCTGTATGTTCTGTCACACGCACACCTGTTGTTCATCTCACCTGTCCTCGCTCACCAAAATCAATGCAGCTGGAGGCCGTTAGCATCCATTTTAAATGTTTGAAAATGCTGAAATGTTGTCCAACCTGTATTTTGAGCACATTGGATTTACTTTGTGAAGGAAAGCATTGTAAACCAAATCATATGTTTCTCCAAAATGTCACAGGATATCTTAAGTTTTTAAACCTAAAGAGTTTTGAATCCTAATCAAAATAGTGTAAAACTATAAAAGTGAATGAAGTAAAAAAAACTAAAAACAAGAGATGAGAAAATAGTATCCCAATGACTTTTTCCTACATTTTCTGCAGACTCCTAAAAAGCACTTTTTTTCTAGCAAGTTAACACTTTATGACAAATTTAGAACATTTGCTGTTTATTTCTAATATTACAGATTTTGAAACTAACACCTATTGCAGACTTTTGTGACACCACAGGCTTATTGGACCCTTGAAGATGAGAACAAGCTGATATTAGACCAGTAACACCAAGAAGTCAAGTTTTTGAAGCTTTTGTCTCTTATTGCAACAGCGACTGACACACATTTTGCTACAGTATCTCATCAGAGCAGCTAAAGAATTACAGCTGCCTTGAATAATAAAGCTCCAAATCACTGAAGTGAGTAGGAATAAAAGGACAGATTGAACTATTAGCACTCATATAGCATGCAAAACTAAAATTACAGACAAAGTAATAAATGACAGAAATTAAACTCTCTGTTTTGCAAAAATATGCACCACCTGAGTTTTATTTATTTTATTTTTTTTATCTTGAACTGATAACTGTGGTCAGATGTGGGTTGTTTTCTAAATTAGTTTTGAAGCAGCTCTAATGCATTTTATTTTTCTGTTTGAAGATGTTTTTTTAGTGGATGGAGATCTGAGAATTGATCTGAGACACGAAGAGCAGCATTTCAAGAAACAGCAATGATTGGGTTTCTTCTGTTCTTGCCTTTCATGGTTTAAACCAGGGTTTCAAAAAGACCTCCTTTTCAAATAATCTTGAACAAACTGAAAGATTTAATCAAACGAGAGGTATTGCAGTCTAAACTTTGCATGTCTTTGTTGAGAAAAAAAAAATACCATCAAACTGTAGTTAAAAAGAAAAGAAACAAAACATTTTATTTCAATATAGTTCATTTTTAGGCATGGACTACATCTTCCTGTAAAGTATTGCTTCAGTTTGTTTGGAAAAGTATATTAGCCACCTTTGTATAGAGAATTCCCCATGGCTTTCTCTCTGTTCATAGCTGCCCTGCCAACCACTTTGTAATGCAGAGAGCGTCAGTGAGGATTGCGGCTAAGCCTTGGCTTGATGCTGTCTTTCAGATAGGGTGAACTTTTAAAGAGCTTGGGAAATAAATGAACGTTAATGGCTGGGGAGGGAGGGGGCGGTGGCATGCAGTTGGCTACAGACCAGCGCAGAGCAGAATCTCAGGGGTGAGCCATAAATAAATGAGGCTGGCCACTGAGCTGGCTGAAGACTC
The DNA here is from genome assembly GCF_001649575.2 of Kryptolebias marmoratus. Taxonomy (NCBI): domain Eukaryota; kingdom Metazoa; phylum Chordata; class Actinopteri; order Cyprinodontiformes; family Rivulidae; genus Kryptolebias; species Kryptolebias marmoratus. The sequence continues at coordinate 23,342,472 of NC_051431.1, forward strand.
GATGTTTGGCTGCTGGAAGGGAAAAGTTGAGCGGGTGCTGTGGCACCAGTGGAATGCTTTGTGATGCCTCTCAGCTCTTATGTTGACAAAAAAGTTGAATGAAAGGACATTGTAGCATTTTCTGGAAATGAAAGTGGTAAACCCTTTCAGTATTTGTATGGTGGAGCTTTCTAGCGGTTACTTGGCTCTTGAATATTAATGAGTGAACTGAATTATTGATCGTGTCTCTGCTATAAACTAAGTTGTCCAGTATGATGTTTCTGTCTTAAAAGGAACACAGGTTTGGTTTGTAAACAATGTTGCATTCCTGACTTCCTCCAAAGTATTTTCCCTCTTAAATGGATTAGGAATGTAATCAGACATAATAACATGGCGCACACAAATAATACTTAAAAATAACCATCTTCCTCCCACTACCCTTCATTCCTATCCAGGCTCCCCACTTTGACTCTAATTCAACCTGTCTCTGCGGCCCAGCGAAACACAATCAGAGCATAAGCCATTGACAAATTCTCATTATATGCAATTTCATGGACAATAAACCCATTTGAAATCTGAATGATCCCCTGAACGTGTGTATGTGTGTGTGTGTGCTGCTTCCACAATGAGATAATTATGAGTATTTCTTTTTATTATTATTATAATGGAACCAATAAGACAGATTTCTTGAAATGGAACTGTGCACAGAAATGATGAGTAAATGTGAATCCATGTGAGAGTACAAAGAAAAAGGATGCAATTTTGCTTCATGAGGTTTTAGAGGTTTCAACCAAAGAGAAACTTTACTCTAGAACACAGAATGCTTCAGTGTCTGTCTGTTGCTCTATAACACCATCGACATCAATGGTGTTATAGAACAAGAAACCCATTCTTTATTATGTGTTTGTTTTGTTGAATAAAAATCTAAGATATCACACAGACAGCTACAGATTTAAGCACATTCATATATCTATAAAATGGAAAACTTCCCAGAACTCCAAACTTTTTTGCCAGTGATTTGCTGTTTAGTTTTTTGTGACATTTGGTTTCAATTTAAACACAGCCCTGTCATGATGCTCAGTGGGAGTAACAAGTATTGCTCGACATCAGCAAAGATGTCTACAGCTGTAGTCTGAAGATTGGGAGAGCAACTTGCCTTATGGGTGTGTAAATAGGGTGAAAAACATTTCACCACTTAGCTATAGCTATATACAGTATTTTTCCTTACCAACCAGAACCTACATTTTGTGTGCTTGCATGAAGGGGTAGGGATGTTCAAATCTTCCCTGTTATGTCGGGTTAGGGTGAGATGGTCAGGCTATCTCAGCACTCAAGGAAATTTTACATTTCAAATAATTGCTTACAAGCCAATTTACCTAACAAACATATTCAATTTCTTGTGAAAAATATTTCCACCACTGGACCCCTCATGGTTCATGGGTGATCATTGTTGATTTCAAGGTGACAGAGTGAAAGGTCAAGGTCACAGATGACCTTGTTAACTCTGCAACAGTGTAATGTAGGAATGTCAAACTGCACAGATGGACACCTCATGGTTCAAAAATGATGAGTGTTAATTTCAAGGTTCATGAGGTCAAAGGTCAAGGTCACAGGTAACCCCTTTGCTAAAAACTTGTCTTGCTCCGATATGTGACCCTTTTTGTTTCGTCCGCCCAGGAACTTGTGCTTTTGGTTGTGTCAGTTGGTTTGTTTGTCTGTCTGTTTGCAAAGATCAGGTAAAAACTAATGAACAAATTTGGATTGAATTTTCAGGAAATGTTGGGGTAGTCACGAAGAACAATAGATTGCATTTAGGAAAATTGTTGATCTTCTTTTAACAAGCATAAGTAGAACAATAAATGCACATTGTATTTCTTCTTTCTTTATTTATTTCTTTATTTTACTTTTTTATCTTGACAGTTTAAAAAAAATAAATTTAGTTTCATTGATAAGCTTTTTCAGCAGCGATAAAAAAAATGGGGTTGTGTGCAAGTTTACTTCCTATTGCAAGCTACAAAGTTCGCTATAGCTTACAACTTCAACTGTTGCTTACTGGAACCCCAGCAAAAACAACTTATGTAAAAATATTTGGCAGCAATTGGTAGTTGCTTAGCTTTTCGAAGAGTTGTATGATTTTATAGTGGAATGTAGTATTCACTACCTCTCATGACTTCAAATTAAAGGTCAATTAGATGTGAGTTGGATTGGGATAACATTAGGAAAAGGGATTCAGCCATAATGTGAGTGTGACAGTCAGACTCATTAAACAGAATTTTTCATTCAAATTATATGGATTAAAATTATTTGGCAATTTCTGTTTGGGGTGTTATCTGTGTCTTGAGTCAGTCAATCCGTCCGTCCGTCTGTCCGTCCGTCCGTCCATCCATCTGTCCATCCATCCATCCATCCATCCATCTATCCATCCATCCAAATCAAAGTATCCATTTTCTGTTCTCACTGACAGCATTTTTGATTTTTTTTTTTAATTGGAAATGTCTCAGTATTGAATAGATGACTGAAATGTACTATTCCACTGTGGGTTCTCTATTTCACTGCTCTAACAGCCCTTTTTTTACATAAACTCAAAAAGTAAGACCTTTTTATTCTTGTTCCTAGAATCTTTTGGTTTGTTGCCTTTTGTAATTCACTGTCTATTGTGTAACACACATCACTTTGCTATAAACATCATAAATCTTCTAACACTTGCAACTAAACTTGCACAAGTTCCAGACTCAACTTCGTATCTTGTAATGTATTAGACTGAAATATTTCATTGGAAGTAGATAAATAGCAAAGGTCATGCGTTGTATTTTTATATACATTTTCTCTATACAGATAAAATACATCAACCATAAATCACATCAACCAACCTTATCTTGTTGCACAGAGAACTGTGCTTTCCTTGTTTCAGTTGGACATTGAATCCAGCATCTGAGAATAAAAGCAATTCCATAATTCATAGATTTCTGGTGGAGCCCCAGTACATGAAACTCAGTGCCCCATGGATTATCTACAGCTTTATTTTCATCTATCACATGCATTTGCTCTGCTGCACCACACTGAAGTTAATGAATTTCTGGCCAAAGATTAGGTAGGAGCTCTGAGTAGCCCCAGGTCTCCTCAGCAACAGGTCTTAGCAATGCTCTTTATGATTGATCACATGGCTGATCTATTTTTATACTCATCCTCTTAGAGATAACTTCCATAACCTAGCAATACCCAATGATATGCAATTATGCATTACAACAGTAAGGGCCACTTTGCAGATCTATAACTATGCTCAATTTGAGCATAACTCTTTATACAAAGTTAATGAATCAGATACTTTCCAGACCTGCTTTAAAATAGCAGTTAAAAAGCAGAAGCCTCAGAGGGAAAGCAGTGGCCTATGTGGGGAAGTTTAAGAGGGAGATTTTATCTGAATCGTATCAAAGTGAAGTTAACATTTCTGGTAAAAGTAACTAAGAGCATCAAATAGATATTTAACCACTGGGTGTGTAAGATTTTGTTTCCATGTTTTGTTGATCTCAGGTTTCTGACTTTAATCCACCACAACTTAACTTGACATTATCTCTGAATTTCAAGAATAGTGGACTGAAAAACTCAAAGTCACACACACACACACGTGTATGTGTGTGTAAATGTAAGAAAACTGTTTGAAAATTGTCAACTTTTCAACACTTTGAGCAAGACAATTTTTGTAACCTTATAAAACAGTGCCTATAAATAAATGTGAGATACTGTGAGGGAAAAAAATGAAATAAATTTGACCATTTCCATCAATATTTAACAATTAACAGATCAGATTCAATTTTACTACAAAAAACATTTTAAAACTATGTCAAATGATTTGTTGTTTTCTTAAGCTGCTTACAGTAACTTGAATTGTATTTCAAAAATATACAATGTATTACATTTTGCCAGGTTGGATATATGATATGTATACTGGCAACCTACAATTATCATGAATTATCATAGTTCTTAGCTAGATGGAGAATGGAGGAGCCAAATGCAGACATGGAAGCCATTTTACTCACCTGATTGAAGCATTACCAATATGCTGTTTTTGTATCAAAAAACAAATGCATAAAACTGTGAAAGAATATTTTTTTGAGATCTTGCTCCATTTATTTTTCTTTTTTGGACATTATCATACAGTTTTGACTATGTTTGTTATAGTCATCGACTTTTATAAAAGAGTATAAAAGAGACCAAATTATAAAGAAACAAACTGTGTGCCGAGACATACTGTAAAACTCGTTAGATAAAAAGGTTGTGATTTGGTAACGTGATTGGAACTGAGGGCAGGTCATCTGATGATGAGTCACTTCTGATTCATCAGAGCTTAACAAAGAGTTCAGATCCAAGCTTCTGAAATGGTAATTTGTTCTCAAAAGAGACTGAGTCTGACTATATGAGGGTTGGTGGGTGTTGACAGTTACAGAATGTCCTGGCAAGATGGCAAAATTAGCTTTTTTATTAAGCCAATTAAGAATATGGAGTCCTGTTCAATCTGGAACAAAAGTAGCTTGGCATATTTAAAATATATATGTTTTATGTTCATTTGAGAGGAAGTTAAATGGGCCTGGTACCCTTTTTTCCATGGTCACTGCAAAACGTAAATAAGACTGTAAACAATATAATACAAATACACCAATGAATGCAAGACATTTATTGCTATTTGCATTTTGTTTTACAAAATTGCTTCACAGAATGTTTCTCATTCATATATTTACACTAACATTCATACAGGGCTTCTTATTATATGCAAACAGTTTGCTTTTGCTTTTTATGTATTCTTACATTGTCATCAAACAACATAGTCAGTTCCCATTTTCTGCCTTGATAGGAAGTATTCTGCTCTTTAAAGCACAAAACCAGCATGAATGTTCATGGTTTTAATTACCATTTTGTGAGAAAGATGCCTCTTGTCTCCATCTGTTTCAGATATAAGGGTCAGCATGTAGGGTTATGATGACAATACAGCAATGAGACTGTCAAACGAGATATCCTGTCTCTTCGACTTCACTTAGTATGGCAGCATGGGTTCTGTCAGCTGTAATCAAACACCTATGACTTGTTCCTGACATTTAAACAAACCTGTATGGACAGATATTGAAAAAGGCTGTTAATTTAATTTAAGTGCACAAAGCTTAATATGTGAGGTAATGATAAAACCTTGACCTCATATGTAGTTTTCCGCTATAAAAATAAGGCTTTCGAGGACATATGGTGCAGTTTTTCAAGTTGGCACAAAAATAGCCATTGTGTAGGAAAGTTCAGCTTAAAGTAGAACACAGTTCACTGAGCAGTTCAGTAACTTTCACTGGTACTATTTTTGGAACAAAATGAGCTTTTGTTCTCTTTTATACCCTTATCTATTTTCATTTCATAGTCACAATGACTACAGCACAGAGGAAAAAAAAAATACAAGTGGCATGTTGGCCAAACTTAGAGAGAGGAGAACGGGACACACAACCTATTAATTAAATTCTGTGAAAGCTGATTTATTCTCACCATAATTTTCTGGAACATTGTCCTTTATGAAATAAAACTGTTCTTGATAATTTTATACATTCTGAAAGAGATTTAGTTATTTAAAATGTGGTTATTTCTCACAGATAATTTTGAAGAGGTACATTGTTAAGAATTGTCTGGTTAAAAAAAATCTGGTTTTGCTCTAAGTTGACAAATAATCTAGTGAGAAAGTCAATTTTGGGGAGAAAATGGCTATAAAATGCTTTAAAATAATGACTCTGAGGCCAGTTTTTAATATCCACTCTGTATGGGCAACTTACTTTTCTTAGGAGATCATCAGCCAGATCAACAAAAATCTGTCTAGTTTGATGACTAAAACTCTGCATCTACAGACTGAGAATGACCATCCATGTCCATCAATCCATCCATTTTCCTAACCAAGTTTTCTTTGCAGGGTCCCAGGGAGCTGGTGCCTATCTCCAATGGTAATTGGGTGAGGGGGTGGGGGTAGGGAGTACAACCTGGACAGATCATCAGTCCGTCACAGTGCCACATGAAGACAAACACGCCAGCCAACCAATTCATGTCTCACTTATGTACAATTTAGAGTTACCAGTTAATCTAACAAGCATGTTCTATGGTCTAAACCAGGGGTGGCCAATCCTGGTCCTCGAGGGCCACTATCCTGCATGTTTGCCTTGTTTCCCTGCTCCGACACACCTGATTCAGTGGTTAAATCACCTCTTCATGTTCTGCAGAAGCCTGTTAATTATCCATTGATTCAAATCAGGTGTGTTGGAGCAGAGAAACAAGTAAAACATGCAGGATAGTGGCCCTTGAGGACCAAGATTGGACACCCCTGGTTTAAACAAACAAAAAACATACATGTACAAGGACAACATACCAATTGCAACCAGAAAGGCCAGAGGTCTGGTATTCACTCAGTTAATTACACATAAAAAGATTGTTAGTGCCAATAACAGATTAGATAAGACAAGTGTTTTGCTTCTTTCCCCTTTTGCTTTTTTATTACCCTAAAACAAACAACTCTCCAAACCTTTCTATTTATTAGTGCTTTCTCTTGTCACTTTTAAAGTTACTTTAGTTCCAAAAAGTGCATTACTTACTCAACAAATGGTTTCCAAAACCTGGAATTCCTCCAAATTTCCTAAATGAATAAACTGTTCATCTGATTTCAGGCAAATGCATACCACGTGTTCCTCCAAATGGCATCATCTGCATAGTTATAGTCTAAAGAAAAATCAAATTTGCAGTTTTAGGGCAAGTCTTATGTGGGTAAGCTTGCTTTAAGAAAAATAAAAAGAAAAAAATCAGTTTTTTAAGGTTTTCTTGTGGGAAAATAAATGGACAAAAAGATCATCTGAATGCTGGTGTCAACAGTCACAAAGAAGCAGCCACAAATGTATGCATACAAAGAAACACATCCTCAGGTATTTTTCTGAGACAAAAACAATGTTTAAAACATTAGTACCATAACTCAACATACTACTAAAAATCCTACATTTTCAAAATATTGTCCAAAATTTGGCAACCATTCTGAAGATCATTGTCAACTGACAAAAACATAAATAAAACTGAAGTAGCACAATCACTTCAGAATAGGTTTCTCATTTAACTATTCTGACACAAACACTCCTATCACTAGCAAATCATGGGTCAGTGTCTTTCCCAAGGACACTTCCCTTCACTTGTTCCTCCTCTCTTCTTCTCTCCTCTGCTGCACATGTGTCATGCCAATAATGATGTGCTGCTAAGTGCTAATTCTGGGATGCAGCTCATTTCACCAGGTGACAGGTGATTTTTAATGTTGAGTATAAAAACATGACTCTTGAGGCGAAAATTGTTGCACTACAGTTGCATGGTAGAAAGGCTCAGCTGAAGACAGTTTTTGGAAATAAATAAGGAAACACTGTAGGATTCCCTACAGTGTCTCCTTATTTATCTCTCTAACCCCGCTCCCCTGTTAGAAACTAAAAACATGCCTGCTAAAAAATATGTTCAACACAACTGCTTTATTTTGCTTATTGCACTTGTGGGGGGAGTAAATTTGTTTACCACTGAATTTATTGTTTTTGACTCAGTAAGGCCCTCTACTGAATACAGCACCAAGTTTGTCTTGAGTGTTTACACTTGTATCATTGCAATGTCTCCATAAAGTGGTGTCCAGTCCTAAATAAAATGTGTTGTTTTCAAATGTTTCACTACAGCCATGATTACCAGAAATTGCACATCTATCTCTGGAAAGGGCTTATTTGTTTAATTAGTTTTTGCTAAACACAGATGCTGGCCAAAGTTAGACAATTCTCACCTTTTTTGGAGGCAAAGCAGTAAATCAGCCATCCATCAATTGAGCACATACCAAGCATATTCAGTGGTGCACAGGATGATTTTCTAATCGCATTAGAACAGAACTCAGCAGGACATAATGATGAATAACCCATCTCTCCTACAGCAAGAATGTTTGCTGGATTCAGAGTCAGCAAATCAGCCAGTTTTCTGAATTGTGATGCAGCAACATCAACTTTGATTTCAAACTTTGGCTTACTAAGGCTCACAGTTACATGAGCTGTTTAATGTCTTATGCATAGGAAAATCCAAGAATGATTTGGACAAGGTGACCACCAGACCATGCAAGTTTAGTGAATTGCCGTTCATAAATGGATCTTAGGAGTGAGTGTGCATGATTGTTTGTTTTATGGTGGACCAGTGACAGCCTGCATATCTTTCCATGTTGTATCGTGACATCTGTGATAATATGTGTGAACCCATAAGTCTAAACAGGACAAGGGAGGTTAAAAAATGAAAGAATTATTGTTTTCTTAAGTAAGTTTTTTTTTTCTAAAAATCTGAAACCAGGCCAAGCAGCTGTTAATACTTAAACCTATTAAATGTTTTAGGTGACTAAACCTAACCAGACAGTAAGCAAAAAGGAAAGCAAACAGCAATATAAAAGAAAAACTGTAAAAAAAAAAAAAAAAAAAGCACTAGAGGTGGAGTCTAAATTGCTACCCCATGTAGCTATAAAGGTTTTTTGGTTTTCCAAAAGGCTGTCAGACTGTATCTTTATATGTAATAATTTTTCTCTCTGTGTGGAAAAAAAAAAATAGTGTTTGATCTTTTAAATGGCAATGCTGTAAAAAAAACACATCAAATCAGCTTTTTTTCTGGACTTTGTGACACTTTGGTGCTGTTTTTTTTTTTTTAAGATATCAAAATTAATGTATTCAAACATTCTTTTTTAACAAACTAATAGCATAATCCTGTTTGCAGTGTTAAAATTGAAGTCTGAAAGACATCAATATATCTAACATGCATCTCAGACTCATGTTTTGGCATTATCTTGATAAAATGCAGCCCTAGCAGTATTAAAATCTTAAAAATAACCCTACAAGGCTAAAGATAAGATAACAAAAACAAATGGTGCCTTTATAAAGGTCATTGATTTGCTAATCATGTAAATGACTAAACATGAAAGGCATAAAACAAACATTTGCTTAAAGTGGGAATTTTCTGAGTTGTGTTACTTTGTGCTTTTCAAATATAACTACCAAAGATTACTGTAATATACTGTATACTACATACAATAAAGTGACATTGCCACAGCATCACCAGTAAAGTTTAATATGACATGATAGCAACACTCTGGAATTTCACTTAATCTATTGTGATGGTAAAATGCTGTATAAAGTTTTGAAAATAATATCATAACAATGTTTCTACAATGAATCCCTATCAGTAGAGACAATTTTAAAGATCCAGTAAATTATCATGTTTTTAACTTTGCTGTATAAATTGCAAACAGAGGACTTTTTATGACCTTTGAAAAAAAATTAATAAATAAATAAAAAAAACTTTAGAATAACTTTTATTCTGTAACATTTCAGCAACATGGTATCAGGGTAACTAATGTATTATGTATTATACTGTTGCAACAACTCAGTGTATGAAAAGCTGGATCCCTGGGAAATGAAAAATTTACAGTGTCTTAAACAAAATATTCAGAAGTTTCCATTCTGCAATCCATTTTTATGAACTACATTCAAATAACACAGGCTGTGCAGTTGGAACTCCCTGTTTTCTTGTTGCTACAAGAGGCAGTCATAGAAACCAAAGCGGTTTGTATAAAATTGATTAATGGAAGGAGCAGCAGTGTCCGTCCTTGTAACAGATGCTATAAAACCTAAATTTAATTAGATGGCTAGATCCTAATATATTATAAATAGATGTATATAAATAAAGTAACAGCTCCATAAAAGAATAATGAAGATGATTCACCATAGATTATGCATCTACAGGGGATCTTCATTTGAGCAATGATATAAAGGGAGCTTGCACTGAGTGGGCTATTTTCTAAATGATGGCAGGTCAAAGTGATCCTCAATAAATTTTTAAAGTGCTATATTTTTTTCCATCTAGCTGTGCTCATGAGAATATGACGTGGGATGCAAAAATTATTGACTTTTCTGGTTCAGTATTTCGTTTTTGCTGTTTTCCAGAACAGAGTTTCAGTAATTTTCAGTAATTTAATTTGTCGCCTTTGAATAATGGTGAAGTTATACTCAGTGCTCACCTGGAAACTGGTTTAATTTTGAGAAAGGATATTGCTAAAGTCTCCTTAACACTGAATTAGAATCCTACTACAACATATAATATCAGCCAATGCTTGGTTGGTCTTTGTAGGGTCTTGTTGTGGTATTTAGGGGCAAATTAGGAAAACAGTGGTCTCCCTTTTACTTTTGATGGAGCTTGATAGGGCCATAATGGTTTTAGACATGTACAAAGCATTTGCAGCAAGGTTGTGGTGGTTCATCATTATGGTGGCAGCATACCAGGCTCCTGGGTAAAACCTGGTTGAGGTGGTTCAGGCATCTGGAAGAGGTGGCTGTGGAAAGAGATGTCTGGGCCTCCCTGCTTAAGCTGTTGTCCCCAGGTTCCCCTTTCAGAACAAGCAGCAGATAACTAATGGATGGTGGAACATGGTGGTAGTGATAGCAGTGCTGTATATTCATTACTGGCTTGTGCACACTGGCTTAGGGTAGTTGAAGCAAGACTTGCCATGCTGCCTGATGCCTAGATTATGATCACAATCATAATAATGTCATGGAAACAACCTTTCACAGGCATGATGCCTGTAGCTGCATATTGAAGTCCAAAATAGTTGCATTGGGGCAGGCGTATAGAGAATGGTGAGGGCACAAGAGAGTGTGTCTTTGGGACACAGAAAATAGCAGAGAAAATACTATTTAGTGAGTACTGAGAGTGTAGTAGAGTTTAAAGTAGATTGATTGCTTTTACACTTAAGAGACCAAATGTGCCACAATCTAGCCACATTCGAAAAGGTGTTGTCGTGAAGTGAGTTGTCAGGTTGTGGAAAAGGTCTCACGAGTCATCACCTAGTGTGACAGCAGCCTAAAGAACAGCAGAGCTTCATAAACAAATTCATCCTTTCAATTAAATTGTTTTTCTTTTTTCCCTTAAACTAGACAGAGGAGAGAAAATGTAGAATGATCTGGAGACACTGTGATGTTATTGAAATGTTTTATATAAGGACAGTTGCCTATTTCACATTTAATTTGTGCAGTGTTTGAAGATTTCATTGTGGTAATCCTCATTTGGTGTAGTAATCTTTTATGTAGCACTTTCATTTTTCTTTAACTGACATATTCTTATAGAAACCTGGCAGCAGCAAGCTCAGTTAGGCTTAATATGTTCTGTTTGCTAACAGAAAACTAAGTGACTCTGTCTTAATTGTAAATAAATCATTGACATCTAGGTAAATAGGTGTCTAATACACAACTGATTGTTGTGTAAAGTAGTGTTTGTATGATCTACTATGAAAATTTTGAGATTGAGTTGTACTAGGACTGCAGAAACTTGTTTTAAGACTGGCCCAGCAGTCTAGACAGGGTTTTAAGTTTTCAATAAGAACCTCAATATGATTCTCTTTACTGCTATTGTCTAGATTACTGTCAATTATAGGTAAGATAATGCTGACAATCTCTTCTCTACTATCTGCTACAAAAAATGAAGCTAACCCTTCAAGCATGAAAGTTAGTGACTTGCAGCTGGTGATGGGCAGTTTACTCAGTGTGTGATGGCTGCTGGGTTGAGGCATCTGTTTATGTAATATTAACTGGGAAGCAGTTCCAGTACATCAGCTATACTGTCCGCTTCCAATTTGTCCTCTGGGTCAGCAGGGAGTTTCAACCCATTGCACACTATGCCAACAAAACCTGCCCTCTATCTCTTATCCCCCCAGGACAACCTCATAGTCATCTAGTTTGTCACAAAGTCAAGAGCATGTCATGTTGATCAGAGTTAACTGTCAGAAATGCTGACAGTTGAGAACTTAAAAAGATCCCACTTTGTTAAAGTACAGCTCTGTCATATTTTAACAAAATGTAAGTAATTCACTGGAGCATGTGTCCCTATTAAAAAAAATGCCAAATTACTGCACAAACATGAAGATAAAAAAACCACAATGTTCAATAGTTCTATGTAAATAACTGTGGACAAGTGTTAATATATATATATATATATATATATATATATATATATATATATATATATATATATATATATTAACGTTCCTAGCAATTCACTTTGGTCTTGGCACAATTCAAATTAGCCGTTATTTTGTCAATCTGATTTAGCTCTGTTTTCTCTAAATTGAGGTAATTTAAAGAGCTATTTGCAACAGGTGGGATACATTAGGTTGTATTTATCACAAGAAAATAATAACAGAAGTTTGGAGGTAATAAATACACTTATGGATTACAGAATGATGATCTATGGATGATCAGAAGTGTGAACCTGGAAAGAGCAGAGGTTTACACAGAGCAGCAGTGAAACATCACAAGTCCTCCTTATTTGCACTTTTCCGCCGTTGTGTTTGTGAGTCTGTGTGTATGTTCCTGATCTTTAACTCATCTCTGTCTCAAACCCTGCCAGAGGGCTGTGGGTCGTTACAGCAGTTTTAGAAATGACAAGTAGTGCAGTGATAGATTACTGTAGGTGTACATGCTGTGTGTTCGTGTGTATGTGTCAGTGTGAATCAGGTCACCTCCACTCCCTCTTGACCTTCCCCACTTTCCTCTATACCTCCTCCCTCCTTCTGCTTTTACCTCATTCACACAGAATCTCACAGAACACATACATATATTAACTGTATGTTGAAGCAATGTTTACCATTTTAACATCTGTCATTTTATCAGTTGTATACCTTACAAATCTATTGTCATTTTTTAACCAATGTTTCATAATTAAAAAGCACAAATCAATGTGGGTGAATCATTTCCCTCCACACTGCTGATCTGAATCTGGCTTTGTTTCTGACGGTGGAAACCAGGTCATCAGTCACTACTGCTAGAATTAGGTGCAAAACCAGCAGTAGTCTATGAACACACCATGTTGGATGATGTTCAGCCCCATAAAATGTTATATACACAGAAATTATACTGTTACTCAACTAGTACCAAAAAATAGTCACCCAGACAAAAATCTGTCAATAATATTACAATATAAAAACCAGATTTGTCAAAAATCAAAGTTTGAACAAAATTTCCTATTTGTTTTGAAATCATTTTATTATTCGGTGTTGCATTCTTTATGAATGAAAAAGACTAGCTTAGCCAAACATTAGGTTTTTCTTTTAACACAGTTGTGTTGCTTTTGTTTAAGCCAAATTAGAATGGAATATCACAATTTTCTCACATTTACTGAGTTAAAGAACCGGAGAGAAGTATGAACCATGTAAAATATTATATTTTATATTTTTTATTTAAAGTATTTATTTAAAAAAAGAAAACTGCAGTAACACACACGGGACTAAATGAGTCACTGTGAATAGACCAGCCAACTGGAGCAGTGGGTGGCTGCCTGATATAAAATGTATAAAAACTGTCCACAGAGTTATGTATTTCTGCTCCAGACTGGTTAGCTGGCTTCCCAACTCATGCGTGTGTGAGTGTAATGTATGTGCTCATATAAGGTGCCAAATTTGTCACATCCCATCTCGTTCTACTCCAAAGTTTTCACTTTGGTACATTTTGCTCTTTACGCTGAATGCTGAGCAGACAGTTTGCTGAATATGTTTGTGAAACTGTGAATTTAACAGCGAGGAGTGTGATGTTTTCAACATCCTGGTGGAACAATCAAACGTATTACTTTAGCAGACATATACATAAGCTTTAGGTTTTAACTTACATGTTACTATGATGTTTTCTACAAAATAATTAAAATACAACTATAACGTTTTTGGCATTTCACAAAGGATTTTCCAGATGGGGATAGGAACAACGCACCAAGATAAATGGTTGTTCACTGGTTTGGTTGATTGTAATTTGTGTCATTACATGTAATGAAACTGGCACTACCTTATCTGGTGGCTTAGAGGCATAACAGTGGCAGGTTGACTTTAACTCCCTATTCCTTCTTGCTTCTTAAATAAATTGCACCAAGATGAAAGGAAGATGGTTTTGAAAGTGTTTGGTAAAAGAGGCTTTTTTCCTCACTCTGCCTAGTTTTGGAATTTCCACAGTGCTAACGCTGTGGTTTTATCAAAATTATTAATCAGGCCTGTTGTTTATGCAGCGTTTCCATCTGAATGAGCATGACCACATGGGAGCTGAAATGGTGGAAAAACATTTTGGTTGATTTGACACAGTTTACTTTAAAATTGCCTGCAGCCTCTTGTAAACACAACAGAGCCGTGTTGAGCCCCTCCGATTGCAAAGTTGTGTTAAAGCCAATGAAGCCATCTGTATGTAAGTGCTGAGAGTCCCCTGGGTGCTGGACCCATAGGGCCCTAGCTTGTCATTCCTTTGCTGCACACAATTACCTTGTTATTCACCAGAGAGACAGAAAGCAAGAGGAACACATTAATTTCTGTCAAGACAGGTTTAGAGGGAGATTCTGTCTTAGTGAATTGTGTTAGATATGAAACAAGGCTATTATGTCAAGAAATTAGACTCAATCAGTTTGCGTTTAACACCTAATGAGCAATGAGTTGTGCCGTTTTATGTTGGGTTGTTATTGACTTTTCTTGCTTGTGGCATTTATTCCTCCCTTAATTATTTACTCTGCCCTTTTGCCACATCTCATTGTCTCTATATCTGTCTATAAATAATCTAGGAATAAGCATGTTTATGATGAGAATGAACCCAATGAACACATAGGATATGGAGAAAATGACAAACATGCAGAGATAAAAGATATAACAACTTGTAGAGGAAGGAATGAAGGAAAGAACAGGATGTGTCACAGGGAGAAATAAAACAAGAAAGCTCTACTGTGCATTCTTGTCCTCTTCCTCCTAATTAAGAGAACAGAGGGAGAATGCAGATTAGCGAAGAGGGCCTGGAGATAGGCCTATGGCTCTCCAGTCTTCAGAGAGAAGTTCATCCAGGGAATCGCTCTACTTAAACCTAAACAATGAGGGGATCTACATTATTCATCTATAGGAGAAACAGCGAGGGAGGGAGCAGAAATGTTGAAATAAAACAGGCGTGGGAGTGGAAGGTTGAAGATCTTTTTAGAGTTCTGCACATCAGTGTGTGTGTAGGTATTTCCGATGTTTTACAATTATGGTTTTGGCAAAACCTTTCAAATAAACAAATTGTAAGTCCATTTTGACCAATTTCAACTCTGTCAGGGAGAAATCACAGCCTTATCAACAACCGATTCCTATATATTACCAAGCCTTTGAACTTTTTATGCTGCTGTGCTTTAACAGCTGTATGTATCTGTGGAGAAAACACTGAGGTTTCCTTCATGCTACTGCCCTGTCCACAGAGGACCAGCATTTTGTGGATATGAAAAGCTTTTTTTGTTTGTTTGTTTTGTTAATCATTTCAGCCTTGCATCTGCACAGAAATTGTGTTTTAGGAACCCCAAAACAGACATTTTGGAAACCAGGTTCCTGAATGAAACTATTCTTAAGTATTCATGACAACAACATTGCAATATTTTGAAAACAATGATGTCATAGTCCCATCTCTAATTTAACTTATGACCCCAAGTGTAATAGATGTAACAAAAATAATGACAGATTACATGCTTGTGTTTGTGGTGCAGACACTAGTTTCTGAACTGCAGCAAAACCTTAATTTATTGTATAACTTGAATGAATAGATAAGACTGATGAAAAATAACATTATGAAATAATCTAAGGCCACAAAAAAAAAACATTTTTATTTGTTTACTGTGCTGCCAACATAACTAAACATTACAGAAAATTACCTACAATATACTTCATGTATATATAGACAAAATTGAGAAATGGGAATATTTTATAATTATGTAAAAAAATTGTTTTCTGATATTTGAACATTGTGAGGAAAATCCTTCCCGCCAGCTGTCTCTTGGTAGATACTGTGCCTAAAAGTGCACATTATGTCCACGTATTTGGACTTACATGACTTCCAGTGAATAGTAGTTTAATTTGATGCAAAGTAGAAATTCCACTTTGTTGTTCACAAAAAGGATTTGTTTTTCCATTTGTTTTTGCCATTTTTGTCTTTTTTTAAGTTTTTAAAACTTTCTTTTTACAGTTCAGAGGGCAAATTCCAACCTGTTTCTTTCCTGTTTTTGGTGTATACACATATGTACATAGAGACACGCACACTCTCACACTGAAGGTCATTTGAGAAGAGCCAACCTTAACCTTAACTTGACATACATGTTTCTGAGCTGCACAATGAACCCAGAGCACCAATAGAATTTCCACACAGAAAAGCCACAGCCAACTTTCAAACCTGAGACCTACATGCTGTAAAGCATCAGTGTTGACCACAGTGCCATCAAGCAGCCCCAAAGCCTTGATTTGTCATCAGAAGGTCAAAATCACACAGCTATTTCTGGTAGATTTTTCTTGCCTGTGGGGGATACAGGCAAAATGGTTCTTGGCCTTGAACCCTTTTTTGTCCATAGCTCACCATGACCCCTACCTCAATACAAAATCTTCTTTTTTCTTTTTTTCCCCTTATTGACCACCATACAAAAAAATAGTTCACCACAAAGATTACTTGCTTTTTCTTCTTTTCTTTTTTTTTCCAGAGGCCTGAGTACGGCACGCACCACCCTGATTGTGAAAATTTGAAAACATAATAAGCAGAAAATACACATGAAAACATTTGATATAAAGTTTTAAAATACTTAATGTATTGTTTAATTAACACATACATGTGTGGCTTTAGGGTCTATTTAAGGTCTATTCTCTGTTTTTAGATATCATTATTAGATATTACATAAGATATTATTTAGCAAAAAAAAAAACATTTGTGTTACTGCTTAAGAAATAAACCATGCTTCTTTTTTTATTAATTATTGCCTTAATCTGTTGAAAAGAAAATACTTTCTATCAATGTGAGAAGTATGCTTCTTCTGTTTCACAAGTGATGAAGAAACATTCAATTATTTATACTTTTTCAGTTTCAACAAATTTTTATATATATATATATATATATATATATATATATATATATATATATACATATATATATATATATATATGTATATGTATAATGTGTATAAATACTCCTCAGATCAGAAGATTAGAACATCTGTGTGGAACAGTACATTGTCCAAAAATCTTTATTTGATATATTATCATGTGTTAGCTGAAACGGAAAAGCAACAACTACAATGCATAGTGGTTATGTGGTTTGAGTGGAATCAGAATTGTTTTGTACTCCCAAGGACAAGCTCATCTGACCTCTCAGCATGTACACTACACCCTTGTGTTTCTGTTAGGCATTTATCCTGTTAACATTACATCTGCTCCTCAACCAGTCTTCCTCAGTAAAGTCCCTCAGTGCAACTCTCTAATGGAATGGAATAGCAGGAGAATATATGACCCTTAGGGTTCAAATTAAAGCAGTTCTTTTGTAAGAAAATTGAGTAGATGTTGTGGGTGAGGGTTGGAGCTGAAGCAGTCTTCTCCAGTTAGGGGGGAATAGATACCACAGTGGTACTGAAAGCAATTTAAAAATGTGTTTGACTGTATTTACTGTCCTGAAATCAGTTGGGGGTTAACTATCCCAACTGAAACACTTTATGTATACAGTATATATTAAAGTGTTTTATTAGAAATGTAAAGATTACTCATTTGTGGCAATTCAGTTGCACACATGTATAATGTAAATGTATTGGTAGAGCAGATGTGTATCAATGAAAAATTTGAATTTGTTTAAAAAAAACAGATCACAGTTCATTTTTGTTTCAGTTGTTTCAGTGTTTCAGCCAGCACTTAAAGAGTTCTACAGCATGATCATGTGACTCAACTAGTATTACAACATGAAAAGATTAACTTATGTTTCAATGTGTATTATGTAGAAAATACATTCTGTTGCTCACTGCTGAGTTACAGAACGAGTGCTAAACACACCTGCTACTGGTAGGTTTGTTAATTTTTCACCAGGCCTCATTTTTATGTTATATTACTTATTATTAGTCACCATTTATGAAGGTGTAATGTAATTTTAAAACAAACCATTTTATATTAGTTTGAAACTACTATTGAATGGTATTGTATCATAATTATCATGATTAAAGGCTGAATTGTAGTGTGATAAAGGCCAGTATCAAATCATATAGTTTTTTTCTACTGCTTGTGCATCTTTTTACTGAATGAAATTGTTAGCAGTATATTGAGATACAGTATGTGTGAGTTATTATTATCTCCTTTTTGGGAACAAAGGATTGCTAGGATAGTTATTTGACATGTTTATGTGCTCATATTGGAACTTTTATCAAACGTACTGTGGTCAACTTTAAATCTTATGTTTATAGTTATCAAGTAATGATGCTTTATGCCTTAACCACCTGGCCTGCTGGGATGTCTGTGCTGACAGGAAGTAGAAATCTTAAGGAGACTTAACTTTACCATGCAAATTTATTCTGTCCAAGATGCTTATCAAACATGATAAAATGAGATTGAACAATGCTTTTGGTATTTAGGGCTATTTCCTGTTGTGCAGAGAAGGAATGGGATGGAGAGGACAAATTATTGTTTAGGATATTTTTACTGTGCTATTTTGTACCCCTTTGAAATGAAGATAAGCAGATTTAGACTAGTTTATTTATTTTCATCATTATCAGTATAGTTAGGCCAGAGAATTTGGGGGATGTATCCCCAGATGTTTTCCCAATAGCCCCAGATCTCATACAATAATTTTAAAATGTTTTTCTATTTAAATTATTCAATAAGCTGATATGATAATAATAATAATGGACATTTTACGATGTTTGTCTAAACACTCACGTACCTTTGGCAAAGAGTAGACCCATGTTGATCCACTCAGAGTGGTGTGAGTACAGTAATGGACACCTAAGGGCATCACAGACCCTGTTATTACTCAATAGGCTACTGGTGAAATTCCATTACTCTTGTTTTTTCATTTACCTGGTGAAACGAGAAGGCGAGCCCCAACTGGGCTCTTGGTTCTGGCATCAAACACCAGTGTGTGCTCAGTGTGATCCTGTCTGGGGACAATGGCAGGTAGAGTTTGACTGGGGTGGTGCACTTGTTAAACAGTCATGCAGGCTCAGGGAGGATAGAAACCTTCCAATAGAAGGGCATATCCTCTGCACTGCAGAGAAACTCCAGAAGTTGAGAAAGTTTCTTCTTTTACTGCAAAAGAAGGAGGCATCTTTATTAAGCTGTCAACAAAGATAAACAGTAATTATATTAATGCAAATTAACATATATCACCTTAGCTATATTTATCTATCCATTGTTTTGCAAGTGTAATTTTCACATCATCACTGTGCACTTACTGTTTTTAACGAGTCTTTATTTATAATAAATGTTTGTTACAAGCATAACCACATTACTGTGTGGCATATAATGATGTTGACTGAAAAAAACAGCTTGATCTTGTGCAAGGTCATAAGGAACTGGTGTTTATGCATGCATAAGAACATGCAGGGTCGAACACAGGATACATGTATGTAGGGACATCTGCATGCAGGGGATATATGCAGAAGATAAGTGCATATGTGAAATAGTAAACTTTGTATAACCTATTGGTATGAAACATCAACCACTGTGGACAAAATGGCTATGGCTTGGTACAAAATGATAACCTCTGGGTATGAAGTGAGAGTATGGTTTGACCATCACCCACTAAATATCTATAACAACATAAGTTCAAGCACTGTGCCGTTGATGAAAAGCCTCTGATTAGGACAAACGCTAATGCCAGTGATCATGCATAGGTTTCACTAACACAGCTGGTTTTGTGCACTGTTGTTGTTACTTAGCAATGCTTTTTGTTAAAAGCCAAAGGGAGTTTTGCATTGTTCATGATTGGTATAATTCAAAAAGTGAATAAAAGAGAGCTGCTCAGTTGTCCATTTAAATCGGTGAAATACAAGGCAATTAAGCTGGAAGAAAATTATAATAACAAAAATTAACAGAATGTAGTCTGATATACCGTATTTTTTTTTATCTCAGTGAAATATTTCTTCCTTACAGAAACTATGATAATTGGAATTGTTGCTTCTATGAGATGACTTTCATGATCATCAAAGTTTTGTTTTGTATACTTTTTTTCTGGAATTATTTCCCAGGTATTTACCTCAAGCATAAATGACATATACTATCAAACCCCTAATCTGCACATTGGTACAACTATTTAAAGCTATGGCTGACACAGTAATGACACCAACTACATGCAAGGAAAAAGTAAAAGTCATGAAATGTATTAACTCACTGCACACATCATATTGCTGTATTTGATCTTCTTTTGTGCAGTTCTTCAGTCTGGAAAGATGTATATATGTAAACAATTTGGAAATCCTCACTTACTGTCTAAAAGATTATTCAGAAGTGTAAACCATTCAAGATGATTGCCTTTTTTTCCGCAGGAAAATGTTCCAGTAAGTTCACCCCAAGGTCAACCTGTGCAAATCTCAGATAAATTAGAAAATTAAACTGTAGGTGTCTGAAGAATTGCAAACAAAACTGAAGAGTCATTAGGTTTGAAAATTAATCATGTTATTGTCAGTTTCCCTGAAGAAGGAGAGTCTGTTGACACTGTTAGACACATCAGAGTAGAGGTCAATGTTCCAGTGTGCATCCAAATGTACCTTTTCTGGTGCCAGAATGTCTTCCAACATATACAAACATGTTTAACTGTGAAGTATATTTATGTGTGATGAACAATGTTGTGTTAACTATAGCTCATTGCAGTCAGAAGGACATACAAGAAGGCATGAGTATTAGTGGTTCTATTGTCAGAGTGGTTATTTTGTCCAGTCTGAAACTGTTAACTGTTATTCAACACAGCTGTCAAAATATGACCTCTACAACTTCAGTCTGATATTACTGTTGAAATAAATTGTGATTTATTTCTAATCTCCAACTGTTAGTCTTCTCTGACATCAAACTGTGGAGATGAAACATAGACAGTATTTCAGTTTAGTCATCTTGTAGTCTGTAGTTTTTGAGACACAGTTTTGTTAAATTTATCTTGACAGCTGTAGATAGTTTCAGTCTTTCTTTGGGTTATATTTTATTAGTTCCTGTTTTATTTTAATAGTCCTTGGATTTTGCTCTTTGCTTCACTTTCCTTTACTGTTCTACCTCTGTAATCATGTGTCCAGTCTGTCCCGGTGTATTTACAGTCCCAGGTCATTACAATCACATGGTCATTGCCATGTGTTAATGCCTTTACATCTTCTGATTCAACTTTGGGGTTCTTCCTGTTAGTAAGGCAACTAGACAAAAGTGTACATTGCAAAAATTACAGTTTTGGGCAAAGTGCATATTGAGGGACGTAATAATGCAGAACTCACTGCTGGTTGTCAGTTCATACAAACACCAGGGAAACAGACTCATTCAAAACAAGAAGTCAAGCAGAAATCAACAATTTAGAAATGGCTATTTTACCTGTGTCAAAGACTGGCCTTTTAGATTCCAAGAAAACTGGATAAGTGAACTAAAGTATTGACAGGGACACCATTCTTCAACAATCAGTTGTTTTCAGCTTCTATATAAGCCAGAACACAAGTCTGCACCAAGAAATTAACACAAGAACTGTGGTTATCTCCCACATGCATGCATACTCGCAAAGCAGTTGCTGGGGAAGGCAAGTGTTTATGCAAAAGGAGCACAGAACAGTAGCTGTTAGAGGGTATTTTAAAGCATACCGTGCAAATATTAGTGCTGGCAACCTTTACAAGTTCAAACAAACTCTCCCTTGAATCCTGAACATATTACTTGAATTTATTTTCTAACTCCTAGTATGCCGGGAAAAAAAAGGAGTATTTGTAATGCTCCATCTCTTGCATGCAAATTATTCTAGGTTTTCATGAACTCAGAATAATTTGCGTTCCTGGAAAGTGTGTTTTAGCAATGAATGACTTTTTTTTTTTTTTTCCTCCCCTCTTCACTCTTCAGAGTGTTGTCTGAAACACAGGAAGCTTTGTGTCAGAGTTTTGCCTTATTTTGTATTTCTGCTGACAGAGAGAATAGGGCACTGCATGGAAAGCAAGAGGCTTCAGGCAGAGATGGGTATGTTGTGTTAACGTGTGAGTGTCTGCTTTGATATGTGATGCAGTAACTGCTGAGCATGTTGCCAGGTAGTGTTTTGCTGCCCAGAATGATATTTTGATGGAGATGCCATGTTTTTGCTATATATGCATAAAAATAAATAAATAATTTATACATTTTCTGACTCTTTATTTTGTACTTTTAGTAAGTTTGCAAATTGGGCTGTTTTTTTTTGTTTGTTTTTTGTTTTTTTTTGAGCATATCACATTAGGATGACACAGAGTGCATCTGGATTCTAAAAAATTATGCGAGGCAAGTCTGTGGCTCATTGATCTTTTATAGCTCCAGATAGAGCTGACTATCATTTGTTTTCATGTAGAGGTTAGCTGCTGCACAGCAGAGGTGGAATGAGAATCACAGTCCTATTATAGATGCTTCTTTTCTTCAAACTGTTGTGGTGTTTTGCGTTTTCATGAGCAATTATTGATTTTTGGAACCGAAACACTGCGAATTACACTGTGGATTTATTGTGAGGTTTGTATTAAAATGATAAAACGCATGGAAACATAAACCACTGACTGATCAGAAATTATTTATAAAAACACAACCTAACAAATGCTTCATAAATCAAAATCCCCTCAGTCATGAAAATGATTAGAAGTAGTTCAAATAGTTTGTGTCATTGTGTTAATTGTTTGTCAAACGTGTTATGACCACATCAAACCATACAATATATGTGTGTGTGTATATATACAATATAATATTGGAGTAACCCACCTGCACAAGGTCTAAATCATAAACAACTGAGTGTTAGAAGGAGGTAGGGCTGGCCAGTATAATTTGATACAGGATATAGATATATCATTTAATTTAACTCTAAAATGCAATGTTGATTCATAACTCACAGACTTTGACTCTTGTGCCTAATTGAGATAAAATAAAAAACAAACAAACAAACAGGAAACAATTCTTACAAGTGTCATCTAAACTAATCCAACAACAGAAGTGGCTTTTTATCAGTGCAGCTTTAAAATAAAAAGTGAGTCTGGCTGCGCAATTTAAAAACTATAGGTTAAAGCATATAACAATATAGCATGTGACTGGGGAAGACAATACAAATCTGCCTGGACAATAATTGTATCATTGCCCTCAGGCACTGTTTGTGACAATAGACCAGAGAGAAAGATTAATACCAACTAAGCACACTCAAAAATACCTAAGTGATACTTACTGACACAGTATGATTGAGCACATACAAGCCAAGCACCTGACACGAGCAATATGAGCAAGTAAGAGTTTTTTTCTTTTTTTCCACCTGGTAACTTCCCGAGTCTAAAAGCTCAGTATATATATATATATATATATATATATATATATATAGGCCAGCCGCCTAAAGAGATACACAAGAGAGAATGAAGCCAGGAGAATTAACTGGCTCTTCTCCACCCAACCAGCTAAAGTGTACTCTCAATGGCAAGGTAACAACAACAGAACAGACCCACAAAGGCTGGAGACTGAACAATACTGGAGAGGCATATGGGAAAGGGAGGCAT
>NC_051431.1:23368242-23389146 GCF_001649575.2 Kryptolebias marmoratus
GCGGAGGGTGAGAAGGGAATTTTATATATATATATATATATATATATATATATATATATATATATATATATATATATATATATTTTTTTTTTTTTTTTTTTTTTTTTTTTCCACCACACTTTTACCCTAACACATAAATGAAATGTATGCAGAGAGTTTTCTGGATGATAGGGTAGTTTGCTGGTGAATTTTCTGGATGTGTTCAAAAGTGTGTTGTCTGTTGTGAGTAGGGCATTAGGGGCATGTAGGAGAAGCTAAAGCCTCTCGTAGATCAACGTGCAGTACATCGAGTATGTCTAATGTATCGCCCATCCCTATAGAAGGAGGCATATATTTTACAGGACAGCCTACAAGTTAGTGTATCATAATATTTTTTTTATGTATTGTCCTCTATAATGTTGGAAAGGTTAGAGTAATTAATTGCTTTTGCTTTATTCAAATCAGCTTACGCTAGATAAACCTCGTCCCATCACCAGCTCAGACAAGTTAATCCCGAGCTGCATGTTGGTGGGATTGATACATTTTCCAAAATGAAAAACAGGGGAATGATTTTGTGATCTTTAATTTGACTTGCATATACACATATATCTATATTTGTCCGGCCACAGCATTTTTTAACATCTGATCATATTAGCTTAAAATAATGGAAGAATGATAGCTGAAGGCTGGACGCACACTATAAGAATATAAACACTACATAGGAGAGTCAGTTAGAGACCCTGTAGTTTCTCTGACAGTCTCACTACTGGCTGTAACAATAGTGAATGAAATGCTGGAAGATTGTGCTTCACTATTCTTTACCTGCCATAAGGTCCCCTTTTCATCTTTGTACTGGCCTGTTACTTAGAATTAAATGTTACATGTTCCCACTTTCAAAATGCTGCTTTGCAATCAAAATAAAGTGCTATGATGAGAATATGTGTCCATAATGACAAGCCAGGGTTTGTGGACAGCCTCATCCCTCAAACATAATGCAGCTACCATGCAGTAATATGGCCCATATGCACAACTGTACTGTGTCTTAAATTTTTGCTGCTTCCCCTCCTACACTTGGTGTCCTCCTACTGTGACTCACATCTGGACCCACTATTAAGTTAACAGACTGTCATTTGCACTAAGTGTGATATTTGATAGCTGTTTAACAATATCTTTGTAAAGCAATATTTTGGAAAACCAAAAAAAACCCACTTGCTAAATACCATTGTGGTATTTAGTCGCCCTGCTTGTGAGTAGCATGTCGGGACATCCTAAATTGAGAGTCCAGTTTTGACTTTAGTTTTGGATTTTAAACCATGTTATATTTTTAGTTGCCTTACAGCAAGAAGCCCCCAGGTTGGCCTCCCAACTGGGGCCTTTCTAGGTGGAGTTTGCATGTTCTCCCTGTGTATAGATTTTATCTGGGTACTCTGGTTTCCTTCCACAGACCAAAAACATATATGTTAGGTTAACTGGTAACACTAAATTGTCCCTAGGTGTAAGTGAGAGTGTGAATGGTGGTTTATCTAATTTGTCACTATGAGGCCCTGTGATGGACTTGTGATATGTCCATGGTGTACCCTGCCTGTTGCACAGTGACTGCTGGAGATAGGCACCAGCTCCCCGTGACCTGGAAAGGATAAAGGAGGTAAAGAAAAAGAATGGATGAATGTCTTTTTTTTAAGTAAGAAATCTAATATCCGCCTAATGGTAACACCAGTTACAGACTGCAGTCATCAAGCTGTGCTCACATTTATGGTTAATTTGCCAATCTAAACACTAATGTGCCACCATGCTGGTACAATTTATACAGACATGATGAATCAATCTTAGTAAGAGAAAAGCTAGTGGTTTTACTAGAATAAGTGTTTGGTGTCTAAGAAATTAATTTCAACTTAACTTTAATAAAATCCATAAGGGGCAATTTAGATTGATTAGTAATGTTCTATTAATACATTTGGAGCACATAAAACATTAAAGGCTAAGTTATCCCAATTATTACTGCACTCCTCTAATGATAAACTTTGACTTATGAAACTTCATACACTTTGTCTTCCCTTCCTTTTAATTATTCAAATCTTTTAAACTGCAGGCTACACCTCCTGACAATAACAGCCTCTTGCGAAGTCACAGTATCCATGCCTGAACAGTGCTATGACATCTTGTCGTGCGTATGACAAAAAATATTCATCCATAAAGGGCAGGAGGGGCAGAGTTACTCAGCCTCTTTTCAGAAAAAAGAACCACTGGCATTTTTTCAGCTCAGAACTTGATCTGCTAATGTTCTGAGCTATGAATGTGGACAGTTTCTTTTTCATAACTTAAGCCATTTATTTAAGACCAAATCAAATTATTGTTTGGTTGCAAACAAGCAAGCTTGTTAATAATCAGGTGTTGGTAACTTACTAAGAAGTTGTGCACTGCATTTTTACCACTGCAGCCTTCTTAGCTTTAAGTCTCCATTGGGAGGACATAGATTGGAGTGATAATTAAGGAAGGGGCGGTTCTCCAACCATCACAGGACCTCAGAAATTCAGAATTGTGCAAAGGTTGTATGCAGGCATGGGAAAATGCTGTAATGTAAGAACTTTTTCAATTTCAGTTTTCATGAGTTTACAGAAAAGAAAGTTAGCAAACGGACGCAAAATCTTTATCAACTCAATATTTGATATGACCACCATTTGTGTTTAAAACAGTTAACAAATTGTATCAAACAGGTGCCTGTGGTCATTGTTTTCACATGTAGTTAGTCACACATACATTAATTGGCAGAAAGAAATCAAAACGCAGACACCATCTGGACCTAGAACACTCATCAACTATCAAAGAAAAGTATAGCCAGACATAGTCATCATGGGAGAAATGTGTCTAAAAACATAAACCAAATTCCAACTAGTTTTAATTTTACTTTAGTTTTAGTTATAGTCCATTAGCCGTGTTTTAGTCATCAGCATTTTCCTCTGGGATCAAGAAAGTATCTATCTAGCGATCTAGTTTTCTGCAGCCTTGGCCTGTTGGTGTTTAGAGTCAGTTTTGTCTTTTATATCAGAAGGACATCTGAACTATTCTGCTGGGATGTTCTCACTTTCTATTCATTCAGGTATTCACTGTTGGCATCTGTCGGGTTTTAGTTTATTGTTTTTATTGTCTTCATGTTTTCTGTTCAGGTGTCTTTGTCTTGATTTGGTTTTCGTTCTTCATGTCCTTGTGTGCTGTCACTATTCACTCCTCCCCAGTCAATCTTTGGTCTTCCTGCCACGCCCATCTACACCTGCCCCAAGTCTTGTTATTTATTTCACCTCTACCCACTTTCCAACCTTCTTCTCCCCGGTACCTGACAGCATCTAAATGTTTCTGTGTGGTGTTGGTATTTTTTTACATGAAGAATATTGTTTTAGCAGCTTAAATGTCCAAATGTTGCTTTATGTTTGGGTCAATTCATGTGGTTTACACAGCACAGGTTTGTGCTTAGTGAACATATTTGAGATTCTTATTGTGAAGGACTGAAACAAAGGTTCTGTGGCTTTTACTGCAGTGAGGGTGATAAACTGCACCCCAGATTGGTTCAGTCTATTTGGGTGTATTTGAGTTATGAGTTGTCTGTACAGAAACATCTACAGGATGTTTGATTGTGCTGTCATTTTACTTTGTATTTGTGAGAGTGGCCTTAGAGCTTAAAAAGACTGCCTCTGAAATGGCGACTTGTTTTATACTGTATATGTGTGTGTGTGTGCGCGCGCGTGTGCACGTGGAGTGTGTGTGCGTTTACATTTAAAATATGTGTTTAGTAGGGTAGTGAAAATCCATTTATGATAGGTGTGCTTTTCCACTGCCTTACAGTAACACATGAACTATGTTTTATTGTTAAATTATGACAAAATGAAAATGGAACTGACATGTTTTACACTGTCTAACGTCTTTTGATGGTCTTGTTAACTGTGACAGCAATCTGTGTGTGTTATCTGGATGGTAAATGTTGCCTACTTTGGCTCACAGGTTTTCAAAGAGCTGCCAACATTTCCAAAGCCAACTTCTTCCCACTAGACAGTGGCTGAGTGCTTAAAAGAATAAAAAAGGCCAACTTTTGTGTTATCCAATTTAGCCTCCCTGTCTCTTAAAGCACAAGTAGTTGGTGAATTTAGCCCCAAAAAATGACAAAATTAGATTAAAAGTTCCAAAACAATATATTGTACAATGTTCTTTTTGTTACAGTAAATGTTTCGATGAAAAGTGACAAACAATCACATAAAAGGGATTGTTTAAAAAAGGCCTTGCTTTAAATGTATTAGCTCTATTGAGGTTATGAATGGGATTTTATCTTTCATCCTTCATGACCAATTTGTGACAGTGTCAGAATCAAGTTTTATTTATATAGTTTTTATTTTTGACCCTTGAATGCAGCTTGTTTTTTAAACCAATTCTGGGATTTCTGAACTGCTTTTACCTTATTATTATTATTATTATTATTATTTTCCACTGGTTTCTTGTAAAATCTTAGTTCTTTAGTTCTTTGTTTAGTGAGTGTTGAGATAAACTACCTTTACCTTCCCCAAATTGGTTGATGGGAAAGACCTTCAGGAGACGTTACCTTAAAGTTTAACACATTTATTCAAACGCCATTAGTCAATATTCATACAGTCATAAAACCAGATGCATCTGGGAGACAATCAGTGGGAATGAGATACACATCACCTTGAAAACTAGTCAACCCATCACCTCAGGATTGTCTGAAGAGACAAAATATGTTCGTCTGGTTTTATTACTAGGCGCCCCTTCCTCCAGAGGGTGGATCACTGCCTCCCTTCTCTGGAGGTCAAAGGGCAACTCCTTCCCCCCTCCTTGCTGGCACATCCATTGCTCACATTCCAGGGTGTCTACCGCCTATATCTCTCTTTCCAGATAAACCAAACAACTACTTGTTAAAGCTTTTAATATGGTGGCTAAATATAAAATGGTGATGAACACAAATCAGATAAAGATATAATAACTGAATGTTAAATAACGCATTGGAGAATAAATACAAGGCCTTCTATTCCATGAGTTTACCTAATCTCATGGGGGACTAAATTAAATGAAACTGTCACACTTTTATCATTTTGATATTCTGAAGACATACAGTAAACATGATTTTAAACTAAAAGTTAATGAAATGCACAAACACAAGTGCAAAGAGACAAGTGATTCAATCTTACTGCATTTCATTCTTTGTTGTGTGAACTTATTATCTTTCTTTTGTTTGTGTATATTGGTAATGCATCTCTTAACTGGTATGTCGATAACACTTTCCTAAATGTATTGTGTTTATTTTATTGATCTAGAGATGATTCATGGATAGAGAGGAACTGACAGTCAAACACTGTTACTGGCAGGAGTAAGTAACTGAAATTAAAGCCATTTTTGATGGATCTGAAATTTTGAGAACCTCTTTTTTATATAATGTTTTGGCAACAGCTTGGTGGTCAAACTGACATGAAAACTGGACATATTTGAAGCATCTAAGATAATTTGGGCTTTTTTTTTTTCAAAACTGCCATAAATGGTTTTTTAATGTTTTCCCTCCAAATGTACTATGAAATATTCTGCTTCAACGTGTTCTATCTGTAATTTTTAGCATCTACTTATGCTTTAAAACTTTATGAGGCCAGATTTAAATTATTTTCTCAAGTATAAACATTTACCTGTGAGATAAGTTCTGAAAAGAACAGATTATTCGGCTATTCATTCAGGCTGTAGTGCTCCCTCTGACATTTATCGTTAAGTTGGAGCTCTAAGAACTTAGGTGTACAGTTACTGAATTACGCCAGTCAGATAATTTATTTAGTTAGTTTCAATTCTTCAAATTACATGCTACATTTAAGCACATCTGTGAGGTTTTTGTTCTCTCTACAATGTTTTTGTTTTAAAGAACCAGACCTGAATTAAAACAGGAGAGACCTGATAATGAAGAATAGGATCAGCTGGCTCAGACTACCGAGATGGAAAAGAAACTGCACTGCTGTGACCAATGTGGAAAACAGTCTTAACCAGTGATGACATTTAAAATGTAATCTACAGATCCACACAGGAGAAAAGCCTTACCCCTGTGACCAATGTGGGAAGACTTTTATCCCGTCATCGGGTTTGAAGTATCACCTGCATATCCACACAGGAGAAAAGCCTTTCTTTTGTGGCATGTGTGGAAGATGTTTTAGTGATTCATCATGTCTGAAAAGTCATCAGGGTGTCAATGTAGGCAGTGTGGGAAGACTTTCACTCAAATATTGGGTTTGAAATACCAAAATTTAAAAAAATCTTCCTTTTATGTGTGTGGAAGAAGTTTCAGGCACTCTTCTTCTTTGAAACGTCTTGGGTGTATCTATGTACACTGATATAAAGAAACGCTTTACATGTGTGACCAGTGCCTGGAGAGATTCTGTTTCTCCATCAGTTCATCCACCTTGATGACAACAAGAGAAGAACATGTTTAATGTGTCAAAGTGTAAACATCAAGAGTCAAAAGAAAAACGTTAATTTATTTATTTACATGCAACTCATTGTTCTTTCAGCTGCAAACACACACAGAATATAATTATTCTGTAGCAAAACATACACAACTGCAGCATTGTAAAACTGGGTTTATTTTAACTAAAAGCATTTCCCGTACCAACTGAATAAGATACCAGTCTTGTCACAGTTTTTGGTGTTTTGTTCTTTGTTTGAGGTTCGTTATAGTTCTTGTTTTGCTTTTGCTGTCTTTTTGGTTTCTGTGTTAATGTCTTGTCACTATTCACCTCCCCAGTGTTTTTCCAGTCCTGTCTGCCACGCCCACCTCACCTGCTTCTCGTCTTGTCTACAGCTGTAACCAATTACCCATTTCTCCCTCAGCCTTTATAACCGGTCTCTGTCTCTTCATTCTTCATTCGGTCATTCGTCTTGTCACCTCACTTGATGTCTTGTTACCTTGCCACTGTTTTGTGTTTTTGTTATTATTGGTTTTACTTTTTTGCTGCCACGTCAGCTTTTGTTTTGGTTAGTGTTTACTTTAATAAATTAGATTTTTGCACCTTATAATGATTAGTCTGCATTCCGGGTTCGCCTCCGTCTCCCCACCTTCTGACAAGTCTTCATTTGCTCATAATGCTGAACTGAGTCATAATGTTTTCAAGCAAGTGCTCAGCAGATAAAGCCTTTTTTATATTCACAGTTGAGGAGATTTTGCATTTCATTTAAAAACATGTTGTTTTTTTTTCATGTTAGTCGAACCTGTACTTTTTGGTAAAGTTTTTTTTTTTTCAGGAGTCTTTTAGCAATGACATTCTGAACCCAAACTTTTTTATAACGGCATAAATTTATTTGTTAGGATTTCTGTTTTTCCTTAGGAAGGGGATCAAATTTAAACCAATATCTACTTAGAGTTTAGCATGATACACATATTATTCCTATACAGAACAATTTGATTGAACCGCTTTCAAAGCAGGTTATTAATAGTTTAATACAAATACAGAGAAATGTATCATTTAAGAAAAAAAATATAGAAGCAACATTATTTTACCACTGGAACAACACTAAACCTAATGTGATAGAAACAAAATGCATATGCTTGTGTTTGTCTGCTCATGTGCAGATGCCACTTTTGGATTAGATTAGCTTTGTCTTTATTATTTAGCAAAGGTTAAAGTGCTTTTATATAGATGAGCCAAATGTACTGTTACACTCCTAATAGCTACCATTACAAAAAATATTAAATGATTTTGGATATTTTTTTGAAAGCACTGTATTATAATGTAGTAATCACTTAAAAATGTATAAATTATAAAAAGTCTAGATGTTTCTAGATGTTTTTTGTTTATTTATTTGTTTGTTTCAACATGAAATTATACTTTGATTATAATGATAGGGATGCATCAAATTGTGAAAATTGTGATTTTTGGTTTCCATGTTGTTTTTGAAAACTGAACATTTTTAGATTAAAAACAAGTTCAATGTCTCATTGGGTTCTTGAATCAGTGAAGCAGTTCTGTGTGCCAAGGCTAAAACCTTAACTCTCTGATTTCTTTATATTCAAATTTGTACATGGTACATTTACAGACATAATAGGATCAGCATGAAAACTGTATTCAAAGTGGGCTTCCTGTCTTTTCAACAAAATATGTATCTTTTAAATTTGCTCCACAGAACTTTGCCAGACTAATGAGATAGAGAGAAAGTCAAGACACTTTAAAATGTGTATTAAAAGAAACAGAATCACTCTAGAGTGGCAGTTCTTCATAGAGACTTCACGACTAAAGATACAAAAAAATAGAATATTTTATTAGCTAATACTGGATACTTAACTGGGCATAAAAAGAGTTAAATGCTGCATCAAGTGTTAATGGTTTTAGACAATCCTAGCATCAATTAAATTTACCATACAATTATCAAATTATGATCAGACATTGCTAGCTTATTAGAGTTCTTCCCTGTCTCTGACTTGCTTTCCCTTTTTAAAGCTGAGCCAGAGTTGAAGAGATCATGTCCCACTTTTTCCAGAAATAAGATGATTTCCCTCTTTGCTGCAGTTGTTTCATCATATATTTGTCACAGACTTTGGCACTTATCATCGATAATGACAATTCATTTGCATTTCTCCAAGCTGGGTTATGCACTCTAACTCTGCCACCATCTTAGAACATCTTAAAGGGAGCTAGATAATGTGGAGTTTGAATCCAAGGCAGAGGCAAATTGCCTGTATCTTCCATCATTAGAACAAGTTCAACAACACATGTTCGCTTTCTGTGCTTTTGTTTAATTTTAATGCATGCATCTAACAATAAGATATATTGATCCAAACACTTTAAGCTGTATTTAATTCTGTTATACTATCTATGTACTTTATATAGTGTTCTTTATATAATGGTAAAGTGTTCATCTCAACAGACTGTGGTCTGTTTGTACCACAATACCGAACTTTGTGTGCATAAAACGGGCTTAAGATTACGCCTCTATTTAAAGTGAGTCCGCGTGTTTTTGGTGTTTTAGTTGAAAATGTGAGCAGAGAAACACTGACCTTTTGGTTGAAACTTGCAGAAGCCACTCATTCACTGAGTACACACCCAAATCACTGATCGTCTTTAGAGGATTTCCAACTAAAAACAAGCTTCACTGGGCATGAAAATTATTGCTGTATAAATCTGAATGCAAAGGAGCACCCTTTTCTCATATTTAGTAGTTCTTATTTACAGTGATTTCATTGCAGTTTTTCTTGCATCAACCATGTGATCTCCAAGACAGTAAAACATCCAGATGCTTTGAGTAATGAATTGGCAAAATCCTCTGTTTGACAACTGACTTTGCTGGAAGAGGTGTTAGTCAAATTGTATTTCTGCCCCACTTTGTGCACAGTTCTAAACCTTCGCAACAAGCAGTTAACCAATTATTAGTTTGCACCCACTAGATGATGCATTCCTGCCTGCACTGCTTGAATCCCTAAGACCCTGCATTCACTTCGGCATACAGAGGCACCAGGTTCACGCAAAACTGCACAGGATCAAGCTGTGCTTTGTTTCATAGTCATCATTATTATATGCTAAGGGTGTAATGGTACATGTATTCATACCAAACCGTTACAAAACAAGAGGTCTGGGATGGGTAAAGGGACCAGAAGACAAATATCTCCTGTCTCAGCACGCACTTGTGTTTCTTTATTTCTTTGTTTTTGGATTTTGCTAGAAAGATAGCTAAACTACAGTACAGCTTAGGAATGAATGGTGCACACTGCAGGAGTAAAGCCCAGAGCAGGGAGATGAGTGCAGATGTATAAAACTCCGGCCAAGTTCAGAGCTGACTGCTGGATGTTTGAAAATATATCCAAGAAGTAGCTCATTTTTCCAGCTGTAGCTAGAGTATTGCTTGTGTGTGTCAGGCTGTCAGAGAAAAGCCCTGGTTTTATATTTACTGAGAAGGCACACGGTGTTGGTGGTCACACTCACAAACTTCAAGATGTTTATGTGTGTGTCCTTCAGACTGAAAGTGCTGAGGTGTGTCACATACCCATACACAAACACAAACCCCTGCATGTTTGTGTGTGGGTGTGCAGCGCACCACATACACAAATAATGCTATGAAAGTCGTGGGCGCAGTGCTTTTGTTTTGGACTATTTTCCTGACAAAATGAAGATACCTTTCAGTTTTGGAGTTTATCAAACTTTTTGTTTGACATATGGTCTGTAGGATGGTGTTTAGTTGACGCTGAATGAATACAATAGAACACAATGACTTTTTTATTTTTTGATTTTAGTAACATTACCAGTTACCAAAGCTTAACTTGTACATAACTTGTTACTTTAGGGCACGAGCAAGGGTGGATTGTTTTTCTGTCTCTGCTTCTGGGAGGGGTATTACTCATTATAATCATGT
Organism: Kryptolebias marmoratus; assembly: GCF_001649575.2. Taxonomy (NCBI): domain Eukaryota; kingdom Metazoa; phylum Chordata; class Actinopteri; order Cyprinodontiformes; family Rivulidae; genus Kryptolebias; species Kryptolebias marmoratus. Next base: position 23,378,593 of record NC_051431.1, read on the forward strand.
AAAAACAAACAGTCAGCACGCCCTTTTTTTCTTGTTACATGGGTGGTTCCACTTTACGACAAGCTCAGGTCCTCTACCAAAGGCCTGGGGGCTTGAGGGTTCTGCTCAGTATCTTAGCTGTGCTGTTCTGAACAGAAATCTCTGAGGTTGTTCCTGGGATCTGATGGAGCCACTCTTCCAGTTTGGGGGTCACAGTACCGAGTGCCACTGAGGCCTTGCCTCTCCACAACTTCTCTATTTTCTTTTTCAGCCCTTGGTATTTCTTGAGCTTCTTGTGCTCCTTCATGATGTCACAGTCTCTCGGGCTTACTACATCCATTACCACTGCTTTTTTCTGTATCTTGTCGACCACCACAATGGTAGTTAGCCATCACCTGTTTGTCAGTCTGGATCTGGAAGTCCCACGGTATCTTAGACCTAACATTTTCTACCACCCTGAGTGGAGTCTCCCACTTTGACTTTAGGACCTCTAGTCCATAATCTTTAAATACTTTCAAAACTTGTATGTTGTGGGTGAAGGTGGAGAAGATTATCTAACAAAGTATAGTCTCAAGGTCTAGACAAGTGGTGGCTATGTCTGATGAAGTTATTGAGCTTCATCAAGGTCAACAGTGCTTGTGTTCTTGGGTCAAATTTTCATTTTCAGTTTCCTTTCACTTAATATACTGTTTAAGAAAAAAAAAATGAATGTAACATTAATTTATACAGAAGAGACTTAAATATTGAAATGCTTTTTATCAGTGCTTCTGAGAGTTCTTCTGGCATACACACAGGATCCAAGGGTTTTCCTGTCCGAGCTGTGCGACACTGCTTTCAGTGAGCATTCGTGTGTGATTGGTTACTGTCAAGAACATATTTACTGATCTCTCAGTTTAAGTTTACATTTAGGTTGAATTATCATTAATCATGGGGATGCATTCCCATATGTTTGCTGATTAAAAAGATGCATTACAGTCATGCATTAACCTCCCACAAAGATTAATAGGATATTATTTGTTCAATATAAACTAGCGGTAATACATTTGTTTACATGTTTTATACTAGCAGCATCGGCTCACTCTACCTAGCAATATGAACTGCCTATGTATGAGACATACATACAGAAAGCAACAATTAGAGGGAATACACAGGGCATGTAACCGTCAATAAGGAGTGGTAGCTCATTTGTGCTGTGGATATTTGAAGGTTTATTCCTAGACGGATGAAGCATCAAAACATGAAAAGCCGAAAAATTTAGGAGATATTGCTGTTTGTCATGGTTCTATAAGCAACTTTTGTCACACATAAGGAGCAAAAACTTAAGTAGGTGCTGAAAAATCATCCTTGTATGATTATGCATCAATTGCATTTGCCAATGACTGTGATTAATGTCATTTATTTATCTTCCTAATGTTTTACAGCTGCTGAAATCAATATAAGTCAAAGGCAAAATCAGGCAGCCGGCCTGCATGCCAAAGTTTTAAACGAAGATTTCACATGATCTATTAGCTCTTGGAATGTGTGATGAGGATGATTTGCACGTGCTACCACTCCAGATTGTAGCTTGATGTTTGTAAAATTGACTGAGTTTGCTAAGGACGATTGACGGTGGTAGTGATCTTGAATTAGGTTAACTCCAAAAGTTAATGCTATGTAGATGTTTTCTAATTATTATTTTGAGAGTTTCATTTAAAAAGTTGTCCATTTGTCATTTCATGAGATATTTTGTTAACAGACAGGCAAATAAACACACACAGAAATAAGGTATTTACATCATTACCTTCCTTTCGTTTTCTGGACAGGGTGCAATAATGATGGAGCATAATAAGCACTCAGACTGCACTCAATTTGTTCATTTTGTTTTGTTGAGCACAGCCAATGTAAATGACTCGGGCAACATTTTATATATTACATTAATTTTTAAATAACATGAAAATTAGGCAAATTTTCTTTAACAATCTAAAGATTTCTTGACTGGGCAAAGCCTCTAATATTTTTAAGATCTTACCAATTTTTTTGGCCTGCATCAAATCTTTATTATGTTCAGTGAAGCCACTTGAGAGTTCATGGACCAAATCTCCCTGGCAAAAAAACTGCTGTACAAACCTCTGTTCTAGATAAATAAACACCTGTGAACATCCTGTTAGTTCAAAGACGTGTGATAACAATTCTCTGGTAAGCCCTTTGTCTTTTGCATGCCCTTGTCTCAAGTAAGTTTAAAAGGACATTCCAGCCATTTTGATTAAGAGTTTTGTGGATGCACAGTCAATATCATATCTGTTGTAAATAGCTCTTAACAACTTCAGGTTGGAGACACTGAGTTTAATTCTGGAAGAACTGAGAGGACTGGCTAACTCACAGCAAGTCAAAGCACAACTTAGACCAAAGTAGATTACTGCTGTCTTAAAACAACTTGAATATCAAAACTTCCATAGCAGTTCAGGCAAATGATGTTTTGTAGATCTTTACTTTTTTTTTCAATACACAGCTATTTCATTTTAATTCTATGGTTATTTGCCTGTTGCCTTCTGAAAGTTTTCAAAGGAGTTGTTAACTTGGAGTTACTGATAATTTTGGTGTGGCACACCAAAACTTAAAAAATCTTGACAGGATTTGATAAGATTTATTAGGCTGTTGTCACGATCAGGCTATTTTAAGAATATTGCGATATGGGAGTTGGAGAATTCTCCTTCAGTATAGGTCTACTTTGAGTAGTAACAGCACAGGTACTACTCAGCTCATTATAACTTGTTCAGGATCAAGAAATTATTTTGGCCATTTGTGCACATGCACCTGGTTCGGACTCAAAGGAGTTTTTTTGTGCAAAGCACTGAAGTCAGTCAAGTGCAAGAAGAAGTTTAAATGCTTAAAATACAGCAATAAAATACAGTAACAAAAAGCAGTACTCACAACAACAAAAAAAATAATTAGTTTCTCACCATCAGTCTCACTGTGGTGGGGGAAAAGCTGTTGTAACACCATGTTTTGTGTGTGACAGCTTTGACCACTCTACGGAGAGCCTTCCTCTTTGCCTCGGTGGTATTGCCATCAGATACCTGTTGCGAGGATGCTATCCACCAATCCTCTGTAAGCTTGCGTAAGGGGACGGTGGATGAGCCCAACCTTCCTGAGAAGTCTAATGAAATAGAGGCATTTCTGGGCCTTCTTCGTTGTGGCTGCTGTGTTCACAGTCCAGCTCAGATTCGATGTTACGTGAAGACCAAGGAAGTTGTGGCTATCCACCCTCTCCACTTCAGTCCCCGTGATAATGAGGGGCTGCATGGGGGGCTTTTTTTTTTTTCAAAGACCATTATTATTTCTCTTGTCTTGAGGATTAGATCATTCTTTTTCGTTGTTCTTTTCTCTTTTAAATTTGTATTGGTAACAATTAACATGCATTTCCTAAGACCTAAATTTAGGGTAAACATCTGCTGAACTGATTAAGTTATTTTCCTTAGTGTTTTTTTTAAGGATGGGGGAGTCATCTTAAAGTTGTTGTTTTTTTCTGTTTTAGATGTACATTTATCAGTTACTTTCTGTGAGTTTCATTAAAATTTGTCCACTAGTTCAAGATATTTTGTGCGCTACAGACAAACAAGCACACACACACACACACACACACACACACACACACACACACAAACAGAGAAGGAGAGACACTGCAAAAACATGATCGTTGTGTTTACATTTGTATTTGTTCACCGATGCATCCCCGGCATGTTTCTAAATGTTCAAATATTCCTGTTAATATTCTTAATGTTCTTTTATATGCATATACACTGTATAGTTTTTACGCTTTTTTAACATTCTTCCTCAGTCCCTCTGAACTGTGTCTCACTCAAAGGGACCTCAGGTGGTGCTGTTGTCCTGACAACCAATAAGAGGAGCTTCACATTCACATGGCAGGATAATCTGAGAGAGAGAGAGAGAGAGAGCGCGCGTGGAAGAGAGAAACAGAGAGGATGAGGATGATGATGATGAGGAGGAGGGGGGTGTTTTCTAGTCTCTGAGCAGTAACCTGCCTCTCGCCGTCGCTGCTGTGGGCTCTGACGTCCCTTTACGCGGAGAACATTACGCATCACAGAGCAACGACTCCGCACTTTCTCGTCCCAGTAAAAAAAAAAAAAAGTGTTTCAGGCACTCGTTTTTTTTCTGGACTACTTTGGACTTAAAGGGGCACACGCGTTTTACTGGAAGTCTGGACTACTTCTGCCCTTTTTTGTTGTTGTTTTTCTCCTCACCGTTTGGATTTATAACTAGTTGCAGAGACGCGCGCTGCTCTGTGCTTTTCAATTATTTTCTCTCTCTGTGTCGCTCTTTTTTTTTTTTTTTTTTTTACCTAATCTTTTACAAAAATGCAAGTCGGACGCAAATCCTGTTGGAGGCAGTTGCAGGCTTCTTTTTTCAGACTGCTCTGTCTTCTCCCCACAGGATTCCCCGTCCGGAGTGTGGATATGCAGCGGGCCACGGACAACATCACCATCCGCCAGGGCGACACGGCGATCATAAGGTAAGGACTCAACTTTCCTCCTCATCCCGTCTCCCTCAGCATCAGCGCCCTCCTCCTCCGCCTCCTCTTCCTCCAGCAGGCAGCTGTGGAGGACAGTGTGTGTTTGTTTTGGTGCCGACTTGCACTGACTTCTATCCCTTATAAGACTAGTATCCAAACAACCTCACAGGAAGAAGAGTCGACTTTTTCGAGCAGTTTTCACAAGAACCCCCTTCCTGTTTCATTCCTGATCTGGCATTTTGATAATGTCATTCTTGTCACCAAAGCCTGCTTTAAGGAATATGCTTCATGTTTGTAGTTCTGCAGCAAAAAGATTATTCCAGATCAAGATAAAGGGATGATACAGTGTATGGAAAAATCTGTATATGTAGAACTTTCTTGACTTGTTTATAACTCCAGATGGGATGAATTACAACCTACACTCTACAATTAGTGTAAACTTTGTTATATTAGGACGCTGCTTAGCAGATGTCGCTGACCACGTGAGCGGAGGCATGTGTTTGTGACAGGCTATAAATGCAAGCAGATTAAAAACCTTTTTTTTCCCCCCCTTGCAAACATGTCCCTCGCTCAGCCTCCCTCCCGCCGCTCCCATCCTCTCTAAAAGAGGATGCACTATAATGTGGGCAAATTCACTAGTGAAATAGGCTGCACGCAGAACACTCCGTTACATTGATTTCCTTTACTCTGCTCGTTCCCAGGCTGTATTTACAGTCAGTCTCTGCTTAATGAACCTAAATTGTGGTTACAGGATGGCCCTTAAGCACAGGCTGTCAAAAAGGCTGCAGACACACAAAATGCAAGGAAGTTTCTTCAGATGCATAGACAGAACAATAACCCAGTTCTTCAAAAAGTGCACGAGAATATTTCAGCTTAATGGGTTCTTTTCTTGCAACTCACTGTCTAACCGTGTATCTGCTGATCAAATTAGTTAATTGACTAAGTATTTGGATCACAACTATTTGTTTCACCTTCCAAATCCAATTGACTGTATCTGTGCCAGCCAGTTTTGTCCCTTGAGAGGTGACGACGGACTTTTCCTGCCGCTACAGACAGGCAAGATTATCCCATCAAAGAAAGCACCTAAATCCAAAGTTATATAATTCACTATATTTGAGTACTATAAACAAGTTTTGACTGATTGTTTGAAGGAACCACTTTGCAAGTGTCACAATTACTTTAATGTTGATGTTGCATCTCGTTGGGATTTATAATTAGTTTGATTTATTTCCAGCAGCAAACTGCAACTCAGAGCCTCCACGGCACTGCTAAAAAAAATACAACCATTTTTCACATCAAGTTTCCACCTGACAAACTATAAACAGAGGGGGGAAAAAACAGGAGGAAGAAAACAAACTCACCAGAGCTAAAAAGTTTGACTTGTGGTGGGAGGCCGTTGAGTGGTAATTTGTCGAACGACACACTCTATGTGATTCGGTAAGCCACATTTTGTGAGGGCTGAGGGGGTATTGGTGACTGGGAGGTATAATAAAGGCCTGTGCTCGCTCAGTAGAGCCTGTAGCTGCAAGTCATGACACTTGGGCTCCATAGGAGAGTAACAGGAGAATGGAAACAGTATGTGGCCAAATAGCCTCTGTGACAGAACCACACAGCAGCACGCCTTACAACCAAAATGAAGAAGGAAATATATTTTTACCAGGCGCAGTGAAGCCAGCCATGCTGAATCCATAAAGAAAGTAAAGTCTCTTCATGCTGAAACTGTTAGATTTTGAAGCAACAATTTACTTAAATTTGACATTTTGTCATAAATGTTTGTTCAAGCTTAATAATTGATCCTAAAACTAGTTATGCTTTCGGAATTTTCTAATTCCTAAATATTTTAGGTCACACCTATTAAAGGTGCCAAAGCATACAAAGTAATCTTAATATAAATTGTCCATTATTCTGTTTTCATTGTGATAGCTGGTTTTCCACCCACACCACAGCTTTACAAAATCCCATATAAAAATCATCAAAAAGTATGGCTCTTAACACTTCATTTTACAGTTTTTACATCAAAACGTAATAATTTTGTCAGTTTAGATTGTCACAAAAGTTAATCCCAAATGTGTATTGGACTTTATACAAGAAAGTTGATGTAAGTTGGAAGTGTTGTAGTAGTTGCTTTGGCACCCTTCAAAGTTTCTTCAAAACCTTGCATTAAAAAGACTGTTACCCTAAATACTGAGGAGGGAATTCCTCAGCAAAAAATGCTAAAACTAACCTATTAAAAGTACAGTTTTTATGTACAAATGTTTGCCAGTACTTTACTGTGGCCGCCTTGCATGCTGTCACGTCCGCCTGTTGTCCCAAAGCACTTGGTTCTCTGAATGCCACTCTTCCTCAGGTTTCATCAAAAGAGAAATCATAGTAAATATTGACAGCTATATCCACCAACTGTCAGTGCCTGTCGAGAATGGCAATAAAAATCTATATAGATTATTTTTTTTTATTTACACAAACGTGTTTCTGTGTTACAAGGACTAACCATTTGTAAGGGCTGTGCTGCTTTAATCAGGCATCCCATATATAGATTGACGTACTTCTAACCTTTGACCAGGTTTTCCTGGTCAGGCCATCCAGAGGTTAATCTCAATGAGATTATTCTTTTAAAGGCAGTAACTGTGTGGGTGTGGTGTTGCGCTAATAAACATGTTCACACCCCCTGGGAGAAGTGAATCTTGAATCATCTGATGTTCTGATGTCCAGTTGGTTGTGGGGGTTGGGGTGTTAACTCATTTTATAAGTTTTTTTGTAGCATTTTTTTTTTAATTAATATTTGAGGCTCTATTATTGGTCTTGTCTAATGTGCTTTACTGAGGAGTAATTAGGTAAGCACACAGCATCTTTAGTTTTCCACCAACTTAATGATCTGGCTTTGTGTTGTGTTCAAAAAGTACCAACTATCTAAGTCTTACACTTGTCCCCAGGCTGTCTTCTCATTCTTAAGGAGGATGGGGGTGGGCTTTTTATTTTATAATTTGAATCTTCTTGCTGTGACATTTATCCCTGAAAAAGCAAAAACACAAGTCTCAAAATATTAAATCTAGGCCCGTTTCCCAGCAGTCGTGTTGAAACCTGTAATTTAGGTCGCTGAAAAGGCTCACTTTGTGCCAACTTAGCTCTTCTTTTTTGTTTGTTTGTTTGAAATCAGACTCTTCTCTGTTTCAGAAAGATGAAAAAAGGAGAAGTCCTTTTTTTTGTACTACAACAGTCAGCTCTTTAATTGCTTTTCTTTGCGCCTGCCTCAGTGTTACAGTTGCAGTGCCAGGAGAAGCCGTGATAATTGACAGTTGCTCATTACAGCATCGATGACACAGTCTCTGTGATTGTGCTCCTCTGGGTCAATTTGTGCACTTTGCAGATGCATCCTGCCTGGTTTGTTAGTTTCAGAGGCGACATTTTCACACTTGTGCTTTGCCCCGAAGGATCTTCATCATAACTTAAATGAAAACTTAGCCTTTAATTTAAGCCAGAGTCAGCCAGATATTATGTGTGTGAAACCTGCTCGAGGCTCTATATAAAAACCTAATGTTGGCCTAATTCAAGCTTTAATACAATTCATGGAGCCCGAGAATTCAGTTATTTTTTTCATTTGCATTTTTAAAGCCTCAACTATTAAACTCTGGTGGTTGCATCTGTGAGTGCTGATCTGAGCTGCACCTTTCCAACATCGAAACAACGATTTTTAAGATCCAGTAGATTAGCTGCATATTCCAGCATGTTCCACATTGAGGAAAACCGATCACACACTTAATTTCCACTGAATCAGATGGCCTTAAATGTGAAAAAATATAAATAAATAAACCTTGATATATTGAGATCAGGTTGATTAATTGTAAATCCAGGGGTTACTTTTTAACTTTCTCTTTTTTTTTTGGAACCAGTAATCTCTTCCTGTAGTGATCATCAGCTGGTGGGCTGCGGGCCATATCTGGCCTGAAGATCATTCCATTTGGCCCATAAAACTCTAAATTGCAAATTAATCAAATATGGCTGCCAAGGTGGGTATGATGTGGGAGGAGGTGGGCAACACGGTAATGTCCATAGCCCAATCTACAGTTTTGCAAGCTGTGCACACAGCCAAAAAGCCATGTTTTTTTTAAAATGTTGGCTGCTCAAAACACCACCACAAAGCTTGCTGGCTACTTGGTTGCAAACACCCAGAATTCAGCAAAACTGCAACTAAAAATGTCCCTTTTCTCCAACCGAACTAGTCTCTAACAGTCACAGCCCTGTGAAATACTTACCTTTAATTATCTGCACTTGGGAAGAGAACGTCAAAATACTCTAACCCAATCACTTTATTTCATGTAATACATTTGAGCTCAAAGCCAAACTTGTAAAATAATATTAAGGTGGATGTTCAAAGTAGTTTTATGTATGTAAACTAAATTTATCTTAAAACTTCACTTTGTACAGTAGTTGATCAAAGTTTTCAGTCAGTTTTTCAGTCTGTTGAAAAAAACCCCATTAGAGACAGTGCTTACTGTACTCAAACGCAGGTAATGTCAAATGTCAAACGTTTGACATCAACTGTTTAGTTTTTGTTTATTTTTTTTTTTTTCAAAAATAAAACTGGTTCTTTACATGAACGTGTGCAGATCTCAACACTTGTTTGATAGATGAGATGGGAAGCCAAGTAAGAGTGTTGTCATTGCCTCTGCATCCAAGTCTAAAGCACTGAGGTTCCACTGGAAAAGTTACAGCAGCTGAATGAACTATTTGACTTCTTCGTATCTTTTATCTGTGTACAAATGAGTTATGGGGTGGATTGCAGAACTATACAGAACACTTAAATGGTTAATGGACTGTACTTTTATAGCACCTTTCTAGCCAACCAGACCACTCAAAGCGCTTTACAACACAATGTGCACTAATTTACCCATCCACACACATTCATACAGCACTCTACTACATTTCTGCAAAGCTAACCTGCACAAATCATTCTATAGAATCTAATCAGTGCTTTAGATCACATTTATACACCAACAGGGCACACATTAGAGGCAGTGAGAGGTTCAGTGTCTTGCCCAGGACACTTTCACATGTGACGTACTGGTGGAATCAAACTTTCATCCGTTTTGTTGGAGGACAACTGGTCTAAATGACGGCAATTGTGTTCCAGTATGGGAACGATTATTAGCACTTTAAACATTCTGAATCATATGGGATAATGATGTTGTCAGACTTAAAGAAAATGTAACTAGATCCTGGAATTTTGGTTTGATTATAAAGCCCAATGAGAGCTACACTAACTTAAAGCTGATAAAGTCTTCCAGAGTTATTGTTATTACTGATGGCTTTACTTAGTCTGAGGTTGTACTGTCTTTATTTTCTTGCGCAAGTGCAGTTATGTAAGTGTGAGATTATACTGGGGTCCTGATCAAACACTGAAACAGGTTGTATCTGTTTTTAGTGATGACTGCATACAGAGTTCATTTCTGTCAGAGTTCCACAAAGTGGACTTTCAATCAGCATTACTGTCACAATAAATCCTGACAGAGACTCAATGCCCATATTAATTTTCGCAGACAGTGCAAAGATTTTGAAAAGTGAACCTTTGGTGAAACAATCAAGGCTGTTATTCCAGGAGGAGGGGGAAAAAAAGATCACTTTTGTGATTTCTGTGCAGGGGGCAACAGTGCAACATAATGTGGGAACTGCAGGCCTCGGGGCTCCTGTACACTCTATTTATCTGTATTGCTCATCAGGTCAGAGTGATGCCTTTTATTTTTTACACATAAGTGCCTCTGTAACCATCTTTATCACCATCAATGCCTTCCCAAGACATTCTCCCTCCCCTGCCTGTTTCTCTCTGTTGTCCAGCTGCGCGTCTTAACTCGATTCACACTGTGAGCTTAAAGTCTGGTGACAGGAGGATGGAGTTTCTTTCTGAGAATGGTGATGAAAAAAATATAAAATGCACGAGTGACAGCCAAGGAGCTGTTTTTATGAAAGAGGAACATAAATAGTGGGGAGAGACAGAAACATGATGCGTAGAATTAGTATGTGTGGTGGTGGTGGTGTGTGTGTGTGTGTGTGTGTGTGTGTGGGTGGGGGGT
>NC_051431.1:23389349-23393239 GCF_001649575.2 Kryptolebias marmoratus
GGGGGGGTGTCTTGAGAGTGAATAGATGAAGAATTTGGTTGTTTTTCATCTTATCAACGTTTAATGACATCTAATGGACCAGCTATTGGTCATCCCAAGTTCCAGAGGCATTCATGTTGGTCAGCACAATCTGAATAATGGCCTGCAGAGACAGAATAAAGCTCCCCCCCTCCCCAAACAGAGTTCTGTCGACTAAAGCTGTCAGTCTAATCCAGCTCCACGGGACTGCCGGGACGTATTTCAAAGACTCCCAGCCTATTCTACTTTCAGAATGTAGTTTGATGTTTGCAGGTCCATCCTTAGAAAGCACACCATGACTCTGAGGTCTTTATTATTTGCTTTCAAAATGTTTTTTTCTTTTTTTTTTTGTGAATAACACAGTAGGAAATTCAGAGCTGAACTTTTTTATTTCCTTTGATATATCTGAATCTTAAAGTGTTGCCTCTCCCTAAAAGCAACTCCACTCCATTTTCCACTTTACAGAGGCTTTTGTTGGGCCAGCTAGTTTTCCTCTAAGTGCATATTTAAGCTACTCAGAAGTTTCTTATTGCCACTGGCAACATATAGATAGCAGTCAGAAAGAACTTGAAGACTACTCTCACTGCTCTCAGAAATCCTCAGAATGTCAGAGAGCTACAAAGCTGCAGTAGATGTATTATTAAAAGATGGGACGCACTCAAAGGTAATGTACCTGATAATTATTATCCATATCCATGTACTGTGCTCTGCTGCATATACTGAGATAATAAGTTGAGATAATAGCTTCCACTTTGCTATATGATTATAACTTCTGAGCATCATTACTTGCTTTATATTGTGAATAGTTTCAAAAAATGATACTTACAGTTCCTGTCTTGAATGCTGCCAGACAGATTGCTGCTGCAATTTAGCTTTTAAATAGGCTTGAAAGATCACAGCAGGTACTGGAATTGAAAATGAAATACCTCGTCAACATTATGCTGATGAAACACGCTAAAGTAACAGCCTAAATGAATTTAGCTCAGTTTGGCTACAGAAACATGTTAAATGCACTGAAATCTTTCCATCAGCCAGGATGAATTCAAATTAAAGCTTAAACATGTTACGTTGAGCTGTGATAACTAGTGTCCCCGCAGCCGTAAATCCAGATGGCTTTAAAACAGATTAGAGGCCCGCAGTAAGTACAGTTCTGGCAGAGAACACACATTGTCCTCAACCATCCATTTCTTACAAAATCAGCAAAAAGAAAATCTGCTTACTGGCTCACAGATGCACACTGAACTTGCAAATGGTCTGCATGTTATTTGAAATCTGGAATTTTATTGAAATGACACAATTGTTTGTGCATCCTGTCAACGCAGACGTTCATTATGGTAAACCTAGTCACCCGTTGTTCAATGAGGCCGGCTCTCTTTAAGCAGCCACAGCAGAGTGCAGCAGATTTTAGGAAAGTTGTTTCTGCGATAGTTTTAACAGGTTTGCTATGTAACATATGTAACAATTATTCTAATTGATATGTGGTTACAATAACATGATAGCACTGCACTTTTGCTGTAAGTTGCATATGTCACGTTACAACAGTCAAAAATAAAGATATTCATGTTTAGAGTGATCCCTGACAGCGGATTTTTAATCCACTGTCAGTGAATTTAATTATTTTTAATCAGTTCTTCCTCAGCATCGAAGGTGTCAGTGTATTGGCACTAAAGCATCTTTGTTACAGTTTAACCTTTAAGTTTTTATTTTTGTTACGCTTTGATTTGTCACTGCTCCCATTGAGCCACACACTTTGGAAAAACCCATACAAAAAAATAAATAAATAGATCAAAATGTGGCTTTCTATTAGAACTATTTTGTTATGACTTTTTTCAATATTCAGCTCAGATCAGATTTGTAAACCTTGCAAAAAGTGACCACATGGACAATTTTAGTGAAACACATGAGAAAAATCCAGTCCTATTTGGAGCTCTGTAGATCAGATTAGCTTTACAGTAGAAATGTAAGAGTTTAAAACTGGTCATGGAGAGTTGGACTTTACACCAGTTAACTGGCATTTTGATATTTTTAATGTTTTTTATACTATCACAGTGTCATGGTTTTCCTGACATTTGAAGATTTTACCAAAGGAAGTTAAGCTAACACTGTGATGATGTCAAATGCTAACTTCTAATGCTAATCTAAAATATCTACAATTTTCCATATTCTTCTTATTTTTACAAACTTTACCCTTATTGTCCAGTTGATATTGTCCATCAAAACAGATATTTTTGTCTTCTTTCACCCAGTGTGTTTTTCACTCCTATAGAGATTGTTTTTCTCTAAAATTTTATCACAGTGCTTAAACTCAGACAAATAAAAATTGACTCATGAGACGACCAGTTGCTTCTGTCTCTTTTTTTTTGTAATACAGCTTTAAGTTTTCTGTCAATTACTGTGTGTTTGAGTTTTAATAAAACACAACTCTGTTTGTCACTCCATGACAGACACAGATGTGTGGTTACCATTGAAATCCTAATGAGCCTCTTTGTTTTTATTTTGGATCTCTTTACAATTATTTTACATTTTACTCATCAAAGTATCTGTTTTGTCATCTTAGATTATTACAAAAGTAATTGCAAAATTCCTTTTGGGCTTTATAAAAGAAAGCTGAATGAATGTTGGAATTTTAGGTAGTAAATGCATTGGTACCCTTCAAAATTTCTTTAAAAATTGTTTTAGCTGTACATAATTAATTACTGACTTCACAATTGTAAATTGTCTTTTGAGGGACTGGATCTAATATGGCTTATTATTAGATACGTTTCTATGTTCTGCATTGACATTTCTACTACTAAAAAGTGTCATAATTGAACAGATCTTTCTTTTTGTTTTTCATTGAAACATTATAAATGTTCTCAGTGGCTATATGTTTTGATTTTCATTATCCTACTTTTACTTTTTATTTCCATTTTATGAAAACCATATGAAAAAGCTATGGTGGTAAAGGTGGAGGAGGTTAATTAGTTTCCTTCTTGAGCATTTGGCATTTGTTGAAATGTAGACAGCTTCTTGGCCTATCTGATCTACATTCCTTTTTGGTTTGTGCCACATTAATGTGCTGGATGTAAAAGTAACTGAAGTAACCTTTTGATTCATATAACACGGTGTCTTTTCATTTTTCTCTGAAGTGCTGTAGCATTCGACTGCCTCCGGTTGAATTATGCCCCTAAGTGAGCTGCTAAAGTATTGATTCTGTAAGGTTCCAGTTCATAAACTTTTCTGTACCCTTTTTTTTTCTTCTCTCTTTTTAAAATTACCATTGAACTCTGGCAAAGCCTACTTGTGATCTGCCACCTGTGTGCATTTAGAGAGTTCAGTCTGATCATGGAGTACTTTGGAAGCTTGATTGATTTATTATTACACAATGTTCAGCTCTTAAACTACATTAATTAAAGCATTGTGGTCTGTGTCCACATTTAAAAGGTTGTTGCATATCAAAGCTCTTCTACCAGCTGTAGACAACTGGGAGTATACACCAGCATTTAACTGACTGTATAAAATGAAACCATGCAAATAAAACTTTGCAAGTAAAGTGGTGAATGTAACCTTTAACTGTCCAAGCCAAAGTTGTATTTTTATCAAATTACAGGATGTTTTTTTTATATATATCCTTGTGCCTCTATTTGCCTGTATATTCTCAGCGTCAGTACAAAGAATGTAACATACAAAGATTAACTTTAAAATAATACTGAGGATCTTTTCCTTTTTCATGCCACAGTAGTTAATGCTGCTGTTACATGGGTGTTGGGCTGTGTCAATGTCCATCCAGCCATCCATTCTCTTCCGCTTATCCGGGGTCGGGTCGCGGGGGCAGCAGCCTAAGCAGGGAGACCCAGACTTCCCTCTCCCCAGCCACTTGGGCCAGCTCCTCC
>NC_051431.1:23396392-23421732 GCF_001649575.2 Kryptolebias marmoratus
TTATCATAAGGGGTCTTTGGGCTGCACTTCGTCTGGCCCCTCACCTAGGACCTGTCTGCCTTGGGTGACCCTACTAGGGGCATGAAGCCCCTGACAGCATAGCTCCTAGGATCATTGGGACACTCAAACCCCTCCACCACGATAAGGTGGCAGCCCAGGGAGAGGCTGCCACCTCTGTGTCAATGTGTGTCAATAAAAATGTAGGTCTTGGGCACATGTTTAACACATATGTAAATGCCAGAATGAAGGCTTACTCAGCAAAAATTTGCCTTGTAACATAATCAGCAGTGTTAGTCACCTGTCAGTGGCATGCGGTTTGGGGTGATCTATGAACCTGTATTTTATGAATGAGAGTGGTTCTTGCATTGTATTTGTGTGAAAAGTCCAGAAGCACAGATGTGTTGAAATGAAATAAAAGTCAAAGGTTTGAATGCATTTTGGATTTTTGACTGGTACCATAAATCAGTCTTTGCAGAAAGTGTAAAAAAAAAGCTGTTGAGGCGAAGGGGACAGCATAAGTCACTGACTGGACTTTCACTGATTTGACTGGGTTGAGTCCCATGTAGGAGCATTTTTTAGATTGTCTTTGTATATTTGTTTGAATTTGTTTACACTGTACATTTTGTTTTTAATAGGTTTGATTTAGTGACTGAGATCAATTAGATGTCTTTCAGTATAGCCTTTAAGATATTGTGTACTGTTCAGTTTTGCATTAATCAGTTTAAGCTAAAGTGAAGTCACTTAATGACTAGATGAGACAGATTTTTGAATTCAAGGACTTTACATTTTGACATTTAAATTTTGTGTTGCATTTTCAAGTTAAGCACGATATGTAGTTCCCACAAGTCTCTGCTGGAAGACCGCAACGCAGTATTTTTTCCACGTTGATAGGTAAGCTCTAGACAACGATGGCTTCAAAGCAAATTAAATCAAGGTGTATACTTACTCTTGATCAGCATGTGAGGGAAAGAAATATGCAGAAGATCGCTACTGTCAGGATTGATCTGTATGTCCCCTCTGCTGTGGCTGAAGCTGTTGTCTGTTGAAATGGCAATGAAAGGAGGAGTGTCTGTAAGTGTGACATCACATGGGAACTATGCATACGGAGTGAAAGGCTTTACAGAGCAGGCCCTGAATATAGGTTTGCTTTACTGCTGGAATCATTAGTGATCTGTTCCTCATTCCTTTGTCTCACTGCTCTCAAGGACATAAAACAATGCGGAGACCCTGAAGTAAACACTGAACTCAAAGTCCAGGAGCAGGTGGCCAAGTACAAATACACCATCCCTTAGAGAGATGGCAGTAAGACCTTTCTTTTGTCCTCAAACAGAAGGAGAAACAAAGGAGGGAAGCTGGCCATCCTAGCCATTTCTCAAAAAGTAACACCTGTTTCATATCTTAAGGGTATTACCTTACTTTTTTCTTCAGTAAAGTTTATCTAAAAAGTTTAAATACACAATAAATTATTTTTCCGTGTACAAAATGTTCAGCCATTTTTACTGTTACTGTGTCCCCTGAAAAATAACCTAGAAAAGGGTTATTGTGGAAAAAATAGCTATTGATTCTTTTTTTAATTAGCTTTGGAAGACTACAACCAAAGGTTACAGATACATTGCACTGATTGGTCCACATAAACTTTACTTAATTTAGTGTTATCTAAATGAATAAAAAGCATAGTAGTTCCTTAACATGTCATAATTTAAGCTCATCTTTAATTTTTATCAAGCACATATAAAAGCTCTACTTCGTTTGAATGGAAAAACATTAAGAGAACCTTGCATGCATTGATTAACTTTAACCTTTTTAAGACACCAATTCTTTTATCTTGTACTATCGCTCTCTTTTTGACATTTTTAAGTCTCAATGACCTCTTGGTCACAAAAAATATTTTGCGGATTCCGGTAATTTGATTTATAAACCAAAATCATGTTTCAGTTTTAGAGGGGAGGTAGAATAGTTGTCTTAATAATGCTGTATGAAAAAAAATTGTACTGTCTTCTTCATAAGTATAAACTTAGTATGGTGTGGGTATATGATCATTTATACAGCAAAAACAGTCTTTAGGATGGGAAAAATTATATTTTTACCATGTTCACTTGCCTTACCTTATTTTGGCCATTTTTGAAGTTAAATTCTGTGTAAAAGTAGATAGTTTACCCATTGTGGATAGTTTATTTAGTTTAGGTTATGTGGGGGATTTTCATGGAATTATATGGTTATTTACAAATTTAACAAGCATCAGTAGGAGCAAGATGTAGCACTGTAGTAAAACTGTAGGGTACAGTAATCTTGTTGCAACAGCAGCTGCAGCATCTTCACATTCCTACTTGATAACTGATTAAAACTGCATAAGACTGCATGACCGATTTTTTAAAAGTGGGCAATATTGACCAATTCAAATAAGTCAGCCGATTAATCAGTCTAGCTCTCGTCAGCATTATAGAATAAAATTGATTTTTGCTTATATACATGTAAAAAAATTGAACAGCAGTAAGACAAATTAAAATAAGTAGTTTGTTTTCTTATTTTTTTATATCCCTAATCACGTTTGATGTTTTTCAGCCCATCTATCCATCTCAACTTCCTCCCAGCATGGTTCAATCAATCAATCAATCAAATTTTATTTGTATAGCACATTTCAGCAGCAAGGCATTTCAAGGTGCTTTACATAATTAAAAAACAAAATAAAAACAGCATGTGACAATGAATAAACAGTAAGAAAGAGACAAACATCAAAAACCCGCACTCTAACCCTAATTTAGCCATAAGCAACTCATAGAAACACTGCCAATTTTGTTTATAGTCAGCTTTCTTGGGAAACTTAAATATGAATGTATCTATTTGTATTTAGAAAAACTGAATGGACTGTTACTGTTAAAAATAAATAAATAAAATAAAATTCTAGGTGTTTTGTTTAGTTTGGAGGTTCACTCAATACTGGTGTTGTCACTGAAATCTCTGTTTAGACTGAGTGCAGCTGGTCGTTTCCAATAGATGCACATCTTCTGTACTTTTATTCTGATACTAACTGAGGGCCATATTCACTAAAGGCCTCTGTCAAATAACAACATGAGAAATAAATGGCATACACTGGCTCTACCCAGTGACTGGATCGCTCCTCTCACAGTGCCTTGTGTAATAGGATGGTGCTGCATGCAACTCTCACATGTTACTCTCAGTTGGTTTGACCCATTCAGGCTTGAGGGGGTGTCTAAGCATGAGAGCATCAATGCCCATCTGCTGCACTGGATCTTAATGGTTCAAGACATTATGCAGGGAGTAAAGCCTGAGATTGGAGGCTTACATTTTGCGCTAACCATGAATGATAATGGAACTGATGATGGATGGGACAGCATTTGGCAAAAGGGACTAAATAATGTCTTCTTTGTTAAGGCAGCTGAGTCACAGAATTTGCAAAAATATTCAGTTTATTTCCAGTTCGCCAAAGTTGGGGATCTTTTGTGACATGTTTTTCTTGTTCAGCAACTTGATGCAATGTGTTTATATAACACTTTGCTTTGCTATTTTGATAGTCAGCATTTGCTACACTTGATGTAAAGAATACCTCAGTTTGTTCTTAGATTGATGGACATCTATTTCTACTAAAACTGGATTACTAATTTATCTCTTGTCTGCTGGTCTACTTTTGTCTTTCGAAGTTGATGCCTTGCTCTTGTTAAAAGTAAGTGTTATCTTAAAGTGTCTTTAATACAAAAACCGTGATCTTCTTAGAAGGATAATGAATGTGTTTTTTTAACTGATAAACCCGGTAAGGCTGCTGCAAATAGTTAGCATAATAAAGGATGTTGATTTTGAACTGTTAGTCAATTTATTGTTTAATTCCTTAAATGTTTCTATTGAAAAAACAAAACTAAATAAAAAAAAACATTTTTTCTTCAGTCCACTACTGCATATTTCAGTTAAATTCCCATCAGCTCTACCCGAGCCACAGCTTCAAACTGTCAAGGAAGAAAAGCCGAATCCACACCTGCGACAGTTTCAAATGAACAGGATTACAATTTTTCAAATTATGAATTGGCTCTTAAGTATGGGAGAACTTTAGGATAACTGACAATAAAAGGGTGTTTTTATTATGTTCTGCAAGGTTTCTTTGACTTACAGCAGCAGCAGAAAAGTGATGCTCACAGGGGCAATGATGAGACAGGAGGACAAAAAAAAGCCATTGTAAGTTGTTGTTTTTTTTTTAAACTGCTATATTCACTTTATGAAGTTAGATAGGTTGTCTGTGTGCTACAGTTTCCATGGAATAAAAGTTTGAGGATATTTTTAGATCAGAATCTGAGCTCATGTTTGATTAATTAACACTGTACCAGACCAGTGTTGTGTTTTGTTCTTCCTTGGAGATCTGCTCCCTTGTCAACCTTGCTCCATTTTTCTCTTAACCTCTGATATTTGAAGCAATAGTATGTCTGGTAAAATGCTAAAAGAAAAGATTTTAATCTGTTTTTGGTCATTGTAGCAGGGGAAACACATCATTATGACTGGAAATTTACCAAGATGTGAGAACAGACCTCAACGGGGGAACATAACAACACAATACTTGTGCATGCTTTTGTGTTTTACTGTATCAATTTTACTTTTACCTTTTTAGGCATATTTAAATATACAGATAATGTTAATCACCAAATGCATATTATTTAAATCTGAGAACTTATTATATAAAATATACTCTTAATAAATAAAACTCACAACTATGATAGGAAACGTGTTTGGATTTTTTTTTTTTTTTTTTTTTTTTTTTTGGGGGGGGGGGGTCCAAAATTTATTTTCATAGTCAGCTTTATCTCTCACCCCCAACTCAAATTTAATTAGGGAGACGTGTTTTTGCCACCTGAGCTGCTTCTCTAGAAATGTTTGGGGAAAAGCTGACGACACATAAAAATAGCTTTTTATTTGTTCCCATACAGCAGTTATGTACTGTTGTCCCATATAGCTGTCATTTCTAAAACACAACTTGAAATAAAAAAATAAAATAAACACTGTGCTTTAATTTTCAAGAATATTGTTGAATAACATCATTAATATAAAGACATGATATTAAAAATTCAGGGTGCAACAAGGAGTTTCTAAAGTTCCTACAGCTTTCTAACCTTTGGCAAGGTACATCCTGTGATTCACTTGACACTTCTGATGGAAAGAAATGTTCATGTTCCAATAAAAAAAAGCACCTCATGCTGTCATCTAAGTGTCAGTTTTTTATTGTGAAGGAAAAAGCCACCGTAACGCATGTTTTCTGGTTGCAAATCACAGGTCTTATAAAGTTAGCTTTAAGTATCAGTATGAACATAAATGTAAACCCTCAACCTGAACAGTAAAGTCAGCAGCAGACATCTTCATAGAAAGTCTGTTTTTGTAATAGTAGCCCCTACACCTATTGTGCTTCCTTTGAGCTTATTTTAAACACCTTACAAAATAATATAAATAGCTTACTTAAAGTATTTTCACTCAGTAAAAAGTCCACTTCGGAAACTAGCAGAATTTGATGCATTCATGGACAAGAAAAAAAACAAAGTTATACTGTTCATCGTAGTTGGTTTCATTGCGTGCAAACATTTCTGACTGAAAGCATTCACACCTTGCAGTAAATGTGTAACATTAAACATCTTTGCAATCAAATTTCAAACTAAACTGAACTCTAGTATTATTTTGACATTAATCATGGTTCAGAGTCCACTTTCAGAAGTTGAAGCTGGAATGGAAGATGTTTAGATGTTTAGAATCTTTTGCGCGAACTTCTCTGTGTTGATGATGCCTATTGACTACTTGGATGTACAAGCAGTTTCCCATGTTGCAAAATCTACAACTTCCTGTCTGACTTGTCTCTGATTCAAGGCAACCTAATCCAGGATATGGAGTGCTGTGAGAAAGTGATAAATGTTGCTTTTGTATGCTGTGAAGAAAGAGGGGAGATCACAGGATACAAGAAACATTAACACAGGCAAGACAAAAGAAATAGAACCTGGGGGACGTCTTTTTGAGTACATGCCTAATGCTTCTGAAGACACTGTTGAATAAATTTGCTCAACTGAGCCTTTTGGCATTTTTCAATCTGCTTGTCAGAGTTAATGTTTGTGTGAGTCAATATCAGGATCTCACAAAAAATAAGGACCACCTGACAAACATTATGTAAATCCCAGTAAAAACCAATAATCTTTAAAAATCTGTAGTGGGATCAAGAACTAAAACATGAGCAGCAGATTCTTTAGGTCACCTTATTAACAACGTGAGTTCTGCATTAATAAATAAATGCTTGTTTATTTGTTGTGTTTTGTTTTTGGTAGGCATGTTATAAAGTCACAAAACGTGTATGAGTTTTGGAAATTTTGACTCTGTCTGGATTTGATATTTTTCTCTTGTTCTTTCAAATCCTTTTTTTGTTCTAAATAATTTCTGCAGTATGGCAGGGTTTGTTGTTCTGCTGAACCATGTGAGGCCATTAGGAAACACTATTGCCATGAAGCAGTGAAAAATAGTACAAACCAAAGATGGTATGTTTTAATGTTGAGAAACTAATTCAGTGTGCCAGCAGAGCAATACTTTGCCTATTCCAGCTTCCGTTTCATCTCATAGTGTATTCTGCTGCCACCTTGTCCCCCTGTCTTTTTCACAAAAGAGTTACACAATATAGCCACAAAGATTACTGACTATTTAATTTGTCTCTGGCCATTCAGAAACCACCATTGAAGCCTGCCACACCTCACAAAAATGTTAGCTTTCATAAATGAAGCCAGCATTGTGAAACCAAAAACAGCATTAGTGTGTAATTCAGAGGCATTGATTTGGAGCATTATACATAAAATGTGTGTCAACCATATCCCACTTTAAATCTCATAACTGCCTGGTCCCACACCATCTGTCATCACTACGTCACCCCCTCAAGCTGTGGCATCCTTTCATGCATTGTCCATTACAGCTTTCACTGCCTTGCTTGGTGGCTCAAAAGCGTAACAGAAGTGGGTTGATTTCAACATCCCAACATCAGTTTGTACTTTCACCAAGTTGTACTTTTTCAGCTTTTGGCACCACTTGCCAATATTTTTAAGTACCAAAAAATGCCTTCTGTTTCAAGTCTCTCTGGACTTTGTATTACTGAATATTTCCCATGGCCTACTCTGTACTCACTTTTACCCACTTTGCACTCGCTCTGGCCCAACTTTGTACCCACATTGGCAGCCACTCCATTTGATCAACTGGAGTACAATTTTGAAATGACGATAAGCACAATTAGACCAGTTTCATTGGTGTGAATAGGCCTGGACATTCAAAGCCATAGTCTCGTATGTTTCCTGGACCAGCCTTCGCTCTTAAAGCAGAAGGAAATGAAAAATTCAGTTCTATTCAAATCATGCAAAATATTACAACAATAGTATGACAATTTACTATGTTTGCTTAAAAACAGAAGCAGGCTAGGTTGTGCTTTATCTGTATTTCATACAAGCAGCATCTGCTTTTATACACCTGTACTGTTGAGAATATACGCCTGGCACGTGTATTTTATGCTCCATGACTGATTATGATTACCTCATTGTAGATAATTTAATATACTGAAGTACACATTTGAAATGTCTGGTTTAATAAAAGACAGCATATTACTAAAGTCCATATGTATAACATCATAACCCTTATGTACAAAATAGTAAATGTTTTTGCTTTTGTAATAAGATGATCAATTGTCATTGGTCTTAATGTCACTGTTGATTGCTGTATACATAACATTAGTATTAATATTTGATGAATTAATAATCTGCACATAAAAATCACGTCTGTTTCTGCTCTTACCTACGTGTAGTATAGTGTAGAGTTTAACATTTAACGCCAAATAATGTAACATTCAGGGCTTACGCTCATATGTGACTGCCAGCAACAAAACATGCAACAGAATTAGCCATGAAAATCTCATTAGTTACAGGGCAGAGTTAACAAGTGAGGATTTGCTCATTCAGTGCAACAAAATAGTCAGTCTTCTTGATGCCAACATCTTTCAGGTGTCCTGGTTTAGTTGGCAATGTGGAAATGGAAACCCCCACCACTAACACATGGAAAAGAGAGCTTTTATGATAAAACAATGTACACACTTAACCTTCCACCTCATTACAAAGCACAAAATACATGTTGCCAGTTTCCTCAATGATGCGCAAGCTGGCACTTGAAAGGAAATCAGTCTCCTAAGATTGGGCTAGGGGTAAGTGATGAGAGACAGAGTGGGGAGGGATGGAGAGAGGCAGAGAAAGTAAAAAGAAAGAGACTGATCAGTGAGTGGGAGGAAATGTTAGTTTGCTTCAGGCTACATATCTTCCACATGCGGAAGCTGCCATTTGTGCTCTTTTTCACACTGGAGTGTAATATTTATTTTAACTTCACCTGGCAAACACCCCACATGCATTTCTCTGTTGGACTTCATGTTCCTGTCTTCAGCTTCTCTTATTTTCAGTCTAATCATCTAGTTTGTTTTTTACTGTTTCTTTTTAAAACTCAGAGAAACAAAGAGGAGACAGTATTTCTATGTGCTTTTTTTTACATAAATTGTGAATTTCCTTTCAGATCTGTTATTTACGATTTTCTTGTACCGTATTTTCCGGAATATAAGGCACACTTTAAAGCCTTCAATTTTCTCAAAAAACAACAGTGCGCTTTATAGTCTGGAGCACCTTATATATGTAAGAAGTCATAATGTTTTAGTACGACTTTGGTAAACTACAAAGCTGCACCGCTTGCAGCATTAATTATAGTCAGGGCTCCGTGTGCAGACCTGAGCGAGTGATGTTGGCGTTTATACTTGACACTTAGGTCGGTGCAGTATCCTTCTGTGAGTTTTGAATTGTTTGATAATCTTTGTGATCTCTCATAGAGGGATCATATAAATGCTGATATAGGTGAACAAGCTCCACTAGAGCACTGAAATCATCCATTCTGGATGGAGCGCGATCCGCGCAGAAATTGGGAGGTGCACAGCGATGCGCCTTATAGTCCGGTGCACCTTATATATATATGACAAAAGTTCGAAAATGGACCATTCATTAACTGTGTGTCTTATAATTCAGTGCGCCCCATAGTGTGGAAAATATGGTATTTGATTTATCCAGAAAATAAAATTTTTTAACTTGTTGACGGTATGCACATCCCACGTCACCTTTCAAGCAAGACTTTCAGCCTAAGATTATCTCAATATATGTAACATAAATTCAGTTGTAGATGTGCATCTTATGGTTCCTTTTTGTGAGTTTCATTAAAATCCAACTTGTAGTACATGAAGTATCTTTGCCAACAGACAAACAGGGTTTACTCTTGCATTTAATGCTTATCTTTTAAGCAATGAGTAGCACTTGGAGTAAGTGTTGTGAATGACTCTCAGCTACCACTGCACCAAAAAGTAGCTCAGTATTTGTAAAATTGACCAGAATATAGTAATTTCTGTATTTTCTAAGGTTAGTTGGCTGTGTAGCCATCTTGAATTGAGTTGGCTCTAAAGATTAATCAGTTGTAGATGAATATTGCCTAAATGTTTCATTAAAATCTGTCCAGTGGTTCATGGGACATTTTGCTAACGGACACAAGCACACACAGACACACACAGGCAAAAATATTATTGCTCTGCATTTTGGCAGTGGGTGGTAAAAGTTCCTGCACTCAGTGTTTTTGTATGTTTTTCCCACATTGTAAAACATTGTCTGACATCTTAGTTCAACCTTCCAGGAAAGCCAGGATTTGCAGAGAATGTCAATTAAATTCGGTCATAGGGAAAGACACTTCTAAGACATGCTAGAGTTTTAGCTTCCAACACCCCACTGCTGAGCAGCATGGGTGCTGCTAATTTAAACATTCACATTCAGAGAACACTAGACTCTTCAGTTTATGTTCAGACAAGCCTGAATATTTTGTGGTGATGATTCACACGTAGACATTTTTATTCCAGTGTGAGGATTAGTTCTTTGTTCTTCAGAGTCTGTTAGATTTAAGCAATGCATATATTTTGTTATATTCAGTAGTAACTTAATTAATCTTTGCAATATGTTTTTCCGACTCTAAGTCTAAATCCCTCTTCCACACAACAAAGCTCTTACACAAGTGTTTCTTGCATCATGTCTTATGTTGGTCTTTGAAAAGGAAAGCTCACAGTCATGCAGAACATTTTTCTCTTCTTCACTTTGATTGCAGAGCTGCCAGGCTGTAAACAAAAGCTACTTCTGTGTTCTTTTCTGTAGGATCAGCGTATGCCTGCAGGCCAAGCTTACTGCCAGATGCAGTGGCCCCCATCACCATTCTTCTAATCTTATTAATCGTTGTTCACACACTGCATCATATGCAACGTGTTTATGCAGTGATGCTGTATTCCCCTGTAGAATGTGGGGTGTTTGAATCTTATCGTTATTTATTACATGCAGAAAAAATGTTTATCTGTGCGCATGCAATTTTTTATATAGTGTGGGTTTTTTTGTTTTTTTTTCTAGACACATTTTACCAGTACATCTGTATAATCTATTGGTGGGATTTTTAGGTCTTTAGTGCATACATTGGAGCATAGTCCAGTCTTTTTATGTATTCAGTAGAACATTTTTTTGGTTAAAGTTGTTCCATAATGCAACATTTAGGTTATGAAGAGTTTAAGATGAAACATATTAGCAGTATGCAGCTTGGTTCTCATGTTGTTAACCAAAATAGTGTTTATGTGAAACCTATTCAGATCAAATAACCCACAACAAAGAATCTTTACTTTTTTTAATTAATTTTTGTCTTCATAAATATCTGGCTACTACTGTATATCACATCTAAAAAGTTCATAAAAGATTATGTTTCCCATTTCACATGTGGGTAAGTGCCTGTGTCTTAAACAGATGTGTGCAGTTATTTAAATTATATTCTTTCTAAAACAGCACAGACAATGTTTTTTATTTCTGTGTTGAAAGCTGTTTATGGAAGATGGGCTATGAATGCTCATTTGAGGCATTTTTCCAGCTTCTTTTTGTCCTACGTGTCATGTCACCCAGAAGTTACAACTTCAGTCTGGGCATAACGTCACACTCAACCTAACTGTGCTCCAGTTACAATTCGGAACCAGTAAGATTTGTTATTTGGTGTGCACAATACCCAGGCTAAGTAATATTTGCAGTATAAGTTGATAACAATGTACTTTTTTTCTAATAGAGGTAGTGCAGAACAGTATATGTGGAATAGTTTTAAAGGTACAAACCAACAAAAAAAAACAAAAAACAAACAGTTAACGATGTACGACTGTGCTAAATTGGAATTTGGGGTTGGGGTTGGTAGGGAATGTCTAACTTTTCAAGATAGAATTCCAACTTCATGGGATGTGCCACTTAATTTTTCTAACTTGAAAGTCAGAAGTTTAAGTTTCAGAGTACAAATAGAATGCACATTTGGTTTACTTGTCCTTGTAAAGTGTAGTGTCACTGTAACTCCACAGCAAGTTGTTCTGAGAGATTACTTTATTCTGACAGAACATGTCTGTCTTATTGGGACTATTTTTCACAATCAGCAGCCTCATGGAGCATTAGAAGTAGTTTGAGTCTTTAGCATTCAATAGTTTACAACCTAGTAGAGAACCCATGGAAGAATTTAGACTCAAATGTCACAAACACACATTCACCAAAACACAAAATGAAGTAATCCATTTTGAACGCATGACACTCTATCCCTTCTAAAGCTACAAAGGCCTGTCGAATCAATTCTTTAGTGCACAGACACTGCACTGAGGAAATGTGGTGGCCCAAGATGTTTCTAAGACTTTTTTTCAAGTCTTTTCTTTTTGTTTGTTTGTTTGTTTTCCTATTGATTTGTCACTCATTCTAGACATTCTAAAATGTCTCCTGTGGTGTATATTGAAGAGTGGAAACTGGTAAGGTACTGTCCTTGTCGCAAGCAGGCCAACAGATTTCTGATCTTAAATCCCAGTGGAGGCTTTTACTGAAGAGGTTGATACATCTTGGAGAGACTGACTCTACATTCAAAATCAGAGTTTAGAGTTAGCAAGTTCATGTCACTGACAGTAACACAACATCGTACTGCCGTACTAATCAGTGGTACAAGCATATTTTATTCAAGAGCAGCATAAATGTCAGTGTGTGTAAATAGAGTAAAAATATGGGAGGCCCCTTAGGACAAAAATCATTCTCCTCATGCTCCTGCTATAACCTTTTATCTAACTGTTTTAACATTGTCTTTGATTAAAATGGTGTTTTATTAAAAAGAATATCTCCACATCGCAAAAAGAAAAGAAAAAAACCTTTTCAGGAGCCAGAAACCTCTTTAGTCTAATTGATTCCAATATGAGAGCCGTTCTTCATCTTTATCCTGCCCTGGGAGATAATTTTTCATTACACAAGCTCATATTCCTAAGCACACCAAGGTTTCGTACAGATTGTGCTTTCATATTTTGCTGTGTCCCTTTGCCAATGTGTGCCACTGTGCAGGGAGAGAAATGTTCTCCAATTCATCAGTTTTTCATCAATTCCCTTGACATCACTTTTAATTGAGTGTTGTTGCCTCAGTGAACTAAGGTCAGCTTAGGACGTTGTGGATATAAATTGAGTGGACAATCTTAACAACCAGAGAGCCACAGAGTGTTAAAGAAAATAATATGCATTCTGAAAAGCCTTACAGTAGCTGAAACGATCATTCACAAAGAATTTCAAGATATACCACACTTTAAAAAAAATCACAGTGCCAAAACCACTATTTTTTAAGTAATGCTGTTCTTGTCAACATAGCGGCACAGTTGGTACAGCTGTTGCCTTCCAGCGACAACGTCTCAGGTTCACCGCCTATCCTTTCTGTGTGGCATTCGTAGGCCCTCTCTGTGTACATGTGGGTTTTCTCCAGGTATTCTGGTTTCCACCCACAGACCAAAAACATACATGCTAGGTTAAATAGTAACTCTAAATTGTCCCTAGATGTGAGTGAGAGTGTGAATGCTTGTTTGTCTCTACGTGGCCCTGTCCTGGACTTGTGACCTGTGATCCCCCGCCTCTCAAATAGTGACTGCTGGAAATAGGCACCAGCTGCTCTATGACCTGGAAACAAGAAACAGATAAAGAAAATGGATGGAGTGTTTAACACAAAAAGATCTTTTAAAACAGCCCGCCAGCTATCTGGTGTTTTAGCTGACACTTTTAAAAAAAATCTTAATACTTGTGATTAAATTAAGATTCCAACCTTAATTTTAATAATATCCGCAGCTGACTCATATTTAAAATCAGTGTCATGAGTACATAAATTTGGACATGGATTTCAAAGAGAATGACTATAATCACGATCACTAGTGTTCTCTTTAATCTGTCTGAACATCAACATGAAAATATCTTAAATTTACTATTATATTAAGCAGTATTATAATAATATAGCTGTAATATAATATTGTATTATAGCAACATGTGATGTTATTTAGGCGGTAGTAGTAATAGTTGAAGCGGGGTACATCCTGAATAGGTTGTCAGTCCATCACAGGGCCATGCATGGAGACAAACAAAACAAACAACCATTCATTATTACATACATAGGGACTATTTAAAGTCACCAAATAACCAAACGTGCATGCCTTTGGACTAGCGTAGTGCAGTTAGATCAAATGATACATGTTTGACTTTTTTTTTGTTTGGAAGCTGGAAAACCATAGTATTTCTGCCCAAGGTCATCATGCTGTATGATTTAACTGTGACTTATACATAATTTAGCCATGACTGAAACCCAGGTCCTCTGTCCTCCACATCAGTTTTTCTTTTGTTTGTTTATTTGTTTTGTTCTGTTTTTTCACTATTTTAAGATCTGCGTGTCAACGATAATAACATAACATTCAGCGGTCCCTTGGCTTCTAATAAACTACTTGTGTTTTTTTTAATCCACGAACATCGTGTAGTGCCATCTGGTAAATTCCCACTTGGCCATGCTAAATTGTATTCAGTGGGAATTTGTGGTGTGAGATGTTGTCAAATCAGACTGCTGATTTTTTTTTAATTTATTTATTGGCTCTGAGTGCCAAATTATTTTTCTGGAAAAAACTGAAAATGCCACTTGTCTTCAGAACTTGTCACACATCCTCCGTGTTCTACTGTTGTTTGTATTTGATGTCACTGTCAAACACCTCAACACAAATGTTAATTACTTTAACACCAATTCTGTAGTATGATTTAGCACTGAGTTAGATTTAAAAGTCATGGCTCTTAAGGTTTTATGCCGGTACAAAGAACATTTGATTCCCACAAGCTGAGCCCCAGCAAGGGGTCTGGCAGACCTGCTGCTTTTTGAAACCTTGCTGATGTATTGCAGCCCTGTTATACATCTACCTCACCTTCTCCCTGACACACACACACATATACACACACACCTCCTCAGCCATTACCAGCACCCTAGGGGTCCTAGATTACAGTGACCTACATGTGGTGGATTCTATTGAACTGGGTTACTGCTAATCAACTCCATGCCCATAAGCATTGTAAATGTGAGTTTGTGTGTGGACAAAAGATCAGATTGATTGGGTGAATATTTGCTGGTCAGCTTGTGGTTGTGGTTTTAAGCATGTTTTGTACTAAATTGCCAGCAGAGTTTATGAAATTAGCTGGACTATAAAAAATATATATACATAATGTAAGCCTATAAAAGAAAAAAAGGCATTTAATTTTCAAACAATTAATTTTTTAAAAGCTTTCTAATTGGTAGTTCCACTAAATATGTTTTGTTACTGAATTCCAATCTGAAACATTCAGCTGATGCACTGACCTTACAGACACAAATATCTCATGCATGAAGAGGATATTGTATTGTACAAAGCAGACAACTAGTTTCCAGTGACGATAGAGGAATAGTTCAGTGTGGCTGGTGTTGCAGGACCTGAAAAACTTAGATGTCCTATATATGAGCACTACTTTCCTCTGCTGTCTTACACACAGATAAGCTCTTTGTGCAACTGCATGCAAACTTCTCTTACAGGCTTTGGGTATCTCATAACACCCACCAGATTCACACATATATCAGTACATCTAGTATCAGGCATATCATGTAACACGCTGTGAAACACTAAGCAGAAATTGCTGAAAGTTTTTTAAATGAAGAAGAATACTACATAGACTTTTCAAATTCATAAATTTTCCCAATTTTCCATTTTTTTTTCGTTTTCAAGAAGACGTCACTCCTCTAAAAAGCGCATTTAGTCTGAATATAAAACATCAATCCTCACTTGTTTTTTCACAGTCTGACAACAAATGTTAACATTGTGATGCTTTCAGATACAACAGTGAAACACCTCCTAAATCCCGAAATCTCGTCACACATACTAAAGAGGAGCGGCTGAAATGAACTGAAAGACAGAAGAAGTTGCTTTAATGAGGCTGGTCAGTCGAAATTGAAACCACAATCTGATTGTTGGAATATGAGACACAAGCCTTCTACTGCAGCAAGACAGTTAAAGAAATTTTGTGTAGTAGTAGAGAAGGAAATTTTGTAGCTTGTTAGCAATACACACACAAACACACACATTTAGTTAGTTAGTTAAAAATAAAAAATATTTACCTTAGGATTAGAAGCAGTGATTCTAAAACAATTCTCAAATACAGAAACCGGTGGCAGTAATGTTGACATTAAGGACACATCAAAATATAAAGGAAGAACATTTTGAGCATGGTGAAACATTCTAAAACAATTGAGGTTTCTTTGTCTGTTTGTTTGTTTTCTTAGATAGCAGTTGTCATTTTTTTCTATACATAACTCTTTTCAGCACAGGATTGAACTGCACTGACAACAGAGTCAGGACAAAGACATCCAGACATAGAAAAACAGTAAAAACAGCTCCATTGTTGCGTTTAGATCAACACAGATCAACTGTGTGAGTGCGCACAATAGACTGTAACATCTTTGTTTATTATTATTAATATTAAAAGCTCTGCAGTCTATGTACCCATAAATGCATCAAAATCAGAGTTTTTTTAAAAAAGTTTTTAAAAAAACACTTCTGTTTCACTCTTTTTGGCGGTTCCACTTTCACTTCAAGCTTGGGTCCTCTACTAGATGCCTTGGTGCTTAATAGGATTTTTTTTATTTTATATATATATATATATATATATATATATATATATATAATTTTTTTTTTGACATGTAAGATAAGACTGCAAAGCGGATATGAGTTCAAATTCAAATTATCATCCATTGAACAGTTTAACAAGCATTACAGCTTATGCAATATAATTAATCTTCATTGTTTTTAGTCTTGTTTTATATCTCTTATGTTTTTCCTCACAGCCACAAGTGAATCCTTGTTAACAGCACCTAATTTTTCAAGTTACAGGTTCAAGCCAATTATGGGCTTTTCATTTTTATCCTCATAAATCAAATTCTTAATATTGTACAGCCTTTGAGAAGCATAAATCAACCCGTATTAATTCAGTCTTTTTTTTTTGAAGCGCTAGGATATGCTGTGCTTTGAAAGGAACAACATGCACAGTCTTTTTTGCAGTAACTCCTCTAGAGACTGATTGTTTCAGACATGACACTAAGCTTGTGGTAAAGGTTGACTTAGTAAGGAGATTAGTGACCCAGAAGGCTGCACATGTGTGCCAGAAAGTGCACAAATGTACTCACAGAACATTTCCCCTGATAAGAGTACTGGCCCTTAACTATATATGTACACAATCTGTACACACAGCATGTCATAGATGAAGAGGAACTTCAAATATTGAGATTCTTAAAGATGCACTAATGAGCTCATTAATCCCTTTGCTGCTTAC
The DNA here is from genome assembly GCF_001649575.2 of Kryptolebias marmoratus. NCBI lineage: Eukaryota > Metazoa > Chordata > Actinopteri > Cyprinodontiformes > Rivulidae > Kryptolebias > Kryptolebias marmoratus. The sequence goes on from NC_051431.1 coordinate 23,413,144, forward strand.
ACTTTCGAGGTGTGAAATTCAAACAAATAATGAGCAACCCTGTCATCTTAAAATAATGTTTCCATACAACGAAGCCATATTATGAATAATAATTTGAGGGTATCTTTTCCCCCAGTTTGATTGAAGGGAGAGCAGAGTATGTATTTATTTTTATTTTGTTTCCAAAGAAAGCATTCTCTATTTTGCAGGAGAGCTTTTAAGTTTGCCTTTCTCTTTTTTTTCTGGAGAGCTGTTTCCTCCCCTTTCAAAGAGTTTTTATATTTGTGGCCATATGGGGTTTTTATTCATCTGGGTTTTAAAAATAAACAATAATTAGTGGAAACTTCAGCTTGAAGTTTAGCAGTACACGGGGGAATCTACCACTGGGAATTCATCTTCACAGGTACTTAATATGCAGGATACACGTTCACAAGCTACCATCTAACCTTGGGACCCATTAAAGTTTTCAGACACAGACTCATGCGCACAAACATAGAGTTTGCATGCCAAAACATTAACCACCTACCTCTAGTAATTATACTATGGAGTTGTTTGCAAAAGCATAAGCATGTAGTGACGCATTTGAGCCCAAAGGAGGCTCTCTGAAAGAGAGACCAGAAAATCTCATTGAGTCATTTGTTACTACTACACAGTGCATACATATAATGATAAAAAAAAGGTTTATCCCAGGTTTGGCCTTTTTTCCTACTTCAGTTCCTATTTCAGCCTGCATACATCAGACTCTGAGGCTGGGTAACAGTGTGAGAGTCACCTTCTTTGAGAAATCCTAATTAGCCTTTGTTGAGAATGTTCAGCATTTTTCTGTCATTCCAGCAACGTCTTACATGGCTCCTTTTTCTCTGTGGCACTGTGTGATGCGGCTTATGTCGCATCATTGCAAGGCAGTGGAACACCACAGAACGTCTTGCTGAGCCAGAGTTCAATGCATCAAAGATTCTCTTGAAAAAGGAGAGAGATTTTCAACAGCTACAGGGTGATGCTTCACCTTTTCCCTTTAAGCATACAAGCAGGAGTTAAAGCATCCGCTAGGTTTTGCTGTCTTCCTTCGTGTGTGTTGCTCTACTAAACTAATGCAGGTTTTATCTCTGGTGAATTCAGTTTTACAGAAGAAGAGGAAAGTGAAACTTTGGAAAAAGTGAACTCATGGGACCAAAGTTTTATCACCCTCTTACTTCATGAAGATCTTTATCTGACTATGTTCAGCTATAACCTTAATTGGCAACATAAAATAAACTGTAGTAGAAGACCAGCCTGCCTAAATACTAAGATTTACCTAGTTTCTGTTGGTATATTTGCTTGATAAATCTGTGACAATGACTAGATTTTTAGCAAGGAGCAAAGAAAACAAATAGCTACTTTATTCATGTTGTAAATAAAGAATAACACATCTATTAGGTGATGCAATGTTTTTCCTCATTGTATTTTAGCATCCATATCCTTTTTTTATTGCTGTGTGCATACATTTCTCATTCACAGTGTTCATAGTTTCTGCTGAGTGTCAATAGCTCCTGTGCGTTAGAAGTATTTGTTTTCTTTAGTGAGCAGAGAAAATGATTGTCTGCTCCTGATGCAACAGATCTAATCAATGAAGATGTGAGTGGATATGAAAGGGGTGTGAACTATGAGAGTGATGATGGGAATAAAACGACTTTTGGGAAATGGAAGATGAAATGATTTGTCGCTCATTTAATAGTGTCATTGACAGTGTTGACATCATTCTTCTGTTCAGATGCATTCATGCAACTATTCACTCAATACCTCTTTCACTCTCACACACACAGAGTTTTGCCATCTGATATTTGATGTGTGGGAAAAAAAACTGCGCATGTCCCGTAGTAGTGCATTTTAGTAATGTGTGAATGTTCTAGGAGAACGCAACCACAGGATCAAATTGGAAAAATAAATAAATAAATGAAATCAAGACACTGTAAAAACTAAAAAACATAAATTGTCAGTAAGATGAGAATACACTAACTTTAAAATATTTTTTGCAAAACTAAAAGTGGCAAGAAAATATTGTCACAACAGCATATCAACAGATGTTGCTACCAAAAAACATTGTCTTAATAATATATGTATGTTCATGATTTGAGTGAAGAAAAGCACATCCAAACCAAAATGTTGGTGTGAATGCTTTTTTTTTTTTTTATTTAAAGCCATTGCGGTTGGTATTTCCAGCACTTTATTTGCATTTATTATGACATGTAACCACTGAGGAAGTTCTTTATATGCGGTATCACGTTACAAAGATTGTAAAAACTGGTGGCCAGAGTAAGAGACTAAAACCAGAAGAACTGAAGAACAGAGGTCAAGGTTGTAGAAAAAGAGATGTTTTGGTCATTTCTGCCCTGATCACTGTATGGCATGTGGGATCATTGGCAAGTAAAATGGACAAGTTCTGTGCTGCAAGGACAAGGAAATACTGGGAGTATTTTATTTTGTATTTCACCAAGACAAGGCTCTGGGGACATTTCTCTGATTTCAACACCTAACAGCTGTCAAATTATTCGGGGGGAGACAATAAGCCTCTTTCACAGAACAGTTTAGTGATATGGCCAGAAAAACAAGCCTCTTTTTAAGCTGCCTCTGGCAATTAGTAAATGACTGATCAGGTTGGCCAAGTCCTGTGGTGATGTGAGCTTTTATTAATGAAGCTGGCTCTGCAGAATAAAGTGTAGCTCAGTTGGGTTTACATAAAATGTTTGTTGGATATCTGCTATTCTAAATCTGCTCCAGGTCAATTTGTCCTTCTGCCAAATTGTACCTTTGCAGTTTTGGTCCCTTCAAACCCATACGTTTTGGGTCCAAGAAGAAGCTATCTGCCACAGGTCATTTCGTACCCCCCTTTGCCCACATCACACCCGCTTCAGCCCACTTTTGTTTGTTTTGTACCCACTTTTTCAGCCGACCCAATGCTGCTGATTTAATCTACTGGTGTACACTCATTTTTAGAATAAATAAAAGCAGATTTGAACCGGGTCTCAGGACAGAAAACTAAAAAAATGCATTTTATTCAAATCAGATATTTGACCTTGCCCTGCAGGGAAGGTCGTGTTTTTGCTGTATTTCATAAAAAACTAGCTAGATACATAACTGACTACAGTACAACACAGTGTAGTACAGTAGATCATCTGTTTGTCTGCTTGCAAACATAGGCATGAAGCAAAAGAAGCTACTTGATGTGCTGCAAGAGTAAAACACAATGATCTAGCAAGGATGAAAAATGAAAAGATGGAACGTGTACAGTGACCCAGAACAGAATGAAACTCAGGTGTGACCAATTGGGCAAACTAACAACAGCAAAATAAAGTTAATGGACAAAGAAACACAAAACAGAAAGGAATGTCAGCTAGGAAACTGAACCTAAAACCAAGAGGACTAACTGAACAAAAGGCAGAAGTTCCAACAGTTTAAAGGCAACATCCAGGCACCACAAAATCCACATGTGACAGTAATTCACTTCACTGGATAGATGGACTAAGACACACTGCATTTAGAAGATTGTGCAACTGTTTGCAAGCAACTAACTTCAATCAAAGATGTAGGCTGTTGATCACTGCCACTGAAAGTAACATTTTTTATAGCAGTAGTTTGTTTGCCCAGCTCATAAGCACAGATTTTAATTTACTGGCAGTTTGTTTTGCCATAGCAACAGATAATGTAATAGTTCAGCAGTATTATTTAACATGGAGTCACACCGAACATTTGATGTTTCCTTTAACTTGGCAGAATAAGGAGTGAATTTATTTTCAGTGCATGGTTAATAATAATAATAATCAGTAATGTGGTAAATTTAGACATCTCAAAGGCTATAATTTATTGCAGTAGATGAAACTTTGCTCATTGTAGGTATGCAGAGACTTTTAAGATCAACTTGAGGGTGGAGATTGGTTTATTAGTAATTACTGACACTGGAACGAAAAACAAATGTGATGAGTGCAGTAAGTGTAACAGTGGCAGTCAGGGAGTAAACACTTAGGTTAATAACTTGAATTATGCCTTCTATTTCAAGTTGTGTTCATTTAATGAAATAAAGTAGCTCCATGTAGCATTTGAGGATAGGTTGCTTAGCGAGCTAGTCTTTATTCAGTAGTCGCTCAGTTATAATTTATCATTTATCACAATAGTACAGAACTTATTGAGGTTAAATAGTCTTGAAGTAAGATCTGTGACAGAAGCTGCAAAGTATGGATTAACTATGCATATCCTATTGACCTCCTCGCATCTTGTGTATTTTCCCACCATTTTATCTTCCTTTCTGGTAATTCCCTAGTGGTTTTTTTTTTAATTTATGAAAACTGACTCTGCACCTCTTTGAGCAGATGTTTCTGTTTGGCAGCAAGAAACGCTTCATTAGTTATTTAAATCAGAATAGCCCAAGACTACAAATCAGGCACTAAATTATTTGATCTATGGCAGGAGAAAAACAGCTATTATTGGAAAAACAAAAACACAATGTCAGGGCTGGAAAACTTGCTGTAGCTTATTGTTAACCATGTCAACATGTCAGCAGGAGAAATCAGTGCATCCATAACCTTGGAAGGTCTGTGCTGCTTACAGTAGGAGCTGAACAGAATTCATAATGAATCAATCAGTATGTCAAGTTACCCATACATCTTGGCTACACCCAAATTTTCAGCCCTGTCACAAAGTTTGTATATTTATGTTTGAATCAAGCATTCTACATAGCAACTAGGGCTCTGACAATAATGTCTTCCATCCAGATGATGATGTATGTCTGTAGGGGTTTATAGGAAAGGTGCCATGCAGTCCAGCATTGTTTCAAACTGCTGAATATGTATCACTGCAGTCAGTAGAAGTGAAAGAAAGGTAATTTACTTGTATTCATAAGCTATACTCTTGATTCTCAAGGGCATTTATTTTGACTTATTGGGGAGATAGTGTGCATTTTTATGAAAGATGTGTTTACACAGCTGTTCAGATGAGTGGAGTTCCACATCAACACTGGATGAGAGCAGCTTGTAGATGGCAGTTTATTACATTGGCAAGGGAGCTTTATGCATGTGTTCAGGCATGTCAAAGCCAATTCTGTCTTGGAAAGAAAAACAGGATAAAGAAATGTGTTGAAGTTCCCCACTCTCTTCTCTTTCTTCTTCACGTCCTCAGGTTTGCAAAGCCACGCCATCCTCTGTCAATCCCCCAACCTCCCATTTTACCATTTCTCTGTTCTTCGTAATTGGGCCATTTCTTCAACCTGTTAGCATCCAGTCCACTGAGAGTAATCTGCATTTAGATGCTAGTTCCGGCTCTCAATTTGTTTGGCGCAGTATGCCACCTTGCATTATGCGTTGCCACTTAACACATCATTTGTAACAATTTGTTGCTTGTTTATATGGAAATCACCATGCCAATTAGGCTAAACAGCAGCCAGCGGTGGCTGTCAATATTGTCATCTTGGAGGAGTTCATTGAGGAAGTGAGCTTATGTCTTTATTCATTGCTGTCGCCAAAGAACCTAACATTTTTTTGTTTTTATCACTACCCTTATTGAGTCTACAATGATTAGGGCTACAAAATTTCTTTAAAGCACTTTCCTATTAGGGACACTGTACAGAGACATTTACTTAACATGTAAGTATCAAAGAGAACATTAGCCCAGGGGATAAATTAGCAGTTATGCAAGATGAACTTTTCTTTGTTCAATGCATTCTTTTTTCACAAGGCATCATCTTTCACAAAAGGATGAGTAGGCTTAAAAAGGCTAGCACTCTGGGAGATATGGCCTCTGTAATTATACTCCCTTCTCTCAGATTAGTCTGCCTGCCATTCCGTAATCCTTATGGGGTTATTGTTATTATGAGCAGAGGAACCCGGCGGAGAGGTTTTTGGTGATCAATCTTCAACCATGCTCTCTAATTTTCTACGGTCAGCTCATCCATTCGGTCTGCCCTTGTCGCTTGACTGCACCAGCCAATTATGCCTGTAACTATGTCAGCTTATTACAGGAAGGCGTGGCCCTTGCCACTGTATTGACCTCATGTGATTCCCTTCCAACCTCTAGGCTCAAGTTAATAAATACTCCTGTTGAGCTAATTAAGGCCGAATAAATAGCACAATCCCCGTAACTTTTTATTGTAATTTTTTTCCACCTGGATTGGCTTTAGTTAAATAGACCAAGTGATGAACATAATAGAACAATAATAAAAAGCAAGAAAATGTTTCATTTGAGAGAAACTTTTAAGTGGCATATGTTCCCTGGTTTTTCCAGGTGTGTTGTATGCTGCTTTTTCAAGTCTTCTCCCTGATCCAGATGAATGAAATTACTAGACTTCCCCTGTGGGTGTTTGCTTTAAGATAATTAGAAGTAAAGTGAAAGTGTTTAAAGTAGATCAATTGCTTTACTTTAAGTGACCCTCTAAAATGTAGTACAGTCTAGACTTTTTTGCAATTCTATTTTTGCCTTAAAATTGATTCTCAATTAATATGGCCCATTTCTAATGAGAGACAGACTAATGGCTGACCCAGAGGCATAGAAGACTTCCAAATGAGGACGTACTGAGGAGAAACAAGTGAGGGCGAGAGAGGCGGAAGAGAGAGAGATATTATGTTTGTGTACGTGTGTGAGTGAATGTGTGCAAGTAGATTCAGTAACATTCAATGAGGCTATTATTGATTAAACAGTTCTGTCAATAGATAAAGTAGATCAAAGAACTGGCTTGTTAGAGAATGTGGTAGGATACTGAGTTGGGTCAGTTTATAGGCTGGTTTGTTTATCAGTCAATTCCTCAAAATCAACACATCAGTGCTGGTATTGTTTTCAGTTATCAAATAATAATTGTTTTATTTTAAAGAAAGACAGAGATTAGAGTGAAACTGAATATAATGTGCATGTTGCACTGAGTTTCTTGCTGCACATGTTGCTTTATGTTACTCAAACAATATAAAAAGTCTCAAATAGTGTTGTCACACAGTATTTAAGGAATTGGTAAGACAATGAATAGATGCCATAAAACTGATATTACAATAACAAGACTAGATTAAAGGAGTCAATTGGCCATACTATTATGGCTGATTGGTGTATGCGTGTGGACCTTGTCTGATACCATAATGTAAGTGTGTCAGCATTTTGACAGTTTATTCATTAGCTTTTATTAACTTCTTTAAAAATGTGAAACAATAAAAGAGCATCTTGGTGCCAATAATTAGTTTAGGCATTTTTGTTTGTTGTTATTTAGTTTTTATTCAATTTAATTTTTAACATCTGCTTGACCATACTTGAGTTAAAATAACTAGATCTGCTACTGCTGGACATGTTTTGTTTTTGTTTTTTTCAAAGAAAGATGTGTGGTAATAAAGAAAGAGTGTTATGTAGTAGGGATGGAATTTATTTAAAAAGAGAGTTTGTTAACTTTAGGGTCAGAGAATTACATGATCTGTGTTTATTCCTTATCTCGTACATCCAATTCCTGTGAAAAGTAGGATTTTTTCCCTAAAATTATCAAACTAGTTGTTTCATGCTTAGCAATAGGCTAGACAAATCGTCAGAGGGACAAACCATGGATTCACTGCTGGTTACCCTGCTACCTGACACACACTCTACTTTGGGCCTGCTTACCCACCAATCCTGCATCTAGGTGTCCCTAACTGCCTCCATCTTAAAGTGTGATGTTTCAGCGTTGTGCTCTGAGGGGTCAACAAGGTTTGATGACAAGTTACACTTGGAGGTTTGGTGTAAGGCGAAGTGTGCCAGTGACTCACAGTTTGGGCTCAACCCTCAGAATCTAATGTCCTTCGCGGGGCAATGGTCACACCCTAACCTTTGCCTGAGAATAATGACTATATGACCAACTATGAGTACTACTGATGTTTAAATACACAAAGCTGTATGCAATCAAAGCCTAACTCCATTTTCCATCAATGCATAATAGAGTTTGTTTTCCAAAGTGACAGAGTTTGAGACTTCTAAACACTCAGGAGCCTCTTCAGCTTATTGGTCCTCAATGCTGCATCCAGTGAATGCTGAGATACGTTGGAGACAAAGTGTACATAAGTTTAAATATTGCACAAAATAGCAGCAGCATTGAGAGTTTGTAGATAGCTTTAGCTGCACAAGCAGCAAAACAGTACTTGCTTAGTTCTTGTTTCCAATAAACCAACTGTTTGTGTAGATAAGAAAATCGAATAAGTCTGTCATAAACACAAACTTTCTTGGTGTTTTTTTGAGAGATTTTTTTTTTTTCTGGGGATTTTACAAGGATGTTTCACTGGCCCAGAAGTCATCCTGCGGCATTGTGAGCACTGTGTGCTCTTATTATTTGACTCAGACATCCCCACAGGTACAAAGTGGAACTTGGCCCTTTTATAAGTGGTAAAAAAGAAGTAAGAGTTATTGGACTGATCTAGAGTCATAAGTGATTTTCTGCTCCCCTTCACTGATAATGCCTTCTCTTCTCTTCCTCTACATTAAGGCCAAATCTCTTTTCATCCTGGGCCCTTAACGCTTAACTCTACATTTTGCATGTTCACACTGGAGGGTAGGAGTGTCCCATTTTTGTTTTTGTTGTTGTTGTTAGTTTTTTGTTTGTTTGTTTTTGTTGTTAATATATATATATATATATATATATATATA
>NC_051431.1:23421795-23425732 GCF_001649575.2 Kryptolebias marmoratus
GCTGTGTGTGGGATGTAGGGAGAGGTCAAAGGGATGGGACTACCTGGCCTTTTAACTGGATACTTTTCAAGGTCATACTTCCATAACAAGCATAAATAACCAAAAATAGCATAGCATTTTTTTCTGTGAAAAGTGTTATTGTCACAGCAACCATTATAACATACAGACTAATGCATTTTGATGTTTAATTGTTGGTATTATTGCCAATCTTTTTCAACAAGAATAAAAAAGTTGTATAAAACAGTGTCATATTTGTCCAATTAAAATATGTCTTATCACAACAGTCATTGTAGCATATAGATTTGTGTATTCAGATGTCTTGTGTGTTTAGTATAATGTATGTTGAGTTCTGTTTGAAGCTGGACAACTATTGGCAATGCATCTATTTGTGCAAAGGTGTAACTACAACATCTGATGGTGTGTCATCTCCTTGATAGAATGCGCAAATTTGTAGAGAAAACATTTCATTGTTACTTTTTGGGACTTCAAATTAAAAAAGAGGGATTGGTGTAGATTTGGTGTAGATTTGGCCTAACCTTGACTTTACCTATAACAATTAAGCCACCCCCCCATTTTGCCCAAACTGTCTTTTCAGTCTGGTGTCCACTCTGTTCTGTGTTTGTGATATGTGTGTGGGAGACAGAAAAATATGGTAGGAAGGATGGTGTAGTCAGACCACTGTGATGGAGGAAATGACTGGGGGTGTCAAGGCTGTTATACAAGCACAAGCTAAGAGGTGCCACTCTGTCCCTCTGGCTGAACGTGTTAGCGCCTAGCTGGCCTCTGCCCAAGCCATTAAAGTTGCTTGTCCCAGCTGTGAAAAAAAAGGCCTCATCACTAAGAGTCAATTTAGGTCTGTGTTTAATCACATTCATTGTGGCGGCATCATTGGCTCTTTGTTCTGGCCTCCGCTTGCAGCTGAAAGGATTAAATGGACACCAACCAAGTGAAGCACAATACCTTCCTATACCTCGGAAAACAATCAACACTCAACTTGCCCCTCTCTTCAAAGTCGCATTTATTGAAATAATCATAAATGATGACCTCAGTCATGTCATTTTACTTACTGAAGTGAGTCCTGTGTTATTTTATAAGCAGCAGGTGTAGCGGTTAAAATAGTAACTATGGGGAGAGGGGACAGAAATGTTCCCAATCCATGTCAGCACTGTGAAATAATCAGTCAGACTCCATGCTCTTGGACAAGTAAATTTTTCAGGATTTAGCCTCGGCTGTCAATGTAGCTGGTCTGCTTCTTAATTAGTGGCCAGCTTATTATAGGCTGCCTGACCCAGGCAGTGGTCTCTCTCTTTAGGGAAGAGGAGGAGGAGAGGAGCTGGAGAGGAAGGGACTATAATGGTTGGTTTAACTGGGCACACTGCATTGGTGGATGAATGCGGTGATTATTATGCAAGGAATGGAATGTCCTCCCTGTGCAAATCTGTGAAGGAATAGCAGAGATTCATTCACAGAGGGGTGAGAATGTGTGCTGGTCTGTGTATGTGTGTCAGAGAACGCAAGCAGAGCAAAGAGGCCTCAGAGACACAAAGAGTGCTTGTGTTTGAGCAAGAGAGGACACACAGTGACTCACAGCAACATCAGAAAATTCAAAGGCTTTCTTCAGGCTTAAATTTGATGATGCAAGTTGGAAATCTAATGAAAACATTAGTTGGAAGTTGATTTTGAGTCTTGACCAGTTTTACTGTTTTGAAATGTAATTATCTACCCCTTTCATTGGAATTTTGACATCACATGACTCATAATTATGGCTAAATTTGTTCTAATTCTAGCTTATATGTGTAAATCTGGTATATTGCATCTACAATACAAAACTGTTTAGTCTCAAACTCTTGTTTAATTGAACCTAATAATTCTAACAAGTATGCACAGAAGATAAACATGAAACTAAGCAGAAACTGTCGGTGTTACCATGTATTTTTTGAATGCAGCTTTTACCCTTTCTATTATTGTTTTTTATTTAGTTTGAAGAGGAAACAAATTTCTGATTCTTATTATTTTTATAATTATAACATACAGTAAAATTACAGTTAAAAGACCGGCCAACAAGACTTCTAACTTTAATGAAAGCCCATGTGGTGAGTTTGTTTTTAGTAAGATGTGCAACAAAGTGCAATCCTACTCAGTCTATGGCAAATTTTGATGTTGGCATGAAAACATGAACTTTAGATTTGTTCTCAGAAATCAGATTGGTATTTTACTTTTTTTTTTGGTGCTTTTTGAAAATACGAAAGTAAAGGAAAATATAAAGCAATACTTTTTTAATGCATTTTGTGAAATGGTCCCAAAACACATTATAACCAGTCAAAAAATGTTTGTACTTGAAGTTCTGAAGGGATTGTGTGGTGTTGCTTCACAGGTGAATTTTAAATTATAGAGTCAAGCTTTATTATAGAGTCAAGTTTTAAAGAACTGTTACTTTTAAACACCACTGTTGAAAAGTAACAGAACTCACCCCAGTTTTCTCTGAGAGGCCAAGAGACCACATTACAGTTGTCAATTTTAAAAGCACTTTAATCATATTAAAGATTATTTGTTTTTACTGCTGCTTCTATGTCCACTTGTTGTCTTTATGTTAAATGTGGATGAGACTGTTTATTGCTCCTCTACTGAGCCAATGTCACAGTGAAGAGAAGGCCAAGCCAAGCTGGCTTTCCTTACTGAAACAAACAAAAAAATTAATCAGTCAGATGACGCTACTGTCATGACTCTAATGAAATGTAAAAGGAAGCCAGCCATCTATTAGCATCACACTAATCAAAGAATAGCATGCTATTAATGCCACTGAACGCAACCTATGGTACTGTTGGCAACAATGCAAAGTGAAGTCATGGAGGGCAACATTCTGGAGCTTTTAGATAGAAATTAGAAATTGCCAAGGGAAATTACCACTTGTTTTGTAATGTTTGTATAGTAAAGGGTGGCATGTTTGTGCCATTGTCAAAGCTGTTGCCTCAGACCAAGAAGATTGCAGGTTCAAAACCTGTCTGCAGACTTTCTGTGGGAAATTTGGATGCTCTCCCTGTGCATGCTTGGGGACTCCGGTCACTAGAGATGGGCACCAGTAGCCTGCATGGAAAAGCTGGTAAAATATGGATGGAAGGATGGAAATTAAGTCTCATAGTCATTTCAACAACAATGTAGTTCACTTGAACTATATACATATAACTGTGTTTGTAGTTTGAATGTGGTCATGGTAATTATTACGTCTTTCTTGGTTTGGATTTTCTGACATGCTCTTATGCGGATGTAATTGTATTGCAGTTGTTTATGCAGTCACATGAGACAAATTCCCTAACTGTTCATAACTTCTGCAAATCTAAACTGTAGGTATTTTAGATTAAAGGGGATGTTCAGGTTTATTTTAACCAATAAGTATGCATAGAAAATACTTGTGATTGTGGCATAAACAATGATGCTTGTAGATAATACAGGTACATAGGACTTGCTAATACTTCATGTTTTGTGAATTAAAGTTTTGTTAATTTTACAATTATTCTAGACATAAATAATAGATTTGGGTGATACAGATAGATGGAAAGCATTAGTCAGGTAAAAATAAAAAAAGGAAGGATACATTTTATCTCTGTCATTTTGGCTTTGCATAACCTATTTTACGAACTGGTCTATTTAACAAGTAAACCCAGTCACTGAGCTGTGAAAGCAGCTATTCTTTAGCTCACTGCTGTATATGCCAATGACTCAGTCACTGTATGTGACTTTTGCCACAATGTATGGAAAACAGAGCTGCTTTTGTTTTGCTTTATAGCCACTACTGAATCAGCACAAGAAATCTGCCACTACAGCTATCAACCATCAAACACATCAAACGAAATTCAAGACGGCTGGAGTCGTCGTTGTCAGCAGTGCAGAATCTCTCAGCTCATCACAGTGTGGAGACAGAATCGGATGCCCCCCCCCC
>NC_051431.1:23425737-23473631 GCF_001649575.2 Kryptolebias marmoratus
ACCCCCCCCCCCCCCCCCCCCCGCAAAGATGCTTACATCAAAGGAAAAAAGCCTAAGGGCTTCTTTACAAATCAATACAAAAAACATTACAAAGCCAGAGATCTACTTCCTACATAATCTTTCAGAGAACAAGAAAAAAATATAAAAAGCATCAAAATGTTATAACCTCATATATAGTATTGAAGGATTATCCTGCTGCTTGTCAGCCAAGCAAATGTTGTCTCTCAAGGGACTTTTACTGGCAGAAGTGATTTAGGATTCCAGTTACTGTTAATTTAGTTTATCCTCATGTGCTCAAACATCCTGCCACATTATTGCTCTGAGGGTGGTCAGCATCAATAGTGTTGTCACAGGCCAGTAGGCACTTTATTACTTACCTATATTGTGGAGCTCATCCTTACTTTGTAAAAATCTTTGCATTTTTAGCTAAAAAGGATGGTATAAAGGATCAGAAATTGAAGCATCTTAAGTGCTCTTTGATTCAATTTTTATTATGTACGAATGTGTTCTCCATACCCAAGTTTTCTAACATCCACAGTGCAGCCATCGTGGGGCTGGAAAGTTGCAGGTTTGATTCCACGTCATGCCCATATGTTACGGTGTCCTAGAGCGAGACAGAATCGCAAAATGCTCCCCTGCTTAAATCCCTACCCATTGCTCCACTGGTGTGTATCTCACTTGTGTAATGGGTCAAATGCAACAATTTTGTCATTGTATGTGTGCATACAATGATGACAATATATAACACCTAATTTTTAGTATTAGTAATAATTTTTCCTAATTCTACTTTTTTCGTTTTTGGGATTGGGGAGGTTAAGGAAAGCGATTACATCAGGAATCGGCTCTCAGCCCATTGATAATGAACAGGTCGACAGATGAGGTCAGGCAGAAGTCTTCATAGACTAGGATGTTTGTAGATGGCATTATAATCTATAGACAGAATAGGAAGCAGGTAAAAGAGAGCCTGAAAAAGCAGAGGTATGCTCTAGAGAAGAGCAATGAAAGTCAGTGGAGGCATGACAGAATCTATGTGTGTGAATGAGAGTGTGACAGGTGTAACAGTGAAGCTGCACGGAGTGGAGGTATTGAAGGGTGGATGCGTTCAAGTACCTGGGGTCAGCCATACAAAGAAGCAAGCAGTGCACAAGAGAGGTGAAGAAGGTTGTGCAGGCAGGGTGGAGTGCATGGTCCAGGGTGATTTGTGACAAAACGATAGCTGCAAGACTGAAAGGGAATGTTTATAAAATGAGACCTGTTATGTTGTTTGGTTTAAAGATAGAGGCACTGATGAAGATGATAATATTTTCATTAGAAGATACAAAAATGGACAGGATTAGAAATGAGGATATTGATATTGAAAAGCTCAGGTTCAGCCATTTGTAAACTGAGTCTTAGACACAAATCTGAGATGGTTTGGAAATGTGCAAAGGAGGGATAGTGGATATGTTGGTCAAAGAATGTTGATGGAGCTGCTAGGGAGGGGGAAAAATGAAGACCAAAAATGATGTTTGTGGTTGAAGCAAAAAAGACTATACAAAGAGTTGGAATGACAGAGGAAGACGCATCTGCCTCCGTCTTCATCTGAGATGAATCCATTTTACTAACTTTAAAAGGCCTTATAAAAAGGCTGAGACCACAACGTAATACTGCCAGTGTTGTTATTTCACAAAACAAGAGTGTCCCCCATATTGTGTGCTCTCCTGTTGTAAAGGAGGTGGAGGGGGACCATAACCTTGTTGTATGAACAGAAATTTAAACTCACCTCAGAAGGAGCAGTGGGATCTGGTTAGGACAATACGGGTCTTTGCACATCCTGAATTTTGTGCATTAGAGAGAACACGTGTCTTCCTCTGGTGCATATCAGGTCAGCAGCAGAGATAGCCATGACACAGACTGCAGAGCACAGGGAATGTGATTTACAAAGCTGCAGACTAAGATGGGCAAGAAAAATAAGACATGACAACTAAGTGGACAGGTCAAAGTCCCACTCTGTCATTTTATTCCCTCAGAATAAAAACATATTCAATAACAGGTGAATTATACTATGAGGAACTTGTTTTAAATCCCTACAGCTGGGATGTACTCTCTCAGAGGCAGTCCTCATTATAGAAACTGCAAGAAAAGCACCTCCAGCAATCATTTACATCCAAGACCTTTGGGATTTCGGCTGATGGCAGACTTGACAATACGTCACAATACCCACAGCAATAACTAGCATCCTCATTATCATCTTCTTCAATTTTGGGCCGGCCTTTCAGCAGGTAGGTCATTCTATGCGTCTCTTCTTCTGTGTGAATAAGAAGCTCAACAGTTCACATCCAAGAAACAAACAAAATACATGGTATTTCTCAAAGTTTTAAATATTCTCTCTTGTACGGGTCATCATTTTTTGCTTTTAAAATTAAGCTGATTACAGACAAGATAATTGTCTGTAGTGACTTAATCTGTTAGCTGCTGTGTCTGTGGCAGCCTGGAAAGCAGCAAATAAAAATACATTGATTTTCAGTATCAAGTGTGAACTCAAAATAAGGGCAAACTTTGATGTCTCTGATACAATAGCATGGAGAATCACTAAAACTAATGCTGATCAGATTTTCCTTGAGATTGTTTGAGAACCCTTCAGCTCTCCATCTTAGTCAATATAAATGTTATCAATAGCTCATGACCTAACAAGGTCATGAGCTATTGATAACATGAGTTAGGGTAAGCACATATACCCCTGATTTGTTACTCCAGAGGTTCTGACTTGCTGTTTTGTAACTTAACTGTATTATATGGCATGAATGCAGTTCTGCTGAGGGAAGCAAGAGCACTTTAAGAACATGTTATTTTATACTTTTCAATGCAGGCACATGTTTAAAGTAGAACCAACAACAAAACCTTGACAGCTTCCCAATCCCATGATGACCAACATACTGAAATTATGCATTTATTCAGCACAAAAAGTTTTAGAGTGGTAGTACTTAGATTGCAAAATCTGACTTGCATTCCAATGCAGACATTAGGCAGGGTATTAAACAGGCACAGATGGAGACAATTCTCCCAAATTGATGATCTCTCTGTGTTCTGTAGGCTGCTGTGCTCCTTTTGTTTTCCAGAACAATGTTTACAGCATCAGAATGTCCTTGCTCATCTGTAGGCACTAAACTGATGTGAGATAAGGGCCCTCGTGGAGCGTCAGAGAATGCAAAGTGATGCTCTCTGACACTAATTGTTCTTTCATCTTAAGCGGAGGCGCCTTAGCCAATCTCCAAGGCCCTCCATGATGAGACCTGTGGGGGAGAGTTTAAGATGGTAAACAGGCAGAGACATTGAGCTGACTGATAAATTTTTTATGCTTTATGTCATTTGATTAATCATTTATTTATTTATTTTATTATGAGCAAAATATTATAAAATTATCTCTCCTTTCCTGCCCTGACTTGGCACTATTATTGCTTCTGAAGATGTTTTGACCCATTTGTGCTGCAGAAGCGTTAAAACGCTTTGTGCTGGCTGACTTGTTCCATACTTCATAAAGTGGATTTTGAGATAACACCCATGAGATTAAAATCCAAATTGCTTGACCAAGCAGAAATACCTTCATAATTGGCTGGGGTAGACTTTCTGCATGAGTAGAGTCTAAAGCCTCTTAAAGATGTGGATGGCTGGTGTGCAGTGTTTGTGTCAATGCCCCATATAAAATATAACTGTTTCTATAAGTCTACGAGTCAGAGCGTCAAAGTGAAAATAATTATAGTTTTATTTGAGTGGCCTTCATCACATTATGGAAAACTCAAGTATACCTGTGTCAAAGGATAATGATACAAATTGCACTAACCAGTCTTTAGGCTTTACTTAGGTCAGTGGTGGCCACTATCTTGCTTGTCTAAGATGTTTCTCTGCTTTAACACACCTGATTTGAATTAATCAGTGTTTAACAGGCTTCTGTAGAACCTGAGGGTAGGCTAAATAGGTAATATAACCACTAAATCAAGAGTCTTGGAACACAGAAATAGCTAAAACATCCAGGTCAGTGGCTTTTGAAGACTGCATTGGACACCACTGAATTTAGCTGGATTTACACTGTTCAAAATCTGCTCTCCTTACCCAATAGAGACAGTACATGTCAATTGATATTTGCAAGTTTGTCATGAAGAGACGCCACAGTTTCCAACCGAACATGTACAATAACGAGCAAATGTAGGGAATGTGTCCCTACGCTGTCTTCTGGCCAGCACAACCACATAGAACCACCTGTATCTCAGCGCTGTCTCCTCCTTGCACAATAATTGTGCTGTCTCCTTCCATGAGCTCTTTGCCATTTGACTATCTTTATAAGTTTTGCCAGAACAGTTGTTAGTTTTGCTGGAACAGTCGTAAAGATAGGTGTACTTTCTAACAGCCCCGGGACAGCTGCTCCTCAGTGAAGCAGTTGAAGTGAAATGAGAGCATAGTAGTTCCCTTGCTTTGCCTCATAAACACGCCCACAACAAAGTTCTGACCAGTCACGTAATAGCTGATGCATACATCTGAGACAAAAAATTCTGCCTGGACCTTGTGTATAGAACCAGTGCTCGGAGTTAATGTGAGAACAAAATTATGTAATTTTCATCAAGCAACTACATCAGCGAAAGCAGATTTAATAACTATTCACAGAGTAGTAATCCAGCTTTTGGCTATAGCAACAATCATATAAGCTTTAACTTCTCATTTTACCATTGTGTTTTAGCCAGAATGAAATCGAGAATAATCTAATAAAAATTGTATCCCTCTTTTCTTTTTATATATCTAAAAGAAGAGATGAATGAAGATACAAACTAAACATCCTGGAAGTCTAATTCCAGACATTTTGAGCTAAAGTTGGTGTCGTGTTTTTTTTTACTTAAATACATTAAATACATTGAATACATTAAGGTACACTTTGGTGAGTGTATATGAACAAAAATTAATGCCATCATTTAAAAAAATATTTCATCCCACCACATTTTCAGTAGCTGTCACTTGAATTAACCTCTCAGCCTGTAAACATTATATAAAAATAAATAAATAAATAAACAGGAACTTTTATCTTGTAGCTGTAAACCACATAGCTACAAATGTGAATGTATGCAAATAATAACAAAGTATTTTATTAGTCAGTCTTTTACACACATAATAAAATTATTTAAAAAATATTACAGTTCTAAAAAAAGACTAATATTATCTTATTTGAGTCAAATTAATCTATTTAGTTTTAGTGCACTGGTAAGTTGTTCCAATGGAAATTGATTTTTTTTTTTTTTACTACACAATACTCTGGAAAATGCATAAGCTACATTCCTCATATATTTTATAGAAGACTGCAGAGGACTGGATCCTATCCAAGTTAACATCTACTGCATATACTTCATCCAAAAAGAAAGAAAAAAGGGTTGTAACCTTTTCAAATGTTCTGATGAAATTTCATAACATGATATTTCAACTAACAACCTTGTCTTTCTGAGGCACTTACAGAAATGGTTTGTCAGAGACTGATAGTAGAGACTAACTACTGTCAGCCTCATTGACATTTAAGTCCAGAAGGACTTGGGATTCTCTTATGATACAATAATATGATAGCTTAACACAAATCACAAACTTCAGTTAGAATACCAACGTGCAACATGTTAAAAAGACAAGATCTCTAGATGTGACTCTAGAGGACTTTTTATTTTGTGTGTGTGCCATTCACATGGCTTTAGGTAAATTAATATTGTCCAAGCAGAGTGCAGACGCTCTTTTAGAGGAAGTGATCACTGCTCCAGTGGTGTCACAGTCATTGCAAAATAATCTGTTATTAGGTGAAGGGAATCAGTTAGCATTAAACAACTAAAGTTAAAAAGAGAAGGGGACACTATGGGATTTTTTTTTTTAATTCTTTGAGCCATCCTTTGCTGAAATCGATTTTTCTGCTTTAGTGATCCCCTAAGGAGCTATTTAGACTGTGCTGGATGTGGGCTGCACCATGAGCTCTCTCTTTGTCTCTGTATCAGTTTGTGTCTCTCAAGTTCTCTTTCTCGCCTTTGTTTTTTTGCACGTGCGTGGACATACACACAAGCACACATACACCCACACACACACACTCATGCACAAACACACAGAGCACCAGTGGCTGAAGGTGTTCCTAAAGGGCCAGAGCTTGATCCACTGTCAAAAAGCCCAAGATATACAGTTTCTGGTGACGAGAAAAGCACAATGAAAGGGTTATTTATTACCCCTTGCAATATAAATCTACCTCTCAGTGTGTGTCAGTTAATGTGTGTGTATTTGTGAGTGTGTTTGAACAATAACAGAAGCTATATTGTTTCCACCACCCCCCCATCAATATGTTTAGAATAACTGTAATTAATTTGCAACAACATTGTACTATCCGAGCATTTCTGCGCAACCTATCTGCCTGTGTTGTTCAGTTAGACTCATGTTGTGGGTAACATATTAGTTGTGATTTAAATTGACTGAGCTGACAGCTTGCTGCACTTTGTCCCTTAAGGCTTTTACAAGAATTAATGCACCCATCTCACAACCACAGGAGTCTGCACACATTGGAATCAATTTAGTGTTTGTGCCCACACATGTGCAAACATATTTATTAGGCTCGGGAGGGCTTAGGAAGGGGTACGGTGCAGGTGGGAAAGAGGCAGATGTGCTGTGGGTGGCTGGGTGCAGGGTGCAAAGCCTAGAAAAATCAAGCTGACTAAAGAGGAACAAAAACAAAATTTCAGAAAAAAAACAAGAGGCAATAGGAAAAAGTCACAGCTTTTGAGAAAATACATGTAAATACACTAAAATCTAAATAAAGAAACCATGGATTTGTGAACAAACACTGTTTTATTCATACAAATCAAAACACATCTGGACAGAGAAGGCTTTGGCTCCACTATGAGTCTTCTTTTTTCTTGAATTTGTCAACCAGGGACTTCCTTACAAATTGACACAACAGTTTAACTAGCAACTTTAGTCGCTAACTCAGTCTGCACACATTTGCAAAATTAAATCTGGGATTACTTTTCCCTTGTGTGAGAAATTGCATCTGCAGGACATCCTTGGACGACTGTGATAGGGTGCATTAGCTTTTGTGTGTGTGCGTGTACAAACTTTGCCACAATGAAAAGTTTAAATTAAAAAAAATAACCATTTTGCCCACAGCTCCCTGGAGGCTGTGATCAATCACTGTCATCAATAAAGAGGGGTCAGTTTGTCAGGAAGCAGCCATGAGCCCCGAGGTCAGGTGGCAACAGCAGGGAATGTCTGTAGTGATGGTCTATCTTTTATGTCCACCTTTACTTCAGAAACTGTGTCAGTCTTTTATCCTGCATGCAGTTAAATATTTCTAAAGTGTGAAGGATGAAGGTATGCTAAATGACATTGATGTGAGATTCAGACTGAATACCTGCTCTGGCTAGAGGAGCTCGTGTTCGGTTTTGGAAAAGGACAGTTTTAATCTGAAACTTTAGTATTAAGTAATTATTTGTAATTTTTTTATTAATTACAAAGTAGAATATTTGTGATTTGTAGTTATTGTCAAGTAATTATTTGCCATTTAAAATGTACTGAAAATACATACAAAAAAAATTTTGTTTTTCCAGATGAGCGTTACTGGAAATATGTCAGCCTTGTTGCCTGAAGGATGCTGTTTTTGGACATTCTGGTATTATAGTGATATAGTGAATTTTGTTAGGAGACTAAACAGTGCATGGGAGTAGAACAGTGCTTAACAGTGAAGGAACTTGTGTGGCTTTTGGTCTGTGATGTTTTTACACCATCCTGCATCCATGTTCGTTATGGTACAGCTGCAGTGGCTAGTTGAAACAAGGGTTTAGAAGCTGACTTTCTGACTTTCCCTCACTACTTCAGTCATTGTCATAGTTTTAGCTCAGAGATACACTGCAGAACTAGAAGACTCAAACTACACAGCAGAGTTCTTTATTTCTCTGTTGGCATAAAAAGCTGTCAGCCCATTCAGCTGGATTGCTGAATCAGAGACATTACTATGAAGTCGAGTTTTAGTTAAAACAGAACTACCACAATCTCTTAGTTAAGCTTTGTGTGTATTGTATTTGTGGTCTTTTATTGTGGTTTTACTTTTTAAAGACTGGACATTGGAAAAAAAAATGTGAGGCTTAGTATTTGTGGGTTAGCTTTAAGCTCTGCCCATCTGCCATCTCTTTTGCCCCTTTTCTGTCTCACAGCACACTGTTTATTGTGTCTTCTCCCTTGCAGCTGGTTACCCTCTTAGCCTTTCACTGTACGCCTCTTCTGTCATAACAGGAAGTCTAAATTTCACCCTTCACACTGAATGCTAACCCCATCACAACAGAAAATCAACCACAATGTGGATGGTCTTTGCAGGGTCCTGGCGAGGTCTTCAGGTGTTTATTAAGAGGGTTCCATTTTATGCATGACAGAGCATTATGTAAAGTCATGGAGGGTTTTAGCACAGACATGATACTTGTGATGGTAGCAGTATGCTTGTTATGTGTGATTTTCTAGCACAGGGATGCATCCTGACACAGTCTGAGGGAGTTATGCCAGTTATTACCTGGGGTATGGTGAGATTGCGGCTGTACATGGTAAATAATTGTGAAATTATGCTTTTAAAGCGGTGAGGGCGCAGGAGAGTGTCTTGGGGACTCACAAAATAGCAGCAAAAAAATCTATTTAGCAAGAATGAAGGGTGTATCAGTGTCATTATTTCTTTCACACTCAAGGTTTTCCTAATTTGCTGCAATCTAGCCATGTTCTTGTAGGTTGTGGTGAGCATAGGAGATTCATAATCCTGTGTGAAAGAGGCCAAAGGTTGATCTTGATTTCCAACAACATCTCTTAGTTGTCTCTTTGGTAATGGGAAAAAAAGAAAAAAAAGGGGGGGGGGGTCATTTTTTTCTGTTCCAAGAGTCTCACCTCTGTGATTGCATGTCATCATTTTATAAACTTTTTAAATGGTGAGTCTGTATTTAATAATAATCTATGAAAAGCAATAAGCCAGTAGCCCTTACAAAGTAACTAGTTTACTAATTTTATACAATGAGAAGATATAAAAAATAAATTCCAATTTTGCAACAAATTTACAGAAGAGAAATAACTGTAATTGCTCCAGTGATTACATGTAATCAAACTGAGCATAAGGGAATGGTGACACCTTTGAATAATGTATCAAATCATTTTTACATCATGACCAGCTTTTAATAGAATCTCGGAGGACTGAAGAGTCTCAAGGTTTAGTTTAAAACATGCACACTAATGTCGATTACCCCAAATGTTGTCTCGCATTACCATTATGTTATCTAAAAATTATATATCAAATTATATATTAAATATCAAATGTTTACCAGGAGAGGGAAGTTAAGTGAAGTGAAGTGAAATTTATTTATATAGCACTTTTCAGCAGCAAGGCCATCCAAAGTGCTTTACAACACAGAAACAACAACAGAATCAAATACAGAAATACAGAAAAACATCAATCAGGTAAATGTTAGCTAATACAATAAACTTTCCTCTAAGAGGAGGCATTTGAAATACAGAGATAAGATAACTATAACAGAGTAATGAGTAGTTTTAGCTAATAGTATGATTGGTATAAGTATAACAGGTAGTTTGAGTAAACTAACAATCTGTAAGTCAGTCAGTGATGTATAAACAACAATCAGGTACAGATCAAATATAGAAATACAGAGATAAAAACATCAAGAGGTATTTAATCTGATGTATTGACAGGCCACCAAGTTGGCTTTCTGGCTCTGGAAGACCAGACTGGTTTTTAACTGTTTTATTATTATTGTTATCATTATCATTTAAACAGCTTTGGCATCAGCCTGGATTTAACACTGTAATATTTTTGGTGGACAAACAGCCACAAAGAGAGACTAAAGTTAAGCCTTTATACCAACGTAACAGTTGGTATAAATTTATAATCTATTGTTTTATTGGGGTTTTTTTTTTGTGTGTTTTTTGACAGCCTGTGATTTGCTATTTAACTTTACAACAACTGAACTTTGACAAATACAGAACTTTGCCAATTCTCTCTGTGGGTTGGAGGGCATATCTGTTGGCCGAGTCGATGCACATTTCACTCTTACTCAGTCTGAACAATTGATTTGTCTATCGTCCAGCAAGAGCACTTGCAGAGTCAGAGGTGGAAAGCGGATCTTTTGAATACAGACAGTAAGATCACATAAAGTTAAAGCTAGCAAAACAAACAGGAAAAGAGTACTAAATGTTTACGCATACACACTTCCTTAGAAAAGAAAGCAGAATGGAAGATACAGTAGAAGAGGTTGTGTTTGAGTTCAGGTCTCCGGTGCCATCATCAGTTTTTCCCTGAGCGCTGACCTTCCACCTCACTTTAATTTAAATGGACAACTCCTTGCTTCCTCTCTGGCTGCCTCTCAATCCTCTCACATCCTTATCTTTTCAGTTCTTATCATCTCTCAGACTCTTAGCTCTCAGTTCCATCACTCATTATATTTTAGCTGTGTGCGTATGTGACTGAGTCTTTAGAAGAAGTAATTGAGGTTATCTCTACAGAGGATTGGGTAAATGAAAGGGGCTGTGAAATTATTCGAGAACAATTCAGTTGTAAGAACATTAGATTTGACTAAATATCCAAAAAACTACAAATGGATTTTCAGAGTGTGACAGTTTTAAACTAATGTAAAGCCTCTGTAATACTCCTAATTACTGCCACTGTAGCCTCTTGTGGGTTATAGAGAAACCACACTTTTCTTGCTGAGAGAGATTGATATTATGGAAGTTTTTACCCAATCAGCGCAATTTGATTTAATGTTACTTATTTAGCATTTTATGCAGAAATGCATTTGATAGTGCTTTACAGAAAGCAAAAAACTGAAAGCACAAAATTACAAAAAATTTAAACAATAAAGAAAACTGCTTTTAAAAGCTAACTGTAGTTAACAATACATTTTTTGCAAGGCTATCAACATTGTTTTTTTATAGCATGAACAAATAGTAGCATAAATCTTTACAGATATTTCTTGTTTAGTGCAGCCCGTCGGAACTAAAAAGTAAATTAAACAATTTAACCTTCTTTGTTGTAAAACAGCTCTCCCGAGTTGTTTAAGAAATTACACATTTGATATAAATGAATCAATACACAAAATTTAGCTGTTATTATCTGCCACAGGTTAAAATGTAAAAGCATGCTAAGGGTAATCGAAAAAATTGTTCCAAGCACTTTAGTGTCCTGGCTTTAAAACTAAAAGTATGGAAATCTTAGAACTGGTGAACAGGTGTGCCACGTCTTCCATTAGCCAAAGAGATGACACAATCATTTGTGAAGGAGAAAGCTGCTAAAGTTGTAGCCACTTCAATAACACCAACAGTTTTCTTCTAAAACACCATCATTTTTGTTAGAGGTAGTCTTGAAAGTCTTGTTTATGAATATAGTACTGTATATTCTATGGTAGATGAAATTTTAAAAAAAATCCCACACAAGAATATTAATATTGTACATTTGGTACGTTTGCTTACTTACATCAGATTAAGGCCATATATTTTTAAACAAATTATTTGTCTTCTCCTTTTATGAAAATGTCTCCACCTACATTATTGTAAGAATAATGCTGACAAATACATACTGTGCCAGTAGGTGGTGAAAGTATTAACATTAACAAAACTTAACTATTTTACCCACACTACTTCTAGTTTGTTTTTATTTTTTTAATTTACATGAAAGCATAAATGTTTACACATGCACACTATGGTTGCAGTCAGTCAATAGTTATTCTGTACATGCACAAGTAGATCAACAACAGTAACAATGGCGGATAGCAGAGTACAGTTTGCTCTGTACTTTAGTCTGCTCTTTATTTTCAGTTAACAAGAGCTTGGTTTGTTCTCATGCTTGAGACTGAATACAAAATTGAATTGAATACAAAAATCACATCACAATTTTGCGATCTAGTTAATGATGCAGTGCTGAAAACAAGGAAGTTGTTCAAAATTTTAAAAAATAAGAAATTTAATGTTTCAGCTTTGGAAAGTTTTGTAGCAGGATAAATCTTTCCTTTCAACCTTTCGAACATTGTTGCACACTTCCTTTTCCTCAGACAACAGTTCCACCAAATCACATTGATGATTGAAGTAAACAGCTGGATAAGAAACTGAACTCCTCTGATATTACTAAGAACTTTAACTTTAAGGAAGATGAGAGTTGAATAAATGGTTTTTTTGTGACTAAAAAATTGTAGTTTTTACAGATAAAAATGTGTCATTTTTGCATATCTGTGAGAAGTCATAATTTTTCTGATTGCCATTATACATGTAATGTATGCCAATGGGACATTAATTGATTTAAACATTATTTTTGTCAAATTTAACATTTTAACATGTTGTTTTTAAATCCATTAGTGTTCCTAATTTGTTACCTTGCTGTCCAGCCACATAAGTGGGAACATTTTATAACGTGGTGAAAGGTTGTCCCATGAAACTCCAATCTAAAGTTATACTCTCTTTTTTTTATTGGACAATGGCTGACAAAGTGCATCAATAACCAATTCTTCTGCAAAGTGTGCCTGGCTGAAAAAGGTAGACTTTATACAACTGTATTTTATCTCATGTCCTTAGAGGATGTCATTAGTTCATTATGGAGGTACTGGAACCACCTGGTATTTTTTTAAAGGTTGTATGTTGTGTAAAATGCCTGTAAACCACTGACCTACCTCACTACAAAAATACTGTGTCATTCGAAGGCCCACAAAGAAGAAACAAACTGACCTTTTTATAGTGTAAAGGACAGAGGTTGCTGATAACAGGTAAAGTTTGATAAACCATCACTAACTACTTTCAGAGTTTCTGATTTTTTACTGGAGCAAAAGGAAGTTTGATGGAACATGTTCATGTCCAATTTAAACTGCTGATTTGTGAGTACATGTGTGGTACTAGGATGCTAGCTTTCCATTTTTAACACCGGAACTGATTAAAAAAAAAATTTTTTTTTTAAAAATGAAACATCCATTTTTTCTTTCTTTTTTTTATCTGCAGGTGGGTATTAGTTTTACTAAAGCAAGTATGTGAAATGCAAAAAGGGGCCACAGCTATCCTCTGGGGTGTACATGCACTTAATAAGCCTGAAATTTGTGTGCCTTTCATCATCTTTGGAGCTATATTGTTCTTTCATGTTTAAATGCCTAATCTGTCCTTTTGGCAAAATATCTCATGAAACAGTGGACAGATTCTATTGAAACTCCTAGAAAGTAATCATTAGATATACATCCACCACTGATGAACTTTTGGAGTAAACCTGAGTCAAGATGACTGTCTCAGCAAATCAACATTCGCAAACCCAAAAATGGCTATATCTCAGTCATTTTGACAAATATTGAGCTATATGGTGGTAGCAGAGATGCCATTCCCATCATATACTCCCAAGTCTGGTCACATGAGATTTCTGTTCTTGTATGGTTGGGGGAGGTTGTGCTCAGAGGATGACATGAGGGGAAAAACAGACCACTGAGTAAGTGGAGGAGATGGCCAGGTTTTAAAAACAGGAGGTAATTAGAGGAAGTGGGCACAGGTGAGGGATTACAAACTTGAGTCAGGTGAATATGGGCATGGCAGGAAAACAAGTGATAAGCTGAGGATAAGTAAATATGACAAGGAACACAGGGAGCAAAAAAAAAAAACAACTAACAAAACCAAACACAGGAACAGCCAAAAAACAGAAGAGAAACAACAAAACCAATACAAACAACACCCAAATCCTGACACCTATGACTTTTGATTTTATAGACAACCAGTAAAGAAACACTAACGTGGGAATAATAATACCATCTCTTAAGGAAGACATTCGTCACATTTAATGTATTGCGCCCCATGTCAATGCAGCTGAGTTCTGCTCCATTCCTCTTCTGATTCTGCAAAGCTCACTTCATTTCTGAAATATTACATCTATGCGGGACGAGGCCGGCTCCATCAGTGGTTTGTAAATGGTCAGAGGCAGCATAAAGATGGACTGGTCTTTGTGGCCATTTTGTTTTGTGAAAGTGCCTTGAGAAACTAAAGCACTATTTAATGGAAGGGGTATTGTAAAGTGAGAACAACAGGTGATCTGAGTCAGGTAATCACAGGAACTAAAAGAATCTATGGCCTGGGATAAAGCAAACCATAAGAATGCCAGGCTAATCAGGGATAAGAACAAACATGAACAATAGCAGACTAAGAATAACTAATAATATGAAAGCAATCTATCAAAAAAAATACAAAAACTGAAAAGATACAAACACGCAAGAAACTATTGGACTAACATCAGGGAAACCAAACTAAAGACAAACAAAACCATAACCTCTCTGTGCATGTGTGGATTTTCTTTAGGTACTTCAGGTTTCTCACGCAGTTCAGAAATTGTCATTTGAAATTTAACTCTAGAACTGTGTAAGCTTGGTTGTGTGTCTCATATGTTGGTCCTGCACTGGTCTGGCATATATGCATGTTGCCTATTGTCCATTGTTTGCTGTATTTCACAGTCCACTAAGGCTTGGAGTAAAAATTAACCAGAATGTGGCACATTTAGGTGAACCTGGTGGTTTACAAGGCTCAGCAAACAGTGTGTGTGTGTGTGTGTGTGTGTGTGGTTTTTTTTTTTTGTTTTTTTTTTCTTTTTGGGGGGGGGGGGGGGGGGTGGGGGGGTGCCTCCTGCTTCTTGCATAAATTTGAAAGAACAGAAATAACAAACAGTGTCCTAATTATCATAGTCAGGAGAAAAGATAAACTTGGTTAGACCTAAATGGGTGCTTTTTTTCATTTACATTTCAGAGCCTCTGTACTTTGCTGATGTGCCTTAGAAATCAAACGGCGTTTGAATCCGAAGGAACTTGTTTTGTGAGAGAAGTCTTAATTATAACATATGTTTTAGATGTAAAACAAACGTTTTGTGATTGTGACAGCTGTTTAATTTATACATTTTTCAAATCATGAGTAAAGAACTTGTTTTTTCCTCTTCTTTCACAACTTGAATATTTATTTTGATTTCCTATTTATATCTCATTTGTCAATCATAGATTAGACATGCTAATTAATATAAAAACCTAGCTATTATCACCAGCCTTGTTCAGTGATAGTATTTATACTTTATTAGCTCTAATGTTTTGATTGTTGAGTGATTTGTGGTCATGCAATTAAATTGCTAAGCTGTATCTTCTTTTTTTGCTATAATTATTTTAGTATAGAAGTATTCTGACTTTAGTATTGCTTTATATTACACTTTAACCAAGCAAAAAAAATAAAGAAAAAATAAAGAAAGCATATGCTTCTATTAAGGTACAAACTACTAGAATTTCAGTCTGCTTTCCTTCTGACCTCCATTAGAGTGGGAGGAACTGTGCAAGCATACATGCTGCAAGACATTCTGCGGTGAAGGTTGGTAAATTGGTCCATGAAACACTTTGAATCCCTTGTGAGTGAGCCGTTTCTGTGAGAATAATAAGTGTTTGTGTGTGATTTATCCAACACGATTCAAAGTGAAAGACATGGTTTTCATAATGCAACGCAAAGGGCTCAGAGGGAAGAGTGTAATCATGGAATGCCAAATGAACTGATATGAAAAATACACCTATCAATGATCTATGATGCATCTTCTCACATTCCTCTTCAGGCTTTCACTCCATTGAAGGTGCAGAATGTAAAGCATGCTTGTGCATGCCTTGATATGTGTATGTGTGTGTGTGTTGTGTCTTTGCGTTGATGTATACTGTCATTGATCGCTGCAGGGGGATGTTTTATTAAACAGAGGTAAGGACAAAGAGGAGGGTCAGAGTGCCTCATGTCCTTCATAATTCCTAAAGCCTTTTTTTTAATGTGACCAGACATTTTTTGTCATGGAAAAATCCAAATTCTCCCCTCTTCCCACTCCCTGCTACCTGTTGATTATTTATTCAATCTGATTCACTTTTAAATTTGAACACACACTATTGGAACTAAATAATTTATTCTGCTATATTTCTGTTTGCCCTTTTTCACCAATTCTGTTTCGATCTTGTCTCACTTTACAAGCCATAAGCTTTACGTGTATGCCCCCTCCTCTTTTCTTTCATGTATTGATTTTTACATTCTTTTTATACTTTCCTTTCACTTTTGCTTGCTTCCACTCTGGGAGAAGAGGTGGAGGAGAACTGATTTCTGAGTCTTCATCTTGACAACAGACTAAAGTAACAAAAGGACCAGAAAATCTGAAGAAACAGAGAAGTTCTGAAGTTAAGAAATCTCCTGTCTTTAAATGTTCCCAACAAGATGCTGCAAACCTTTAGATCTGTGTGAGTGAGTGCCACTTTCTTTTGAGCCATCTGATGGGGCAGCAGCATCAGAGTCTTTGCTTTTTAAAAAATAAATAAACTAGATTTTGGGTGGCACAGTGGTATAGCGGTTAGAGCTGTTGCCTCCCAACAAGAAGGTTGCAGGATTGCTTCCCGGCCTGGGGCCTTTCTGGGTGGAACTCTAATGGCTGACTGTAAAAGATATACATATGTTTGCACAGACAGCCCAACATAATGAACAACTCCACATATCTTTTGCACATTACACTAAAGAAACAACATTTGTCAAAATCTTATTAATCTCTGCTGAACGTTTTTCATGGCATAACATATAGAAAAGCATGCATGAGCATAGTAGGCTGCAAATTCGTAATCTTGCCCTCATCTCATTTTAGTATTGTTCAGTTTAGTTTACACTCAGAAGCACTAAAAACAGAATTTAAAAGCATCTCCACTTTGTAATCTCCACACGTTTTCTTCATCATCTGCTATTTGGAGCTAATACAAACTGTAAAAAAATGACTTTTTTTGTTTGGTTCAATGCAGAAAGGTAAAAAATAAATAAAAATCACAGGTTTTCAAACTTTCTGGCAACTTGCTAAATCCATTCATAATTATTTTTCTTCTATGTCTCTTAAGATCATGATATGGCAGGAAACAGGTAGATGGTTCAATCTTTTGTTCATGTAAAAAATGACAAAGCAGTTCATAGCTGTTCAATTCATTTTTGCTTTATCTAAAAACAAACCGCATTTGAAATTGTGCCTCCACATGTCCCCGGTGCTCTGATACCAGGGTAGCCATTCTGTTCAGCCTAAAAGACATGGTTTTAGAAAAAACATCTTAAAGTGGGCGTTTGGCCTTGAGGGGAAAACATGTGGTAATTGCTTGCTTCACACCTCCCCATTTACTTTTATTCAAGCCTGTGTGGAGGAAGACGCGTCTCTATTTTTGAGCCACATTTCCATCAATTCAAAAACCATGCAACTGGATGTGAATGACCCACAGTTTCAATGCATTAGATGTCCTCTCATGACTGTATAATAGCAGGTATCTGTGGACTGCTTTCTAACATTACCCCTTCCGTTACCGTTTGTTTCCATTTGTTTCTTTCCCCGTTCTTTTTGGTGCACATGTGGAAACGACGTGTGACTGTAGAGCAGCAGCTATTTCAGGGTGGCCACTGGCCTATTGATTTTCTCCATCTTTTTACTCTCCAATAATGCCTAGCAGAGGTTGTCAGACAGATTGATTGGTAGAGGCCAAGTTTGTGTGCCTTTCACCGGGTGTTTGCTCCAGATCGCCCCGCTTCATCATACCAGGTTGAATGAAATGGTCTCTTTTGCAGAGTTGAGTAAAATACCACACAGAGTCAATGACAGAACCAAAAATTACATACTGTGGATGTACAGATGAAGGTTAAAATTAAAGTAGAATGGTAGGTAATATAGATGACATGGCTAAATATGATTTAAGCATAAACCAATTTAATCTTGAAAATAAATTAATTGAAATAAATGCATCTGACACACACACAAACAAAATCCTTTGAGTCTGAAAATATTGCAGTTTTCTTCTAAGTCACTGATATATCTTGGTCGAAAGTGTATTTCTGAGATGTCTAACAATATGACACACATCTCAGAGTACAGCAGATTATCTCCAAGATTGGTTCAATCTGGACTAATTCCTGCTCAAATCTTGTTTCATTTTGTATGGAGTAAGGTGGTGGTTCGGCAAGACGACCATCTGCAGATGAAAAAGTTTTTTTAGTCCTTGAGATGAAATCGAAACTTTATGAAACTGAAATGAGGGTCAGCATTGCGATACACAAGCAGACATACCAGCTGAAGCAGATTTTATAAAATAGCTTTAAATGTAATGAAAATTGTACCCTCTTGGAATGAGTCTAGACTATATGTTTCTCAGCCAATGCTAAGAAATTAAGAAATCTTGTGAAGGGATTTGAAAAAGTCCTTTTCATTAAGAGAAAAGCAACTTAAAGTATGTATTTTATGCTTTTATCCTAACCATAGGGTGGACAAGACATTATTTTTGGTAGAAAAATATCATTTGTTCTGGTTTTTTTATTTTATGTTTTTTATAAGAAAAAACACTTCATTATCTGTACATATTTATAAAGCAACAACTGTATTTTGATTGAAAAGTAATCTAAGAAAAATTGGACTCGCAATCACGTTTTCTTTGTGATTTGAGAGTAGTCAACATGAGGGAATTACATTTACTCATGTTACTGTATTTAAGTATAAATTTTGTGTATTTTTTACTTTTTAAAATGTTATTTAAATCTATACCTTTACTTGAGTATGTTTTATTTCAAGTACTGTACTTAGTTACATTTAAAACGTGAATGGAAACATGTGAATTAAAATCTGTAGGAGGAAAACAAAAGTGCACTATAATGCCTGAAGTGACTGGGTCTGTTCCTTACTTGTTAGCCAGTGTATTATCCAGCTAGTAGTGATGATGAGCCATGAAGGGGCAGTTTCTCCGTTAAACCCGACTCTGCAGGCTGCTTCATCCACCAGCGTGGAGCAAAACACAGCTAAAACTCCACCGGGACTTCTGTTCAAGACAAACTAAAAAATAATGAATAAAATTAATATTATGAATAAATAATTTCCTAGAACTCATGACTATGTTTAAGAGACCCTCTGGCTTTGAGCTGAAAGAAGGAAGCTGCTTCATTCTGTTAGCTCACAGAGACTCAGACCTGCAGCCTGTGGTGGTGAGTTTCAAACACATTTGTTTGTTTTAAAACAAGGCTTTTATAGTTTAATAAGAAGCTTTGTAAAAGAAATTGTCAAACATCAGTGCCTGATGGTGCTAATGTAGGTTAGCTCTGTAGTAGCTGGTAGGCTAACTAGCTATTAATTATGCTAATTCTATAACATGATGTGATTATTAAAAAATGAGCATCATCAACTCCCAAACTCACATCTGAAAACATGTCACAGAATTAATGTGAGTTAAATAAAACATACAGCATGATGCAAAAATAATACCAAATTTACTGAGAATAAATACAAATGATTTAGTTTTTGATAACTGTAATCATGGTCTTCTTATCTCAGTAGGTCAGCTATATTCACATATCAGCTGATTATTCACTCCAAGTCAGTTTTTTAAATTATTATTATTTTAATTACGTTGGAAAATGATGTCCCAGTGAAAGTCTAGCCATTAAAGTTTAAATACATATTTATTTATTACAAGTCTTATCCAACCAGCAGCTATCTGAATGCTAACGTGATAGTTCTGTTTTTGAAGAGATCATTTAAATGTGGTTCTGATAATAAAGTTTTGTATGTTACACACTTTTTTTGTACACATTTTTTTTAATCTGCAAAGTGTCAGTGTTTTTAATTTTTTCTAGCATTTTTTTCATATTTGCTGAAAGTTCTCTGAGTTAATAAAAAAAAAAAGATCTGGTCAAATGGAATGATTTTATCTACATTTCAAATCCATAGGTTACTTTTCATAGATTAAGTGATAAAACTTAAATATATCCCTGAATAAATATTGTGTTGTGGTTAAATTTTAAAATAAACCACCAATATTTTATCAAATTCTAAATGTGAAGCACAGAGGGAGTTAAAATTTTCTGATTTTTCTATTTGGGATATCATTAAGAAAAGAACCAGTCCACAGACAGAGTTTCTCTCTGACAATTTAGTATGAAACTGAACTCATCACCTGCTCTGGAGTTCAGTCTTTGTTCAGTCTTTTGTTACCATGGTGATCTAACAAGGCTCAGAGAACTCCTCTCAAACTTTCAGGTCATCATAGCAGCTAAACTGTTAACCTCACCTGAACTCATAGTCCAGCCCTCTGGTAATCCACCTACAAGGTATCAGGACCTCATGACACCTAAGCATCTTTTTCATAGAAGTAAGACATATATTCCTGCCTTCTACTGTTTTAAAAATGTAATGTTTATATATTCTTATATTTCTGTAAGCAAGAACTGTATCAGTTTTTTCTACCAGCTGCTTCGTGTTTTGTTCAAAGTGCTTTGTTACCACCGTGGGATGGTCTGCACTGAAATGACAATTTATTCCTCTATGTGTTTTAAATATTTTGTGTGGACAGTTTTTATTTCGTAATCGCAAAAATCAATCATGAGGCTTTTTCTTTAAGAGCTCATTTAAGAAAAAAGCAATCCTTCTTTCCTTTTTGTACAGCAGGAGAGACGCCTTCTGCTGTAAAAAAAAAAAAATACAGTAACTAAGCAACCTTTACTCAAACTAAATTTTTAATAACTTACTTTTTACATGTACTTGAGTTGATTTGTATACACATTACTTAACTTGTGCTTGAGTAATATTCCAACAGAGTAATTGTACTTTTACTTGAGTACATTATTTTAGTACTCTTTCCACCTCTAGTTAACTCCTCGGCAACAAAAAAATATCACAAGGATTTATACATTCTTGATATAGGGATTAAAAGTTTTTGCCTTTAAAGCTCAAAATTCAAACCTGTCTGCAAATATCACACCCTACGACCTTTAAACAAAAGCAAAGCCCTAGATGTCTATAACGTCTCAATACAGATGCAGAGTTAATTAAATGCCAGCTATCTGGCATGGCTTTTCTCTGGCCTCCTCATTAACCTTCCTTGTTCAGTCTGTCAGAGGAAGTGCCCTTTTCACAACTCACTCATGGTCTCAAAGGGCTTTCTTTTAAGTGAATAAGGTAATGCGAAGCCCGATCACAGTGCTTTTATCAATTGTTTGGTTGATGTAATATGAGTGATTTTATCATGCCTTGACTTTCAAATAGTTTTTAATTTGTGTGGGACCCTGAAGCAAGACGTGTCTTATTAAACACACTGACCTGTTGACTTAAGGTTCAGCATGTCAGCCTGCCAAAATATTCATGTGATTACATTGTGGAAGAGGTATACTTAAACAAATCTGGCTGACCATTTTGTGTCATCGTGTTTCATTTGAATAAAGGCACAATTGTTTTCCACTGGCTGCTTGAGTTCAAATAATCAGTTTGGATTATTATCATTATAATCAAATCAAGAATTGATTTTATTTTTGACCTTAAAGCTATTTTCTTATTATAAACAGCTCATAGGAGCCAAATAACCTGCAAACTGTTGTAAATGCTTTCTTGCAAACTGTCATCATCATTGTTCAAGGCCTAAGGTTAGGTCCCCTTCACACTGGATGACGACCATGCTATTATGATAATGATGATGATATGATAAAAATAGAAAGAAAGAAAAAAGCCAGAAATAACCCAGCCAGAACATTGATTGTCTTTGCAGGGTCTTTCCTAAGTTTATTAGTTCATATTAAAAACACAATGGGATCCCTATTACTCATGAGCATACTTGAGAATACACAAAACCTCCATAAAAAGACTGTGGTGGTTCATCATGATGTGAAAGTATATGGCGGTCCTGGGGGGTAACGTGGTGGTAGTGATGAAAGCATATCCATAGCATGCAGCCTGTATGTATAGGCATAGCTTGCTTGTTGACAGTTTACAACAGTCCTGGCCACTGTGGCCTCATGTCAAGGCTAAGACAGTGGTCACGACAAGGAAATAGAATAGAAACAACCTAGTGTGGATATGATACTTTTAGTTGCAACCTGACGGGGTCCAAGACAGTCACGCTAAGGCTGGTGTATAGAGTGTTATGAGGGTGCAGGGAAGTGTCTCGAAGACATTAACGTTGCAGATGAAACAAAGTTAATCAATTGTAAAAGTGTAGCAGTGTCACACTGAAAGAGCTTTTCCAAATTTGCTGCTATCTCTGATTAGGATCTCTGTGTCTGCATCATATGATTGCTTTTTCATTCAAGTATGTAAAAAGCTGTCTTTCCTTGCACTAGTTGTTGGTTTTAATTGTTCAATGAAGGGTACGTGACCTTGCCGAAGAACGAGTCTGTTCTAAAGTTCTTTCTTTCCAAACAACCTGTCATTTTACCTGCATTGTGCCAAGACAGTGCCTTCTTCACGTCTCAGCACCTGTTCATAAAACGGCAGAGATCTGTCACAGACCTTTCCTCACTGAAGCATGAAATCAGCAGCAGCAGACAGGCGACACTGCCATCGATAGCAGTTGTCTGTCTCTTTGAGAGTCCCCATGGGGGAGCTGCAATGAGAAGTGGGAGAAGTTGAAAGGATATACTTGTTGAAAGAGGACACTGGACAGGCATTTGGGCTCCAGTGTGCACAGGAAATGAAGCCGTCTCCATCTCATGGGTTGTTCATCTTGAGGTAGCATGTCACATATAGTTCAGGCAGAGGAAATTGCTCTAACTTTTACAACAGCAGAATTTCTCTAGATTAAATTATTTTACATTTAAAGGTGTAATATAACTTTGTGTGTGTGTGCGCTGTAGGTAGTTCTGGAAAAGAGTGCCAGAGGCAAGGGAGTCTAACCTCTGCTTACACTGCTGGTATACAACACTGAATACTTGATAACAGAGTCCCAATGTGAATGTGTGTACTTTTAGACATGTTACCGATGCATAACATTTTTAAGTCCTACAAAAAATCCCCTATCCCCTTAGATGCAACTTTAAAGTATATGAAGTACTTTTCTTTGCTTTATCTAAAATGATTTGATACACCTGACTGACAAAAATGTTCTGGTTTATTTTTCCTTCCAATCCAAGGGGCACTGGGATCTGGAGTTTGATTGTGATTGATGCTTTTAGAAAACTGTTTTTGAAATTACCGAAAGTGTTGCTAGGGTTAGTGATATATCTAAAAGATGGTGTGATGCCGATGATACTGAAAGTAATTTTATTGCTTGTGTTTTTTTGTTTTGTTTGTTTGTTTTTGTTTTGTTTTGTTTTTTGTTGCTGTGATAAAAAATGTTGAAGATGCTGAACAACCTTGAAGTTAAACTGAAATGCTTTCTCTCCAACCAAAATCCCTGTAGTGTTATAAGAAAGGGTGCAGTTTTATAAAAAAAAAAAAAAACTAGAAGCACTCAGAGAGCGCAAACCTCTTCCAAGGTCAAAGGGTCATTGTAAGATCCAAATCATCATCCAGATCACCACCAAAATTTATTCACTTGATTTTTTATGAACCAACATTTCCTGAAAATGTCATCAGAAATCTGTTTATTCTGTTTTTTAATAATCTTGCTAACAAACAGACAAACCAAGCAACACTGCAGAAAACATAACCTCCTTGGCAGAGGTAATAATAATCATCAATGGAATGATTTTTTTTCATTTGCACTTTGCATACTTGAGGAATTGTTGGTATATTTTCACTGAATAATCACTCTAAGTTATTATTTTAGCTAACAAAGCTCTATTTTCTTTTTTTTTCTTTATGGTCTCTTCTGGGCATCTTGTGTTTCTGCCCTTGTGAATCATACACTGCGCACCACTCGCAACAGGTAAGACAAGTCTTTCTATTAAATTTGTGCAAACTGCACATGTCCCCTACACGGCCGTCTAGGAATGATAAACCCAAGTGTGAATTAGTTTGCGTCATTGACATGAGAATATAGCTAACTGTGAACTTATATTTGCATAATCAATGTGTGTGCTCATTGAATATTCATATGCTGCTGAAAACAATTCTCAGACTTTCAGACAGAGATTGCTGTCACAGCCCGTGAATCACGGAGCAATTTTAGCTCTTGAATTGCACTGTAATCAGTGCAGCCTCCAGCCATCTCTTATGAACAAAGACTGACAGGCACACACATACATACACACTGCATTAGCACACACTCGAAGAACTTCATGATCAGTGAGGTCTCTTTTAGACCCAAGGACAGCTTTCAGAAAATCCCAGTGAAGAGTTTGTTGCTTGATGTGTCACAAGCTATCACTTCAGTTGCTCTCCACTCAAATCTCTCTTCTAAGGACTAGACCTAATAAACCTAGTGGACAGAGACAAGCCTGAAGTGCCATGCTGTATCCATCCATGTAGTCCGTTCAACTCACTCTCACTTGTGACCCAGGGATTCTTCAAAGAGGTGAAAGTAAAAGTGTTTATCTCCTAAAACCAATAGTCAAGAGTACAAACCTGAGCAGAAGCGCAGGAAATTAAATGGTGTCTGACAATTTATTTTGCCCATCACAAAGAAGTTAGAAGTATGGTCACTTCTTGTTAATACTGAAAAATGTTGAAATCTTCAAACCTCTTCTTCATAATATTTTAATGTAACAAATAATGTGACAACCATAAAAGACAATAGTTTTATTCTCAACTAGTTGGGAACAGGGAAGCACCAACACGTGTCTGCATAATACCACTTCTCTTTTATGTTAAATTAAATTACACTGCTTTAAATTAGAAATATTGTAGAATATCATAAAGATTCACTTCCAGAGTAGTGACTGGAATGACCCATAGGTTAACAGTTCATTTAATTAAATTACAAACCATGTTTGCAGAACTGATTAGTTTTCAGAACCCTGAATGATATAAACTTACAGTCACTAATCCACATAAAAATGTCAATTACATTCATTCAACTCAGGAATACTAGTGAATGAACTCCTGCTTTTCCACACTAAAGTGTTAAGTGAATCACTTGCATTGGCTCCCAAGTACGTCAGTTCATTCAGTTAAGTCATTCTTTTTTTGAGGTTTCCTATCCCATTTTATTTGTCTTTACTTTTTTATTTTTGTAAAAACTACTGGTACATTTATCAGAAGGAGTGACTAGTATGAGAGCTTTCCCATTCCTCTGCCTCACAGATGCCAGTGTTTCTGTTAAAAAGAAAGAATGAATGAATGAACCTTCTTTGATAGCTGTTACATAATTAAATCTGCTTAGTCTGTCAAGTTTAACTTTCATAGCACATGCTTTACTTGTGACTGCACAATTTGATCCACTGTGCCGTGGATCAAATGGATACCACCTGTAGAATCCCAACATCTTAAATTGTCAAAGTAGTTAAGATCACGACTCTGCCTTTATAATTGTTTATATTTTCAA
Organism: Kryptolebias marmoratus; assembly: GCF_001649575.2. NCBI lineage: Eukaryota > Metazoa > Chordata > Actinopteri > Cyprinodontiformes > Rivulidae > Kryptolebias > Kryptolebias marmoratus. Next base: position 23,450,958 of record NC_051431.1, read on the forward strand.
TGTGTGCAGTTAAATGCTTCACAAATTGAACATTTCATGAAGGGCTGATTAAGTGGAGAAATGACCAAATCACTGCTGAGAATGGAAGACTAGGGATGTGGTCCCTATTTTTAGGAAAGGGGACAGGAGAGTGTTCCAGCTTCCCTAAGAAAGTTTACATCTTGGTGTTGGAAAATAGGCTCTAAAAGATTGTTAAACTTTGGAATTGGGTGCCTGCCACTGGTCCTCCACATCAAAAGTAGTCAGCTGATGTGGTTCGGGCATCTGATTATATCTTCTTAACACCTCCCTCTGGAGGTTGTCCTGGCAGATGAGAGAAAATCCTGGGCCAGACCAAGAACTGGTTAAGAGATTGTATATTCCCTTTTGACCTGGGAACATTGTGGGATAGTCCAGGCTGAGCCGGAAAGTGTGACTGGTGAGAAGAATGTCTTGGTTTTCTTTATGGATGTGCTGCATCTATGACCTGGCCATGGGCAAGAGGAAGAAAATGCATGGATGGATGGATGGATGATAGGGGTGAGAATCTTTAGGTGCCCGCTAATTTGTTTAAACTATGACTCCAAGGGCTGCAATACCATTATACCATTATAAAAACCTAACAAAATTCTGAGCACAGGATCTCTCAGACCTAAAAGAAACAAAGTGTTTGCTCTTTGCTGCAGTGTAAAACCGTTTTCATTTAAACAAGATTATGAAAACTAAATTTAAAAAAAAGTTGTCAAAATATTGAGCAAGTGATGTAAGATTCAGTGGCAATGGATGTTCACACATCGCTTAGCGCTATCTTAACATTAAGAAACAACAAATCTGTTTAAAAAATGTTCTGATGCTAATGTTAGGATTTAGCTGTCATATTGTATATTTCTGATGAGCGATTTAATGATCCTTCAGATGGTATTTTCAATAACAATCTTTTCTGATATTATTTATATAGCACCAAGTTACAACAAAAGTCATCCCAGGGCACTATACAAAAACATTAACATACATTATAAAAGCCAATTAGTAAAAGGTATTGATCTAGGGAAGCCAGCAGATTGCATCGAACCTTAGCTTTGTCGCTGTTTCCCATCCTGAGCAACCATATTTGCAATAGTGGAAAGGAAAAACTCCCTTTTAACAGGAAGAAACCTCCAGCAGAACCAGGCTCAGGGCAAGCAGCCATCTGAGTCGACCAGCTAGGGTTTGAGAGGATAAGAAAGAGACACAGATAATATTAGAATGACTCGTCCATGCCTAGTTTCTATTGGAAGAAAGACAAATAAAAACACATGATAGAGATAATTGCAAATACAAACATGAACACCTAAGGCTTAGAGCAAGTAAAGACAGCAGCAGAGTAAGGAAATGTGGTCAGTTTGTCTTCCAGCAATCTAAGCCTTTAGCAGCATAACTAAAGGATAGCTCAGGAAACCCAAGCCAACCCTAACTATAGGATTTATCAAAAAGGACAGTGTTGAGTCTAATCTTAAAAGTAGACAGGGTGTCAACCTCAGACAGAAATTGGAAGTTGGTTCCACAAGAGATGAGCCTGACAACTGAAAGCTCTGCCTTCTGTTCTACTTTGAGACACTCTAAGAACCACAAATACACCTGCAGTCTGAGAATGAAGTGCTCTGTTAGGAAATTATGAAACAATAAGATTTTTAATATAGATGGAACTTGGTTGTTGAGAGCTTTTTATGCCAGAAGTAAGATTTTAATTTATACTCTTAATTTGACAAAGAGCCAATGGAGATATGCTAAAACTGGCAAAATGTGATTTCTCCTTCGAACTCTTGGATAGAAACTGTTAGAAAATACAGCCATCTTTATAACTATTCCAGCAAAACATAAACCAATTAACTTAAAAATATCATGCGAAAACACAGAGGGCTCTTTGTGGCTGTGACTGTCTCAGTCTGTTTATTAAATACATCCGGTCATGGTAGGGAAAGCAAATTTCTGTACATGGACAGGAGAGTTGAAAAGCCAGTAGGAAGTAACCCGTTTTAACACTATAGGAGAACGGACAAGCTTCCTGCGAGTTCTTCTCCAGGTGTCTTGTGTACTATGAAAGATGTGTATGAAAATGCATGGCTCACCTCAAACCAACTTTTTATGGAGTATGCTGGAGCCTTTAACCTTAGCACTATGCTTACTCTGAACTGTTGCTCCAGCTACCAGCAGGCAGAACAAGAAGTGACACAATATGCCTTACCACAAACATCAGCACGTAAAGATAGAAATGGAGATAATTTGCATTGCTTTCCTGGAAACATATCTTGTTTATTTATGAGATCTTCATGGAAGACAAGAAACGTGTGTCTTAGTTTTTATTATTGCCAGCATTTATGACCACTTATCTTTCTCGTGTGAGCAATCATGAAATAGCTGGGATGAGTGGTGCTGATGTAAGGGTCATTAGTTTTGTGTTATTATCAGCAACAATGATAATGAATCCCTGACTCCTAAACATCACTGATTCATTCTGGCATACTAGTTATAATGATATAAACAGTATGACAAAAGATGTTGGCACAGCAGTGCCTCAGACGTTTGTCTCTCCCACATTGCAGTATTTATTAGAACACAGCCATCTAACTCCTGGTTACGTTTATATATGGCTACACTGACTCTTCTGATCATAAACTGCAAATTGTGCCTCTTCACACCTGAAAGGCACACAACTATATCAGCCTGATGAGTAAACCAGTGTAAAAAGATACTCCTTTGACACTGTCAAGTTATCAAGTGTACATTTAAAACAACAACCATTAACCAAGTGCAGTGCATAAAAACAAAAAAAAAAATTACAGACTACTGTGTGACAAATCTGGATCAAACTTGTTCATTTTGACCTGCATATTTGGCTATTCGGTATTTGGAAATGGGCTGGTTTATTTCCTAGGCAGAGTCTTCTTGCTGGACTAAGTGTTCTGCGCTCCGTCTTCATGCTTGTACACAAATCTACTTTTCTGTCCATGTGTCTGCTCGCCAACGAATGCACGAGTAGGTAGTGGAGGTGTTTTGCATCCAGAGCAGAGCTGTTCATTTAGATAAGAGCAGAAGCATATTTGGGACGTGAATTAGAGGATTAGGGCCACGGCCCACAGATCAGCCAGCAGCCTGGGATTTTTGGTCTGTCGGGGGAATTTAGTGGGAAAACTGGGACTAATCCTGTTTGTAGAAAGTCACAGGTAGAAGGATGAAGGCTTGTTGTGTTGCCAGCATCAACCTGCACACAGTCACGGTGCATGGGATGGTGTTTTTTTGGGAATTTCAGAAATACTAGAAGGATTTGAGATGGGGGACACACAATTGACCTTCAGCAAACACACAAACACAGTCTGACACGCATGGGCACAAACCATGAGAGACTATTGCATTACACACCTATTTATTCATTCAGAGTGTGCCTTGTGAGATCAGAGAGTCTGTGATTGTCACTTTCTTGCTTCTTTGAGTCAACAGAAAACTGTTTGTCACACTCACACAAACTCATCTTTGCCTTTTCAATTTGTGAAACTGACTTTTCTTTTAAAGGGTACATCTGTACTTTATTTGTTAAGTTGTCTCATTTACCTAGTTTTAGTGTTTATGGCATATGAGTTGCTTGTTACACCACCAAGAGCTTTTACAGAAAGCACTAACAACTATTTATTTAGTGTTTATTATTTTAGTGGCATTGACTGTTGATTTTGTTCAAATTAAATGGATTCTGGGCTTAGCCAAAGGATGAGACGAATCAAAAAAAAACCTTCCAGTAAAATAAAAGTTGATCTTTTCAAAGATAAACCATGACTTTACTCATAAAGGTCAATTGAGTTCTCAGTAAGATTAGACTTGAATAAAGAGGGATTTTTATGAAATTACTTTGCATCAGTGGTGTGATTGTTCACATATGTAGATGATAGAAATCTCAATTTATTGTCAGACTATATTGGAGTTCTCAAAAGGAATTCAAGGCAAGGAGGTTTTATTTATGAGTGACATATATGCAAGTAGAAGAAGTTAGAGTTTAGAGTTTTGACATTTGACTCATCTCTTTACCTTTGAATTTTACCATTGTATCTGACATTTGCAAGTCACACAGTTGTTAACTCCTTGGCAAATGTAAAACTGCCTTTTCACTTAAATAATAGGAATAAAGTGAAAATTTAAATAATTTTCATCTTTCTTTTCTAAAAAATTCAGAACAGAAACCAAGATCCTGATAAGAAAGGGTGAAATTTTGTCATAAAATATTAGTAGTCTGTTCAGAAATATCAATGACCAGATCTTCTGCAGAGGTGGTGGAAACTTAATGATCATATTCTCAATGTCCAGTAACCAACACTAAAGAAGGCAAAACAAGGCTACACAATGTCTGTTATTACTCATTATACTAAGCTGAACAAATAGATATCAGAAACCTAAACATATCAGGGGATATCTAGGAACATCTGGGCATATTACATATTACATATTATATGCTACATAGGAGGAAAAAAATGAAAACAAATATAAATTGTTCTAAGCACAAATTCAAAATCTCTGTTTTTATTGTGAAACCTCAGCTTGTTGTGCTTTATTTTGAAGGTAAGTGGGCATTCACTTCAGCAGCCATTGTGTGTGCACTAGCAAAGTTAGAAAACTCTCCACTCGGAAGAAGAGTTTGTGAGAGATTTAGGATGTAAACTCATGTCAGCGCACTGTAAAAACTACAGACGCAAGTTTTTTAACAAGTTCTTACGGAAGTCAGTAGCAAAGCAGTGTGCTTTGTGTGTGGATTGCAAAACTGTATTTTTAATTATTGGAAATTAGATCAGCATGATCAGAATAAACACATAATAAGAAATACAAAACAGGTCCTCTCATCAAAAGCTTTGCTGCCCAAGCTGTAAAAAGTAACAGCCATTTTACCAAGATTTACAGATTGAGGAATGGAGCAGTCAAGACTAGTTTTGTAATATCTTACAAGACAATAAGCTTTTGTTTAATGAGGAGTTTATCAAAGAGCGTTAGGAGGACTCTGTTGTGTAATGTACCCTGTAAAAACAAAAAAAGGAAAAGTAGAAGAGTAGAAGAGAGCTTTCCACACACAAAAAGGCACCAAACCGAGATACAGATCCTGTCACTGACAAGCACCTGGCAGCTGCCCTTTAGTGCACTTGTTCAAGCCCCTAGAAAATTAGATTTCTTTCTCTGGAGAAAAAGAAAGACAAAAAAATGTTTGTTTTGTTTATGTTCAGTAATTAATGCTGGTGTTTGAAACACTGCAAAACATGATTAATTTTTCACAAATGTTTTGTTGTGTATGTTCATTATTAAGGGTTCAGTTTTCAAAATGACAGGATCACATTTTTATTGTCCAGTTTCAATGTCTGCTCTTCGCAGACAATGAAAATCATAATTATTGCTAATTATAAAATGTGTAGTTGATAGAATTAAGTTAAGCCTGTTGTCCAGCTCTCTGCAACAGTCCCTGATTGTTTTTTGACCCTTTGGAAAAATCATTTCCCACCTCAGTGTTATAAGCTAGTTCAATAACTTAACTGCAGTCTAATCGTCAAGCTTGTACACTACTAAATTTGTTTTTTGATTATATTTCTCACTATGAAGGAATTAAGCTGCCATAAATGTGAAACACATTTTATTTTTGGTTATTGCAAAAGTAAAAACTATGCATATAAAATAACAATCATCCAAAGCCACTAAATTTGAAAGGAGCATATTGTTAGAGCATCAGACAGCAATCATCTTTTGGGGAACCAGTCTGGCAAAATCACAAGGTACATTTTAGTATAATTTAAAACAAAAATTGTTTTGTTTTGTCACAGCAGGTAAATAAAACCCCAAATATTTGAAGAGTATATAATTTTCAGCTTGTATCCACACACAATTACACACTGACAAGCAATTAGTCCTCGTTTTTGAGTGATTTGTATACACAGATTTAAATCTAAACCAAAAGCAAACCCTATTAAAACTTTTAGAAGTTACCAGTATTACAGAAGTGAGAGAAATGCAAGAATCAATAACGTTTCAACACTGTATCTTTATTATTTTGATAAACTGTTTAAATAAGTTATTTGAAACTAACCAGAACTTCAAGTTTTGCTTTATTTTTCTTCTTTGGCAAAAATGCGTGCTCATACTTAACTAGTTGATGTTGTTTTGTGTGTATGAAAGTGAACATATGTTCTGTTAAGTAAAGTTATAAAGTGGGCTAAAGCCAACTGTGTTGTTCTCAGACAGATTTTTGATTGTTATTTTCAGAGTTTGACCATGACCGTATAAGACTTTATTATCAGCAAAAACACAAAATTTTATTCTAAAAGTGCAACACCCACTGTGTCAAACGGGGAAGTATTCAATAATGATTCTTTAATCCTTCACTATGTGTTTGAGGTTGTATTTTGCACATCGTCATGAATGGGTGTGAGTGTAAACACACATGAACATAGATCCCGCTTAGCACACCTTATAATTAGGTATGGCACCAAATGCCCCAAGTCTCTGTCTGAATAAACCTGGCAGAGCATCCTTCAATAATCCTGGAGATAGGCACCTCTATTTTACACACTTCCTGCTGCCAGTTTGATCTGGCATCAGCTTCGAGCTTTTCAGTCTCTGGCAAATATCCTGTACTAAAGTCATGTTGGTTCCTTGAAATTCATTAACAATACTGACATTTATGTTATGTTACTGCCCCCAGACTGTGGACTGATCTGCCTTTGCAGATCAGATAGGACAACTCGCTTTCTGTTTTTTTAAAATCACGTTTTCTTTTCTCCTCTTTGGCTTTGAGCTCAGTTTGAGAAGTTGGCTTTTATTTTATTGTTTTATAGTTTGAACTGTTTTTGTTGCTCTGATTGTGTTTTATTTGATTTTTAAAATTGTATTGTATTGCATTATATTATTTACATATTATATCCAAAAGAAACATAGGTATGGGAACAACTTGATAATTTGGTACTAAAAACAAACTCAGACAAAAGCTAAGCACTTAAGTGGCTAGAGACTCAAAGTTACCCAGACTGGCATCTCTTTATCTTTCTTTCATTTCCCTATACTTTCCAATTTAACTTAGTTCTTGAATACACATGATAAAATCAGTTGTCAGATCATTACAATCAAGCCATTGTTCAATGTAATATTAATAGTTCAGTTTATTCTTTGAACTTGACCTATAAACTACTCTATTTCTACATCCACAGCACATCTGTGCTTTTTCATCTGACCACAATATTAACAGAAGATCAAGTACGCATATAACTGTTCTTCCACAATGTAAAAATCACTATGTGAAAGCAAAATTTTATTTTTATTATTTTGCATTTTCCTTCATGCCTCTGTCACGTACACAGACTTTCTCTCTCAGTGTTTGTTGCTGGGAACTTTCCACCTAAAAGAGGAGCACATAAGGTAACTTAGAAAACAAATGTTAAACTCCAGTACATTACGATGCCCAGCCGAGCACATTTTATTCATTTTAATTTTACTTTATGAATGAGTCAGCATTGTGCTGCGAAACTGACTGGAGATTAGCTCTGATTAAAGAGGAGAATCAGTTAACATAAGCACCACTCTCACGTCCTCTCCAGCATCCCTCCTAATTAAATGCAGCCATGTGGAGCTGGGGCTCGTCGAGCCTGACTCTTCTGGGCCTCGGCTCCCCTCCTGAAGCCTGCATATCAAATATGCAAACCACTTCCGATAGCGGACAGATGGAATTAATTATTTCCAGCTACTTGACTGATGAGGCTACATGAAACTTAGTGTGGGCAATTATTTCTGACGCTAATGGTGCTGTGCTTTGATGTGTCTTTACATGAGGCATGATGAAGACTCGCAAGCTGTTAAAAGTTGTCCTGAATGTTTTGACATGTTTTTAATGTCCAAGAGACGTGTTAATATTGTGAATCCAAAGGTAAACGCTGTGCCTAATAACATAAAACAGAAGAAATAGGTTTTTGGTTGAAAAGACAAACAAAAGGTTCTGTATATGTCATGATTTCTTGTATTTTTTAGTTTATTCTTAGTTTTGGTTCTTGTTTCATGGGTTGCTTTTCTGTTTAAGTTTATTTTGTCTTTGTCTTGTCAGTATTTGCCTCACCTCTGTCTGCACTTGATTAATTGTCATGCCCATCTCCACCTGCTGTAATCACTCACCTGTGCCCACTTTCCATAATCATCCTCTGCTTTAAAACCTGGTCTGCTTCTCCACTTCCCGGCCGGTTCATTGTTGTGTTGGTGTTTTGTCCCTGGCTCCACCCTGCCTTGTCTTGCCTCGTCTTGTCGTGTTGTCTTTGGATTTTTGTTATAGTTGGTTTTGCTGCTACGTCAGCCTTTTGTTTTGTTATTGTATAAAAAAAATCGTTCAGTTCCTTTAATCATGAGTCTGCATATTGGGTTTGCCACGCTTTCCCCACGTCTTGACAGTATACTGCACAGGTGTCTAACAATTCTGACTTGCTTTGCAAAGTAATTTGCACACTTTTACCCATTTTTCTGCCTCGATCCCTTTGCTTTGTGCTCAAACATTTTGCCAAGAATGTTATGTCATTAAATTAATGACTGCAATCTTATGCATGGTACTAATGATCACCGAAAATTCTTAAAAAAAAAAACAGTTCGAACAAAATTTCTGAAATGTGCCCAAAAGCAGTTAGGAGAACTGCATATTTTGGAACATCTTTGTACCTATTTAAACATTGCTTGAAGCATTTATATACACTGCCAGGTTGAAATTTGATTATGCCAGGTTGAAATTCTGCTGCCTTTGCATGTAGGCAGGACAAAAAATAATAATCGTAACAAATAAACACTTTTTCAAAGTGGAGAGTTTTAAAATTAGGATTTTGTTGAATCAGTAATCAGTATGCACTAAGAATGCAAACCTTTTTAAGAATGACATTATAACAGCCTATATTGCACAGACTTCCTCCTATTTTTGCACTATAAACCAAAACAACAATGAAACCATTATTACTTTTTTTTTTTTTTCATCTGTCCGGATCCACTTACAAATATCTGGAACAGTGTAGAAGTGTAGATGGAGATCATCTCTGAAAAAAGCAAATGTATTTTCATACTACAGTTGAATTTAAAGTCTTGCCAGCACTGCAAAGAAAAGGGACATCATAAACTAAGTCAACCCTAGCATTCCAGCACACAGTCATTCTTTTGGTTGCAAGCACATATCATGACGCGGGGTGTGCTGTTAATGGAGAAGAAATATTCACATCGTAAGAAGTGTCACACAGGAGCTATCGTACACCTATCCGCTCTGAGTCACCAGCTGTGAAGTTTACATCTTGAGTCCCTCTGGTTGCAACTGGTGAGCGAGTGTTGCATGAATAATGGATAAGGTGAAGAGGATAAAGGCTGGGAGGATAGTGAACAAATGATCACACAGCGATGGAATGGTTTGAGAAAGAAACATACAATAGCCTTTTGTTCATTCATTGAGACATCTTCGCTCAGGACATTTGTATGTGTTCATTTAGGAGTGTGTGGTAAATGCCCCAAGGCTCACAAAGCACAATTTTACGGACTTGAATATCTCCACAGAAAATAGGGGTTTAAATCCTAAAGGCTCTAGAGGGCTGAGGAACCCTTTTATTTTAATCACAGTCTCTCAGGAGTTGTAGAGTTAATAGGAACCGGTTAATGCAACTTTCAGAAAAAGAAGGTAGAGAAATTACTCAATATTGCACCTGACCTTGGCTGAAGCCAGTTCTAAAATACTTGTAATGATCAGCTTGTAAAGCCACACTTCAGAGTACTTTTGTTTGTTTGTTTTTCTTGCAGTTGTGGTGTTAAAGGAGCATTACCAGATTTAGTGAATATTTTACACAGCACTTAAGAAGACTGGCTTTTTCTTGACTAAAGTTTTTTTACCTTGAGTGAAATAATGGCTTTGTCATCCCTTGGCTGTTTGATTTACAGTAGTTATAAAGTGAGTATAATAGATCAAGCAAACATCTTTCGAAACAGAGATGTTTTACTGCAAGACAACAATATCGAATATTTTATAATTAGACCACTTTTTGATTCTGTGATTCTGTAATTCTGTGTTTGAGAATTATTGATGCTCTGTGTTTATCATTATGTCATGTTTTAGAGTTAGCAAAATTAATAACTAGTTAGCCTACCAGCTACTACAGAGCTAAACAAAATTAGCATTGTCTAGCACTGATGTTTGTTTAAATTTCACAAAGCCTCTTATTAAACTACGAAAGTGTTGTTGTAACTTACAAAACAAAAGTAAAGTAGGTTTTAAACTCACCACCACAGGCTGCAGATCTGAGTCTCTCTGAGATAACACAGAGAATGAAGCATCAGAATGAAGCGGCTTTTTTTCTTTAACTTGAAGCCAGAGAATATCTTAAATATGGTGGCCAAGAGTTCCAGCAGCTTATTTCGATATCTTTAGCTCATCTTGAACAGAAGTTGCAGTGCAGGTGTAGCTGCCCGCCAATTAACAGGTGACATTGCAACAAATGCAAGTCTGCTGAGTTTTGCTTCAAGTGGCTGGAGTTTGTACGCACTCTCTGTGGGTTTATTGAAAGTGGAAGCTCCTCCTTTGCGGTTCATCATTACCTCCAGTAGGATCATATGACGACTGACTGGTACGTATTAGACCGAGTCTCTGCAGGTGTTATGGTGCACTTTTTTTTCTCCTCCTGATTTCAATTCACATTTTTTATTACTGAGTTACAGATAGGATTTTACATGTAACTAAGTACAATACTTAAAATAAAACATACTCAAGTAAAAGTGAAAGTAGATTGGAATATTTACTTTAAAAAAATCAGAGTACACAAAATCGTACTCAATTACAGTAAAGCGAGAAAATGTAATGCGCTACTTTCCACATTTGCTGATTTTTCTATTGAGGTTGTCAAACCATCTCTGGTTTCTTATCTTTTCTGATTAACCTGTATCTCTGTCTTACTTCAGGTGGAATTATACTGAGAAACAATGCATTCAATGTCCAGTTCTACATAAAATATATAGATTAGGAGACTATAAGTCCAGAAAATGTTCATATACAATTAATAAAACTTGATTTTATTCTGTTTACATGTTGTATTTATTTATGGTTAACCTGAATGTCATTTTTTGGTTTGTTTCTTATTCTATTATACTTGTGTGTATAGAAATTTTTGGTTTTTGGACCTGGTCCTACCTTGTGTTGTGTATGAGTTCACACAGACATACTGCAGTGCATGTTTTTAGACTGTGGGAGGAAACTGGAGTATCCAGGAAAAAGCTTTGCAAGAACATGGAGAACACACAAACTCCACTGCTGAATTGAAAACTTGCATCCTTCTTGTTGGGAGGTGACAGTGCTAACCACCTGCAGCAATGTGCATCCCCCTCCCCTGTATTGATCCTAATAACTGAAGTTGGTATTTGTACCCGTTTTGTGCTGATGCTTCAGCTTAGAGTCAGACATACACGTGCACTGACTTTATAGTCTTCAACTGTTGCTCACCTATGTGGCACTGATGATGTACATCTAGTGATCAGGCACCTGCTGATTCAAAGCTGCAGAATGCCTGATGCCTGTGCAATAGATAATATTAAGATGAAAAAATTTGGTGCAAAATAATATGTTCATTTTTAGCCAAGATAAACTGGTGTAAAAATGCTGTTTTATGTTTAAACCTGACATTTGTACTGGTTCTGGTTTAAACCAATTTAATGGTCTTTGATTCATAAACCTAACCATCTCCATTTTCACATGTGAACCAATTGTTTTAAATGGCTGATATTGACTAGCTTTTAATGCTCTAACTTAGCCAAACAGTAGCTAAAAGCATGAGTCAACACCAAACGGCAAAGAGTAAAAATAAATTCAATGATTGTTGTCCCAAAATCAAAGAGTGGGTCAATAGTTCATTAGAATGTCTTTGATCCACTTCATTCCCTCCTAAAATATTCACAAGTCCCTGGTTAAAAAATGTCTGTGTATCATATACTAAATTGATTACATAAGTATTCATACATGATTTGTTCCTATATACACATATACCATGACCATAGAAGTGGCATCTAAAATTCTGACCAATACCCATTTTATTAATCATCAACAAACATAACCAGGACCCACAAAGGGCCTCAATTCTCCTGTATTCTCAGTGCAGAAAGGGGGTTAAAGTGTAGATGTTTTATACTTTATGCTTTATTGTGAAATTAAGTGTTTAGTTAAGAATGAGTACAGAGTAAATCTGAGCACTTTTGGTCACACCTCACCCATCCTTCTGTTTATTTCCTCCAATTTTTACCAGCAGAAAACCATAAAACTTGTCTCTCATGACTCATCTCATCTCTTTTGCTCACTGAAAGATACACACCCCGAAAAAAAAAAACTTTTGCCTTTACTTATTTCACACATTTCTCACTTCCTTATTTCATTTTAACATTCGCACAGCTTAGTGGCTCAGATCATCTCCTGCCGGGATGGTAGGCAGACTGGTGGCCTGGAAGATTCAGAGAGGTGTCACCAGGAAGCAGCTGGGGTGATGACCCGATTGATTTTTAAATGAAGTTGAATTTGTGGGTTTATTGCTTTTGCATACTTCCTGACTGCAGTCTTGGCAAGCTTGGATTTGGGGGTTGAGGGATGACTTGTTTAGCTTAGATTACAGAAAAAATGAAATGGTACCACCTGGATTCAAGCACAGCCATAGTTAGGTACCTAAAAACAAAAGAATTATGAAATAAATAACAAAAACAAAAACAAGCCACACATATGAAAGTATCTAAATCTGTCTGCAACAATGCCAAAAAGCACCAAAACGTCATTTTTGAAATCATTTCTCTGGTCTAGATAAGACGCTCATTAATGTTTATTTTTGCCATATGTGTGAACTGATCATATATTCTATCTTTTAAATACCCCTTAAAAAGACAAAAAAAAGACTCAAAAGAAGCAGTGTAAAGTTTTGCACGGTGTCTTTATGACTGGATAGTTAGCCCCTTCCCATTATCTAAAAATAATCTTTTTATATGTGATTATTTGCTATTTTTATTTAAAATAATACTAAACTTTAAAAGCTATGGTTGCTTTAACTAAAGGGACACTGGACCTCCACAACTTTACCCTAAATCAGTACCACAAATAAACATTTGACACTTTATCTCTACAAACACATTACAGTGTGCCTCCTCCCAAGGGGAACAAACAAAAACACATTTCAGTTCAATATGTTGAGCTGTAGGCTCACTCCTGAAGCAGCTTTTGTTTTTTGTTTATTTGTTTGTTGTTGTTTTTTTATCCTCAACCTACCAAGTGATATTAGTGACTACAATGACCAAGTGGGGTCATTTATGACCCAACTAGATTTTACATAGGGACAAATTATTTAGTGGTCTTTTTGTGTTTATCATAGTCCTCCCACTCTCTGTATTTAAGATAGATATTCTAAAATGTTTGGTTATGTAATTTTATGTTTTGTTATGTAATGCCCTGTGGATTCCAGATTATGTTTTGCTTACAACAGCAACATGCAGAAGGAAAATTTCTCTGCCACATTGGTCCATGTTTGCATGTGGTCTGTTTGGAAGTACATTATTTCACAGATTCTGACCATCTGATTTGACTGCTTTGGGCAGATTTTGGTCATGGGCTCTTCCAAGGGCTCGTCCACAAGTTATTACACAAACTAGCTACAGTCAGAGCTTGTTCTTTAAAGCTTGTTGCTCCCCTTACAGGCATACCTTGATCACCAGCTTGATGTACCTCAGGAGTGGGGTGGACATCATGGTCAGATTTTGTATCAGAGTGGTCCAATGCCTCAGAGATGTCATCATCACTTTGGTACACGTCTCTGTGCTTCTGTAGCCATAAATCTAGCTGCACTGAGGATTTCAGCCATAATTGATTGAAAAACAGAAAAATAAACTGGGGACAGCAAGGCAATGCAGTAATTAGAGCTGTCACCCCACAGCAGGATAGCTGCAAGGTCAAAATTCAGCTAATGTTTTTCTGTGCAGTTTCCATGTTTTCCCCATGCATGCACAGGTTTTCTCTGGGTACTCTATTTCCTCTATAGTCCAAATGCATGCACGGTAGGTTATTTGAAGATTCTGAAATCATTGTGGGTGTGAGCACACATGGTTGTCTGTCTTGTTTGTCTCTCTGATGGGCAGGTGATGAACGGGTGAGTACCACACCTCTCGTCTGTTGGTTGGTAGAGTGAGGCACCAGCTCCCTGCAACTCTAAAGCGGAAACATGTGTTTACAAATAAATAGATGATCAAAAATACAGTTGGACATTAAAATAAAATCTAATTCTATAATCTATAAAAAATAAATACATCATCCTGGGTCACAAAAGAGCCTATAAAAATCTACCATATCAAATGGTCAATTCATGCAAAAAATCTGAACAGATGTAGGACATATACTGAGACATTTATGGTAGAACACTGTATTTCAATATAAAACACAAAAACGCCACACAGCTTTAAACATTGGGGCCATACATAATCCCATTTGGATGATTGCAGGTTAATTAGTAGCAGAAAAATGATTCTGTCAGTATTGCCTTCTTTGAAAATCCATGTTCATTCATTATACAATCCACAAATAAGTTTTATGTCTGTATATATCTTGAAACCGAACAATATCATACTCTGCAGCCTGTTAAAATGGCATGTAGCAACTTCTTGGGGTTTTTTTGTTTCTTTTTTTTATCAGCAGCATAAATAAAAAAAGTAATAATAATTTCAAGCTTTTTGCCTTCCTCAGTATTAACATATCACCAAGAGAAACGGTCTGGAAGAGTACTGGATATTTTAATTTTAGCATTTTTAAATATTCACTAATTTAAGCAGGTGGCCAGAAGTTTGAGTATCTTTAATTTTGTTCGGACAAAACAAGCAATGAACCTTGGAAATCTGGTTTTAAAGCTAAAAAGAAAAGTCACTCAAGGACCGTCCAAATAGGACTGAAGTCATACTAACTGCCTTACATTTTACATAATAAGAAAGCAACTGGAAATGACTGTAAAGACTCAGTCTGTGATTACTCATTATATGTTTGCATGTTTAGTTGAATGCACAGATGTTACATAAATGTCACTAACATGTTGTATTTAACGCATCTTTCCTTGTACGAATATGTACTGTAAGTTGATTGGACATCTGAAGATGATGTAATGCTTTGCTGTTAGTGTAGTGCAGAAGTTAAATTTAATTAAAGTAGAAGATATGGACGTTATTTTGTCAGCTTATAGCAGAACATTGTGACATTTATTTAAGGAAAGGGCTTTTCACCCTTGGATGAGTTTTTGGAGAATGTATGAGCAAATATCTGTGTTCATGGATTTTAGGTTTACTTAAACCGTCAAACTTTCTTCAGTGAAAGTGTCATATTTTTTATGAATCATTTAAAGCTTTTTACACCTTACCTTACCTTTAGGCTTTATTTCACTCGGGAATAACAATCTCGCTACACAATCTATTAGATTGTGGCTGGGTTGCTGTGAATTTGGAAAACGTCTTTCAGTGTGAAGGAAGTTATGATGCTGCTACATTTATAGTGCTCACAAAATAGTTCATTCTTTGGGTTTTCTGTACCCCAAGATTCTTTTCTGTGCCCTCACCACACTTTATACATCAGCAGCATATTTCACAACAATAATACAATGCATGAGCAAAATTGCACTATGCCCCAGGCCCCATCCTAACACAACTCCTTCAGATGCAGCACCATGCATCACACCACGCCAGTCCTGCTACAAATTTTTTACATCCAAGCCAGACCCCACAATATGCACTGCCACTACGCTCCACCTAGGACTCTGATACGTTGCCACAACAATGATAAACCACCACAAATTTGCTACGGAGGTTTTGTGCAAGCTTAAAACCTACCATGACCAATCATGTTCTCTAACATGTAATGGGCAGCGCACTGCATTCTAAATATATATCTGAAGACTTTACCAAGACCATTCACATTCTGGCTGATTTTTTATTTTATTTTTTAATTAATTTATTTATTTGTTTTACAAAAGCAGAGTTTACAGAAGCAGAGTTTTTCATCCATTCTGAAAATGCAGCAAAAAACTTTTTTTTTGCTACTTTTTCACGAGTTGAAGCTGAACATAACTTTCTTTGCTTTTTGACAGAGTAGAATAATAGGCATAAATATTATGTTATGCAAAGCAGCAGCAAAAATGCCACCTAATTTTCAGTTCAAACAATATGAGTTTTCATAGCATAATATAATTCCAACAAACCAAGTTATCACTGTTTATGTGCAAGAATTATGTACTGCCACATTAGCTTTTGATCTCATGATAGGTTTTTGAATAGCCATTCGTAGAGGCTTGGTACGTCTCCACACAAACTCATAAATAGTTGGATACTTTCAATAGAATGTGTTCCAAGAAAATTACAACTGAAATAGACCAGCTTGTGTTTTTTTCCATTGGCAAATTGTTGTCTATTGATCCTTGACATATCTGCAATAAGTGATTAAGTTTTATTAATATCTTCTTAGCAGTGTCCTTTGGCCTGATACCAAACTATGTGATGAGCATCCCTCTGCAATGAGTCTAGTTCCTATTAATGTAAATGTGATGGGTTCAGTTCTGAAGATGTTCATGAATAATTTCTTCATTTAAGGTTTTTACCCTGAAGACATAACATGTTCATTTTATGAAGTTGCTTTAAGTGCAGGCTGTCTTTGACCTGTTATTCCAGAAAAAGACCAGACATTAAATCTGAGAGGCTTACTCAAGGATGAAATTTTGTTCCAGGGTGACATATATTAAAAGCACTCAAATTGAATGTTGTTTTTTCTTTTTTTTTTTTTTGGTCCAACATCAGTGAGCAAGTGGTCTTATGAAGCCAGGTCTTGTAGGGTTTGAACAAACCTCCTCTGTTGACTTACAACCTTGCTGAATTACATAAGATTCAGAACGTCTGCGAGAAATTAAACTCATCTTCATTTTTTTCATGACATTTAAATGAAGGCAAGAATCTCTCCCTACTGTTTTACTGCCTATGCCATCTGGCAGGATTATCATTAGCACTTTTTTGCTCCCAGAGTGCCATTAAAGAAAGACAAAGTAAGATTTGTAAAGTATGAATAGTAAACATAGGTCTAGTGCCATATGGAGGCAGCCTGAAGGGTTTATGAACACTCTTGATTGCCTCAATGACATTAAATTTACAAACACCCCTGAGCTTTTACTGAGCTGTCTCCCCTCAAGTCGTATTTCATTTGAAATAAAGTTTATTTCAGATAAAATATTTGTATTGCAAACTGTGACTGGCCTTGACCCAAAATAGAAGAAGACTGATATTTTGCAGGGTGTAGGTGGATACTCTCAGTGAATAAAAACTCTTACTTCAATCTCTTACTTCCTAAGTCCTCTCTGATGTGGACATTTTGCAAGCAAATCTTCTGGTCTGAGTCAAATCCTCCTAAATGTCATTTTGCACGCCAACTGAGAATGATGACAGTTTAACATTTAGCCACTTTCCAAATTTCTTTGAAATGAACTTCATCAACTCTCACCTCTTTCAATTCTCAGGAAAGAGTAAACTCAGAGAGATATAGCTGGCTGGGCATGAGCTGCCACAGGTGTCACAGAATGAGAAAATATGCCTCAACCACCACCACCACACACACAGGCCCAACCAGTGCAGCATTTTTAAATTTTTATTCAGTTTTTTAAGGTCTGGCTGTCAAAAGACCTGCCAAGACCAGCTGAGCCCAGTTTGCTGTTGTCACAACCCACCCACCCCCCACCTCCTGTCTGCTGACACACAGTGGATTCCTGGGCTGTCCTGAATTATGAAACATTTAGATGGATCTGCTGCGAGAGGTTTGAACTGTTCCAGGGCTACAAACTGAGGTCAATGAAACTCATACAACCTTAAAGATGTGCAAATCTAGAGGTAAAGGAAGCACACACAAAATAAAGAAGTCCATGTTATGCCTGCTGGCATTCATCTCCATCACACTGTCGTACAGTCAGGCAGTAAAATAAACTGAGGATGACCAGGTTCCAGACACATGCACTAAAATCCAGAATTTTTTTTTTTTTTTGCATCCCAGCAAAATATGACACTCTCCCCTTTCCAGACTGCTTCCACCTCCGTCTCATTTCCTTTACTGCTGTTCTCAGCAGCATATACATTTATACATTAGCCACCTACTGACATCAACATTCTCATCACGGCCACCTGCCCAGACCGCCCACCTTCTGTTGTAACACCTGCCAATCAGCACTGCGTCAGCTAACGATTAGCTGGTGAGTCAAGTCAGCATGTCAGTCAGTTCATCTGTCGGTCAGAGGCAAGTCTGCTCACTTTCCACTTGGACGATCAGCAAGAAAGTCAGAGACACAGATTGTCATACAGATGGCTCATCAGTTAGACGTGTAAGCACAGTCTTCACCAGCATAGCACTGTTTCATTGCAGTCTTTTTTTTTTATTTACAAATTTAATAAGTTTCTTCCCTTGTAAATGCTCTTTTTAGTAAAAGATAATGTGGATACACTGATTTAAATATTGTCAGTGAATACACAAAAACTTTAATTAAAGATGTTTTAGCACATTAGTTTAAAACCTGCACAATATCGTTACCAGATGAAACTGAGCTAAATTCATGGCTCAGTGCTTTGTGTGTTGTGACACTTATCTGCTCCTGTGAATGTGGACCTTTTCTGGATGACAAATTGGTTGCAGCTTTGTTTTTGTCACATTCGTTTCTGAACCTCAGCATACACATATAAAATAATGAGACAATAAGAAAAGAAACGGGTGTAATCTTTTTGTTTGTTAGAGAGTAGAGTCTGCTTTGCTGTTCTGCCTTGATTGGAACGATTTGGACCAATGTGTGACTGCCTTTTTGCAGCAGATAAGAATGCGTGCATGTTTGCAAATGCATTCAGGTGTGTATGCTGATACAAACTCCTGGAAAATTGCACATTGCATTAAACAAATAATCTCACATCCTCATGCATTAGCACTTAGACATACCTGTTGCATTTTTATGTAAAACCTGAGGCAAGTGGGAAGATGGCTTTCCCTGTCAAAGTAATCTGTCAGAATGGTAAACAAAGGCATTACCAGCGCAATTTGGGATTCTAAAACCCGCGGATAATTTGTGGCAGTTGCGGTTACGATTTTTTTTGTTTACTCCCTGCTGAAAACAAGCCACAAGAGGTAAACAGAAACAAACACTGGAGGACTGAAATCTTTAAGGAAGCATCATCCCGCACAGACATGCATAAACAGCCAACATGTTCAAAACTGATTTGATCTGATCCCAACCTGAAAAATAAAGAAAGATGAAAAATCCTGTTTCAGTTCTCAGAAAACTGTTGAACACAGTTTTCTGTTGAACACAGTTTTCTGAGAACTGCTCTGAGAATGTAGTTGTAGTCTAAGAAAACACAGTCTGACAGGGTAACTGGGGACCGCATGACGTCTGACTGGTGTCAAAGAAAGTGATGGATTTACCTGACAGAGTTTGACTACAAAATGAGCTTGTGTATGTAGCGCTGTGTGTTTGTGTGTTCTGTGGGCTGTTGGGTTACATATCCCTTTAAATTTCTCTAATTGTGAATGTTGCTAAGATTTGAATGCTTGCCTCTCTCTTCTTCACCTCTAAGTGGCTCTCTCACTATTTCCTCACAACTCTTCAGCATGGACCACCTCTGCTGATTTTCAGCTTATTCAACTGAAAAGTTGCCACAGGGGTGCATCCATGTATACTCAGGGACCTTAGATGATTTATTAAACTTACCCTTTTTTGTACATAATTACCATATCACTTCTCTGTCTATACAGTGGTGTCCAACCTGGTCCTGGAGGGCCACTATCCTGACTTTCTTTCTTTTATCAAAAGAACGCTGTTAATCACAGTGCCACAGTTCTCATGAGTTTATAAACAATTCCTTGCATAATGCTGATAATTAAAAAAAACTAAATCTTTAGAGATTCTTCAAGCATTGTATAACAGTGCCAAAGTAAGTCTTTTTTTATTATTCTTATTATAACATTGTCAAGCTCATCTCTGTCTGTTTTTAAGGGTTTCGAATGGATTTTAAAATGGTTGAAATACGTGTTTAAAAAATTTAATTTTCCTATTGCTTTCCTATTGCTATTCCTTTTCAGCTGTTAATTTTGCATTTTTACAGCATAATTTTTGTCGATGCTCTTCTGGTACAACTTAGGAAAAAAAAAAAAAAAAACATGGCTTGATCAGGAATGACGTGCTCTGACTTTTGATCGCAGCACATCATACAGCATAGACAAAATCTGTCTCAAATAAAAAGAAAAACTTCCACATAAACAACAATGGGATACTGGCAAACTGAATGAAAAAAAAACAGCCTTTATTGGAGCTTTGCAGCTCAGGCATACTTCACAGTAGAAACATCATAGAGAGTTTAAATAGGTCACTGAAATTTTGATTGTATTTGAAAATGTGGTTTTGTGACATATTTTACAGTTTATACACATTCACTTTAAGGTTTTTGACAATTTTACTGCAAAATATGGAATATTCAATGATCATTATGACAATGTCACACTAACTTCTGAGCTGTCTAAGCATTTTAAAATTTTTGCGAACAAACTCTTTCTATCTCCACAAACTTTCCACTTCTCATTGATTTCGATAACTTGTACCCACTGTTACAGGACTTATGGTTTTCTCTTTAATGCCCTTCAACCTGGAGAGTTCACACGGCCATGCTTAGGTTTTATAAAGAGTGACACAAGTATATGGTTACCATGGTGACCCTACTGAGCCACTGGAGACAATTTTAACATTTCTTTTCATCTTGGTTCTCTTCACATTTATTATGCAATTTATACATCAAAATGTCATCTTTCACTGCTTGTGTGCTGCTTATATTAGGTTTATCTCTGGCTAGATTTTATTGGGTCATCATTCTGTGAAATATGTTATTCTGTACATAACATGAATTAATAATTGAAAAGCATGCACAGATTTGCCTCAGATGAAATATTAAAGAATAGCAGGCCATCCACCTGATTAAAATAGAATAAAAATGTGATACTCCAGCTGTGCTCAGACCATGTTTTAGACTGACAGGAAAAGATGAAATATCAAGGACTCAATGATGATGTCAGGGGATGCTGGTGAGCTATTTTGTATGTTGAAATTGTCATTGTGAGTCCCAACAGCAGGTTGAAGTGTTTGTAGCTTCCCCAGAGGCATAAAAGGAGAAAAAAGAAAGATTTATCTTAGTCAAAATGTGTAACTCTACAGTGCTTTACTGATGTGTTTTGAAGTCACTGCTGTCAAAAGTAAATCAGAATAGACTGACATGGAGAACACACTATGGATGTTACAGATATGACACCCCTATGATTAATTCATGGTGAACAAGGCAAAGTGCTTCCATCAGCATCAAAACTCAGCAGGTTTGTTGTAATTTGTGCAGCAATTTCCTTTTTTTTATAAAAGTGTGTTGGAGTAAAAGGTTCCAGGAATGGTAAATAAGAAAAAAAAAAGTTCACATTTTAAGGTTAAAAACTAATGACAAAAAAAGATGCTAAATGTTTGTGATTTTGAGACCAGTTTACAAAGAAAAGCATTCATCTTTGCTTTCCTTTCAAAGAACCTTCTAAGAAACTGTCAGTGAAATACAAGCAGTGTGAAAGGCTCGGGTGTAGGAGATTTGGTTGTTTATTTTATTGTCATTTTTCTTTCATTCTGAAATCAGTAACAGTGAAAGGTCAGAGTCATAGAAGGTTTTTGTCTAGTTATTTATAAACTACTCTTTTACTTCTCAGGAGCATTTATCAAAAGGTATTTGCAAAATGTGATAAATGATCTTTAACAAAGGAAGGAAGGTATGATCATCCTTTCATAACTGATAAAAATTAACATCATCACTACTAAGAAATGCTCTCTAGATCACCTTGCAGTAAGAAGGTTGCAGGTTTGCTTCCTGCCTGGTGCCTTTCTGTGAGGAGTTTGCTGGTTCTTCTTGTGCATGCATAGATTTTCTCCACGCACTTTGTGCTAGGTTAATTGATAACTTAAAATTGTCATTTACTGTGACAGTTTGACCACTCTGAATTGTCATAGACTTACTCATAGTCGTGAATAAGACCATGTGTAGTTGTCTGCCTCGTTTGTCTCAAAGTGACTGTGTGATGGACTGGAGACCTGTCCCCGCCTCTCGCACAGTGACTGCTGGAAATAGGCATCAGTTCTCCTGGAACCCGAAATGGAAAAGCAAGTAAAGTAGATGGATAGTTGGAACTATTTAAATAGTAAATTAATTAGTATTAATTACATCACACACACACACACCTACACATATATATATATATATATATATATATATATATATATATATATATATATATATATATATATATGGGGTGTGGGGGTGTATTTTTTTTTTATTTATTTTTTTTTTTCTGCTCCTGGTGGAAGGCGGACGTGTTTCTTTTCTCTCTGTCTCTCTGTCTCCTGAACTGCCCCCGCCCTGTTTTCTTTTTCGAAGCCTCTTTTTACATATTTACCAAAAATTTAAGGAATGTGGATCTGATCAGCTGGTTTCTCAACGCAATTGATACAATTTCCTCGACTGGGTGAAGGAGAGTCCAGTCTCGGGATATGTCTCGCTGGATATACAGTGGATTCCTGGCAGGAGTGGAAGACTGTGTACCTACCGACGTGGAGG
>NC_051431.1:23473912-23481140 GCF_001649575.2 Kryptolebias marmoratus
GTTCCAAAACAACTCTGTTATTATCTACATTTGGCTTCCCGATGTGGCCTTGAAGGCCAAAGTCTTATCAATTCTCCCTGGAATTTATGTCAACAGAAGCTCGTTGCCTTCTTGCCTGTGAACATCTGTGAACGTGATTCATGGACTTTTCTGCAAACACACACAAACACACACACAAATGCATCACACCGCCTCCTACTTTATGGAAACACACCTCAGTACCTTTAGGCATGTAGACATGGTGTAGATGACTTGCTGAGTTTGAAACAAAGATCAGAATTGGGAAGAAAAGGGATTTAAGTGACTTTGAATGTGGGGTGGATGTTGGTGACAGAGTGGCAGGTCTTAGTTCAGAAACTGCTGATCTAATGGCATTTTTACCTGCAACCATGTCTAAGTTTTAAAGACAGTAGTCTAAAAAGAGGAAATGATCAGTTATCAGCATTTGTGTGGACAAAAAACCTCATTAATGTCAAAGGAGAATGGGCAGACTGGTTTGAGATGTAGTAGTCGTCGCAGCTAAAATAAGCACTTGTTACAAACAGAAGTGAAGATAAATTTATAAACCCCGGCCAGGTAATTATTGGTAGAAAGATCAAGGTTTCAAATCTTGGATAAAAGGGTTGGGATGTTTTTAACTGGATAAGTGCATAGGCTGACATAAAAAAAAAATCTTTTAGATTCTTTTTAAGTATAAAAAAGTAAGGAGATATTTTACAGTTGCAAAGAGCAAAATCAGATTTGTCGTCTGTGCATTGAATATTTTTCATTTGTTTCGCTTTGTGCTGTCTTTTCTGGAAACCTTAATTCTGTGTTCCTCATCAAGGAGAGCATGTCTAATTTGTTTTTCCTGCCAAAAGAAAAATAAATACACTAAGGGAGACAAAATGCTGTTTCAGTTTGTCTTCAATTATCGGTGATCAGGTTCGGGAACTCTTGTAGCTGAAAAATACAAATGTGAAAAAAATATTTTAAAAACATGAACATCATTTAAGATGTATTTAGAACTACAAAAAATGTGTGTGAATGATTTTTTTTTTATTCATGCATGAAAAGCTTAAAAAAATAAGATCGAAGGAAGCTTGGATTAGAAACATCTGACTAGTGTTCTATCATTTTGAAGGATTGTGGGCTGAGAAGTACAGAGAAACTGAAATTTTGTATTTGTTATGTGTATAAGTACATGTTTATTACTATATGAGAAAGTTGCTGCTTTAGCCAGTCTAAAAATAAAAATGGTTGTCCTTCATTGTACTTTGATTTAACTTCTGCCAACCCGACACATCTGTCTTTCACAGCTGCTTTCACTTAATGTCTGTGCCACCTGAGTGACAATGACAATGTGGGGCGGAGGGGGCATTTACAATTAGGGTGCTTGACAATGTTAGTTTATTCTAGTCTGTTAATCAAAATTGCACTTGCCAGGAAAGAGCACGAAAGCAAAGATGCTTCTTTAAAAAAATGCAAATTATTCATCGAATGTCTCCCACTCTTAAGACCTTTTGCAGGCATTTGTGTTTACTGCAGATGTGAAGCGTATTGTCGTGTTGCAAAATTGAGAAAATCATACTAATTACAGTGTAAGTCTTCAGAACGGTCAGAGGTAGCAAGCGGGGGACGGGGGGGGGGGGGTACAAAACTGTTTGTGGTCCAAAGAAAAGGAAGAAATTTAGATTCCCTCTTTCACTTAGCTACTAAAAAATCCCATATTACCTTGCAGAATGCAAAATCATTTCTAACCTTTTGGCTCAGAAACAGTGTGTTCATCAAAATATGTGTAATAAAGGAGACCAAGAATCCAAAAACATTAATTTTACATAAGGTCAGTTTGGTACCCTAGTTAGTTTTTAAGCTATGCTTTTGTTGTTTTTCTGTTAGATGCTATGCCTGCAGGAAAAGATGACCTCCTCCTTTTGATGTTTTTTTTTTTCTTTGATGTTTTATATGTGATGCAGTTTGCATACATTATTTTTTTCTATAGCAAATAAGTGAAGTCTATTTCTCTCTCATTTCATCCAATCTAGTCTGTAGCTGACAAACTAGTAGTGAATCTCCAAAAATCCTTCTGGACTACAAATAAGTCTAAGTGTTGCTGTGAATTTTCTGTCACTTTCTTGACAACAGCCAAGTGGAGTTCTGTGGCACACAGTTATCCCTATGCTCTTTCCTCTGACTTATTCTATAGTCAGTGCAGGGTGTGACTCTCACAAATGCAAGACTAAAACTTTTTGCATGGACATTAGTTTGCAGATATGTGAGAGGAACAGTCTTCACCTCAAGCAGAGGAGTTTAGGTATCTGCATATTTTGTTTATGAAAATGGCACAAGAGATTGGAGCCTTGACCTCAGTAATGAGGGCATTGCTCAGGTCTGTCATGGTGAAGAAGGACCTGAACAGAAAGGTAAAGCTCTCAATTCACTGGCCATCTCTATTCCAATCTTCATCTATAGTCATAAGATATAGATCATGACCAAAGAAAAGAGATCCCAGGTGGCGACTTTTTTTTTGGCCAGCCAGTGTATATATATATATATATATATATATATATATATATATATATATATATATATATATATATATATATATATATATATATACATATATATCACAAAGAAAAGAAAGGAAACAAATTAGATAGAGTAAAAAATATTTGAAACATAAATCTACAGTTAAATTTAGTTACACCAGCAACCAAACATCAGCTGCTCCAGTCTTACATCAACAGACAGATTAACAGAGAAAATTTCCACGTCTTGTTTCAGTGAATTAGCTTGACAAACACGGAATACAAAATTGTTTATGTGAGTTTTATAAAGAGCCTTTTTCCTTATCTCCACAGTACGTAAAACAGAAGCAGAAACACAGCCTTCTAAAGTGACAGAAGTCATCAAACAGTAAAACAGGTTGGTGTGGACGCTGGTAAAGAGGTCAAGCTTTGCAAAGGGATGGTTTAAATTTTAGTCTTAGAAAAAACAAAGAAAAAACATTATTGGAAAGGATTAATATATTATAGGCTCCAGATTTGTTTTCCCAGCATGCTTGCTTTTATGTCTGCGGTACACTCAGTGCTAGTTATTCTGCTGTGTTTTCTAGAAAGATGAAAGTGAAGCAATCATATTAAAAGGACAGCCAGGCACTTGACAGCAGACATAACGGGGAGATCCTCAGATGATGCAACACTGCTGTCATGGACTGAATATATTTACATATGGGGAACGTTAGGTTGGTTTTATGGTTGAGGCAATGTGTCTTTGAGTCTACCTTGAAATTGTTTATGAGGACCACATTGTAACCACGCTTACAAATATACAATATTGTGAAGAAAAACAAATGAAATACAGGCACATTTAGTAGCTACACAAAGCAATAAAATGGTTTTGCGATGCCATATCTATTAGTTAGTGACTAAGAGGATGCCAAGTGAAAATAGCTTGAGGATACCTCAAAAAACATTGTAATTATTATTACATGGATTCTAGGTGGAGCTGAGCCCACCCTAAAATGTTTCTAAGGACTCCTATAATTATAGTAATAATATTTTTTTTTCCTACAAGAAATCCATTCAGGTTTAAACAAAGAAGCAAAAACATGAATCAAACTAAATAAAAAAAATCTATTAAAAATGAATATATTTTTAAATTAAAAATAAAGGTTGTCCTTATTTGAATAAAATTATCATTCCAGTTGGTTGGTGGACTTAAGGCAGATGTATTCAACAGAAGAAGTATTACTTTGTAATGAATGCCAGACAATGTGAAACTGTGGATAGGTGTTAATGATTTTTAATTGTTTTATCTTAATAAAAGAAAATGTTATTTTATAGCTTGGTATTTTAACACTAATGTAAACTTCCAAATACAATAGCCAACCTAGCCAATTTGTATTTTTGTATTATTATTATAGCCCATATTGCTACTAATTACAAAGTAATCTCCAAATAAAGCAAATAAAGCTTTTGACACCATATCAGTGCCTTCAGAATGTTATTACTATAAATGATTATTGTGAGTAAAATTTAAGCACATAGTGTCCCTGTTATTGTGATTATATCAGTATATCCTAGGATTCATTGACCAGATTAATATATGAAGATATTTTAAGAAAGTGAGTGGGAAGCAGGAGAGTGACAGGCCAGCTGACGCTGACGGAGCCTGCAGGACTGGGTTCAATAGGTCTACAGATTGAGAAGGATTACTTTTCCCAACATATAGTAGTTGTTCAGCCTAAGCATCAAGATGCAATGTAAACTATTTTATTTTACATTTAATTTTTGGCTAACTTACCTTTCTGCATTCACTGAGTATAGCCTAAAAATCTGGGCAGCACAACATTACAGTGGTTAGAGCTGCCGCCTATAGAATGATTTGATTAGCTTTGTAGAGATGTAGTAGAGTGCTGTATGAATGTGTGTGTACGTGGATGGGTAAATGAGGGCAGATTGTGCACTGAGTACCCTGGTTGGCTAGAAAGGGGCTAGATGAGTACAATCAATTTACCATATACTTGTGTCTTCACCACAAAGATAAAAGTGGGATGCTATTTTTAAACCTAATGTGCAGCTGAGAAACCCAATCAC
The DNA here is from genome assembly GCF_001649575.2 of Kryptolebias marmoratus. NCBI lineage: Eukaryota > Metazoa > Chordata > Actinopteri > Cyprinodontiformes > Rivulidae > Kryptolebias > Kryptolebias marmoratus. The sequence continues at coordinate 23,478,490 of NC_051431.1, forward strand.
TTCATGCCACACAGATATGTTCTCGATCATCAGAGTTGGAGAATTGATTAATAATTGTATGTGCAGTTGTAACAATCAATGTTATTATTCTGTTTCAGCCAGTAATCATCGTAACAGCGCTATGATAAAGCCCCCAGGTGTTAGTGAGCTACATAACAGTTCATGAATGAGTAATACAAAACCAGACTCACACGTTCATCACTCCAGTTTCATCTGTAGCTTTCAGACAGTGAACTCAACGCACACACTTTTTGAAAAAAAAAAAAAAAAACTGTTCATTTTGGCTGTTTTTAGTTGACTCATCAAGTTTAGAGGTTTTATCGAAAGCCTGAACTTTTCAATCATTGGCAGACAATAACAAGGCTAACAGCACTTACAAAAATAATTATACTTCCCTTTAAAAAAAGTATAATTACAGAAATGTGCTATTGGAAAAAACACTTATTTAAGCAAAATAATTAGACTTATATATTGTAGGTTAGGCTTCTACAAATCAAATAAAGCTTCTATTTACTCTGAAATGTATTTATTTTAAACACAACATTTTAATTGCTTAATTTATAATAAATTTGTACTTGGATACAAAAAAAATTAATGATCAAGGTCTAACAACAAGCAGTCTAAGTATTGTGCTGTCAAGGAACAAAATCCTGTCCTCTTTTTGACCTCTTTCTACCTCTGTTCAACCTGTGTGTGTGGTCCCTTTGCTTTGATTAAAAAAAAATCTGACTCATCTCCAGCTTTTCTGGCCATTAGCGGTAAGTCTGTATTATGAATGTGGTATTAACACACACTCTGCACAGAATAATCACTGCAAAATCATTTCAAATCCTATGATGTGTTTTCTTTGGCTTGCATAATAGACTGACGCAGTGCCACTGTGATAGTCAAGCCCAATCAATAATAGCAAACTCATGATGTGTTATGCATAATGAGATTTTGGAGCCAAACTGACTGGAGCCTCATCCAGCCATTTTGTAGAGTTAGATACCGGTGCATGCATTGTACATTTTACCAATGGCAAGCAGGAAATGAGACATGAAATGCAACCTTGGGGTATCGTGGAAGCAGTTATTCAGAAGTGAAATAATACATTAGATGTCAGGCGACATCTCTCACACTGCCCACTCTCTGAGCGGGATGAACTGGCTCCCACTGCCTCTGAAGCTAAAGACCTTTGTAATCCTTTTAGTATAAGACAATTTAGCTGGGACGCAGGAGTCAATGTGCCAGTGTCTCTGTCTCTACAAGCACTTGTGTGAGTGTCGTTGCTTATCTGCTACGTCAAGTGCCGAGAGCTGCAACTGAGAGGAGGTCACGCTGAGGTGAACAAGATCATCTTCAGGGTAACTAAGTCACTCTCTGTTCTCTGATGTCTCCATCTGCACATAGAAGACTACTACAGGGAACAAGGGAGGGAGGGAGGGGGGAAGCAGTTAAGTACAATGTGAATTATATGCATCACTTCTCCTGAGCTTGATTTAGTCCAACTTCCAGATGGAAAGGTGAAGTGGCTGAGCTCAAGACAAGGCTTTTTAATCTAGTTTATGAATTTGACAGTAACTAAATAAATAAATAAATAAAAGCAACAGAAGAGCATGGGAAAAAAGCTCTACTGACCAATAACAAGTAATGATTTCTAGCTCCGTGGTAGCGGAAGTGCAATTACTTGGATTAGTCAAACAAAAAACGCTAAGGAAAGTAACAAGAACTGATCACTGTTGTTATTGTGATAACAACTCGCAAAATCCCTCTGCTGGATGGCCTCCATCTGTTGTAGGAGTCTTGTGATAAATAATTGAAATGTTGACTCAGCCCAGTGGTTTGGGTCAGAACAAACTGTATTACTGCAGAGTGTCTGTGTGCAAGCTTGTGTGCCACCGGAGTGCATTTGAAAAAACTAAGGGGCCGACATCTGAAAGGTGTCTTTGTATATTCAGCGGGGAGAAGGGGCATGAGGTTTGGACAGATATGGAGGAAGCAGGGAGGTAAGGAGAGTGTAGGTGGAGTGAAAGTGAAAGGAACTGTGAAATTGAACAGCTGTTGGAAAGCATGTCTGCCGAGTGGACGTGCCTTCCATCCCACCATCACTTAATGTGGGGTGTGTGTACACTCACACATACATCAACACACAATTTGTCACTAGCAGAACTGGGAAACCAACCACACAAAGTGATTTTAGTATCATGCGGAACCTGCACATTAGTTCTCACAGACAAATCTCACAGATTTATGTCTGCAGTTAACTCAGAAAGGCATTAAGCTGAATGCTCTCCATTGGATTCACATTTATGAATTTTTGCAGAACGCACAATCCTAATTCTTTGATTTGTATCATGAAGGGGGAACACGGAGGCGAACCCAGTACGCAGACTCATGGTGTGAAAGAACGAAAATAAATTTATTACCTTAAAATAACAAACAAAAGGGCTGGCGTGGCAGCAAAACAAACACTAACAACATCCAAAAAAAACGAGGAGCGAAGGCAAAAATCAGACGGACAAGAACTAACAGGCAAAGCGGAACGAAATGACCCAGTGGAGAATGAAGAACAAAGACCGGTATTTAAAGACTGAGGATCAGGAGGAAAATGGACACAGGTGAGTGATTGCAAACAGGTGAGAATAATGGCAGTGATTGAGTTGTTATGG
>NC_051431.1:23481754-23482317 GCF_001649575.2 Kryptolebias marmoratus
GACAGGCGTGGACGAGGACCAGACAGGCGTGGACGAGGACCAGACAGGCGTGGACGAGGACCAGACAGGCGTGGACGAGGCACTGACCCTTGACGTGGCGGAGCAGAGCAAGACCTCGATCAGAATCCTCGAAGGAGTCGATCGAGGAGAGACATCCGTCCAACCCCTCGAGTCAATGAAGTGGAGCGAGGCGTCCCCTCGGACCCTCGGTGAAGCTGAGCACAGCGAGGCGTCCCCTCGGACCCTCGGTGAAGCTGCGCAGAGCGAGGCGTCCCCTCGGACCCTCGGTGAGGCTGAGCAGAGCGAGGCGTCCCCTCGGACCCTCGGTGAAGCTGTGCAGAGCGAGGCGTCCCCTCGGACCCTCGGTGAAGCTGAGCAGATCGAGGCGTCCCCTCGGACCCTCGGTGAGGCTGAGCCGACATCCGGGACCCTCTGAGGAACCAACATGGCAGGGCAGCAGCGGCAGCGGCGACAGCTAGGCCCGCCCATGGAACGGCGGCAGCTGGAACAGCCCGTGGAACGTCGGCGACGGCGTCAGCTGGGCCCGCCCGTGGAACAGCGGC
>NC_051431.1:23483616-23484189 GCF_001649575.2 Kryptolebias marmoratus
CCGGTGGCGTGACTGAGAGCGGGGCCGGTGGCGTGGCTGAGACTGGTACTGAAGGGACTGAATTGATCTGGAGAGACTGCGAGCGGGGCTGTGTACGCCGCAGGAGACACAAGAGTCTGAGGGCTCCGTCTGGCGACCCTCTTTCTTGAAGAAGATGTTTTGATAGCCAAGCGCATGGGGGGTGCTGGAACCTGGGCGAAGTCTCATCTGGCCCGGTCCAGGATATCGCTCATTTCTGGAGACGTCCTGAGTCCAGGGTGTCGAGCGAACTCCTCCAGGAGATTATGGGCAGCCCAAGCGCGTTTCCTGGAGTCCAAAGTTGAGGTCTCCACATCACGGTACCTCTTCACTGCGGCCTGGAGCTTGGAAAAATCCTCCCAGGAAGAGCTGGGAAAAAATGAGTCCGCAGGGCTCTTTGTTGACTGGGTCATTCTATCATGAAGGGGGAACACGGAGGCGAACCCAGTATGCAGACTCATGGTGTGAAAGAACGAAAATAAATTTATTACCTTAAAATAACAAACAAAAGGGCTGGCGTGGCAGCAAAACAAACACTAACAACATCCAAAAAAA
>NC_051431.1:23498305-23526071 GCF_001649575.2 Kryptolebias marmoratus
TTGGGATTCCCCCGGAGGAGCTGGCCCAAGTGGCTGGGGAGAGGGAAGTCTGGGTCTCCCTGCTTAGGCTGCTGCCCCCGCGACCTGACCCCGGATAAGCGGAAGAGAATGGATGGATGGATGGATAGTTCTGATCAAGCTTGATGATCTAATGGTTAAACTTAATTTCTCTAAACTATATCTACAATACATAAGATATTATTATAAATAACTTTTCCACAGAACCGCCTCTTCAAAAGACCTGATCTATAATTTGTTATAAAAATGTGTCACATTAACTAAACTGCGCTTTTTATTTGGTCCAAAAGTGCTTTCTTATCAGTTCTGTTCATTTAAAAGAAAGCAACTAATACTTCCTCCTTTGGTTCTGTGAATAAGTTTATGATTAAAGTGAAACTATCTGATTGGGAAATGTGTGAAAGGGACCATTTCAAGACATATCTAGATCTTTTTCTACACACAGCTAATCACTTTTGCTGCATATGCATAAAAAACACTAAAAATAAAACATTGTTCAAATATAAACAATTTCACATAGATTATTTAAGTTTTACAAATCACTTCAACCAGCTGCCTTCACCTCTGAATGAAAACTTCCTTTCACATCTGATTTTTAATGAGGGATTTTTAAACTTACAAAGAGATGAATGACACCTACTAGTTATAGTAGTTAGACTGATAACAACCATATATAAGCTAATTAACAGTAAGTAAATGCATTTATAATTTGTTTGTTTATTATTCTAAAACAAATTCCATCCATTTGCTTTGTCAGGTTTCTCAAAATATGGTTCCACATGACTAAAGGATATCCACAAACAACAACTACCCAAACTTTAGTTCTAACTTTTGGTGAGACTTTAAGTCATAGATATTGTATTTTTTTCACCCACTTCTAGCTGTTGCAGAGGATGAAGATAAGCCAGCAGAACACATCACTTGGGATCGATCTATATTTACCCACGAACATCCATTTTCAGGGTTTCTTTTGTCATATGAACATTTGGTTTCAGGCTGGTACAGCTGAGAATGAACTGTGAAATGTTGAGTCTCCAGCAGCCACATCCTAAATGCTTTACTTACACACTAATCCTTGATTTTGTGCAGTCATGTGGACTTGCACGATCCGATTGGTTTCCCAAGTTATGTTGTAGCCAGTGAGGTACAAACATATCCTGTTTTTTTCTCAACATCAGAAAATGTCTGCAGAGAAAGTGTTGCTAGTGTTGATTTTAAAAAAAAATCAACTACATTGATCCAAGTTACTATTTGATGGTCCATAGCTTGTATTACATATAGAAGTACATAATTACATAATTAGATAGCCTTGCCCTAGCTCAGTCTCTGCATCCAGTCCAAAGCATGTCTTCCAAAACATACTTTTTTAGATTCCTAAACTACAGTGGTTTTGTGACACCAAATGGGATATGGCACCAGGTGCAAAGAACATATGCTGGTGTAGATTCTCAGTCATGCAGGACATGGTAAATCCAAAAAAAAGGTTAAAAAACAAAAACAACTGGATTTCTATTCTGTAGCTGAAGATGTTTAGTTTCTCATCCGAGGAGCTTCATCAATTCAAAAAGCAGTGTGTGGAGTTCAAGCTTTTAAAGCTGAGATGTTACGTAGGTGCAAAGGAGTGTTTGTTCGGGTCTTGGCACAGCTGAATTGTATAACAATCAGGTTGGAGAGAAGAAGTCACTGGACTGATCTTCTTCCTTTCTTCCTCTTTGGCCCTCTCATTAGACATGTCAGTGTGGTAAAGCTATATTACACTCACTTTGTAGTTTTGAACACAAAACAATATTGCTTTTTGCCATAAAATTTGTCTGCATAACTAGATCTGCACAGTCTTGCACACAAAGGGGTTGGAGATATATCACAAAGTGTTTTTCTCCCCAAACACAGTTTCCTTCTGTGCGATGAAAATATACCAAAGTGTTGTAAATAGAAAGTAATGCTTTTACCCAGGAAGCAATCTTAGTAAACAGAGTTTAAAAGAACACTTTTTTTGTATTTTGTGTGCAATAATCTAGTTACACTGTCAGTGCACGAATGCCTTCCATGGGGGAACTGAGATTTTGGCTATCGTTTGCATTCTGAATCTGTGCTTGGGACAAATGGAGTATGTGCAGCCAACACACTCTGTTTGTTTTTCAAATACACATGCACACATGTTCATTCACACACATATTGTGAGGACACTGTAAGGTTTGTTCAGTGTTTCAGCTAATGCTTCTTGGGAAGAGATGATCAGTCACAGACAATATGAGTTCTGTTTTCAGCATCGTTGTGTTTGATCAAGTGCACTCATTTGACACAGACACATAATTCACCTGTAACAACAGTAAACACATTTTAGTTGCCTTTCACACTACTTTTTTCTATTCCCTCATCATTCTTCATCTACTTCCTCCTTTGCCAGATTCCTCTGACACCTATCACTTGCACTTTGCAGAATACAGATTGACATTGAAACATCAATCCCCCTCCCTTAACCACACACACACACTCACACATGCACACACAAGTCTTAGGTTAATAACTTGTACAGACACCAGTTTCAAGTGTTTCCTTGTCTTTTTATTATGCATTGGTGCGTGTTTGTGGTGCTGTTTTTCACATACTTGAGTACAGGTGATGAATGTGGGTTTTTGTTCTATAAATAATCAGTTGACATAGGTGATGCTTGGTCAAAATGATTAAAAAATGAAATAAAAAAAACATTACTGAAAAAGGCAGGTAAAGACGTTTCAACCATTTTTAAAAACACTTTGTTACCTCTGCCAAGAAGATTATGTTTTCAGTGGAGTCTGTTTTTTTTGTCTGTGTACAAGCTTACTCAAAAGTTATGAACAGATTTTCACGGAAATTTTAGGAAACGTAAAACATGCTACAAGTAACAAGTGATTAGATTTTGGTGGTGATCTAGTCAAATGTCAGGGTCACAGGTGATCTAACTGTGCAACAGTGTAATGTAGGAATGTCAAACTGCACAACTGGACACCTCATGGGTCAAAGATGATGCCTGTTCATTTAGCGGAGGTTTCTAAGTGCTTCTAGTTTCAGCTGCTTTGTTTGTCTGTTTTTTTTAAGTATTTGGATTTACAATGCTCTGGATGACTTAGAATCTACACCGGCATATTGTTTGTTAAGCATTTATTTAATGCAATAAAGTTACCAGCAGGCTAAGAGGAACATGGCAATGAAAAAGCAGCCAGCAATAAAACTGTGATCTGTTAGCAACATTAAGACATGTTCAGCAGAGCAGATGTTTGTGGTAAATTAAAATAAGTATCTTTGTATAATACAGAAAACAAACATTAAAATGTTTCTTTATTGGTTGGGAATATGGCTCATTTCATTCTCAAATTGAATCTAAAAAGATAACTAGTGCAGCAGACTCAATAAAGACCAAAAAGCAATTCAGAGACCTTATGAGAAAAAACAAAATATGTCAGCACAAAGAAATTATCATTTGAATCAATTTCTTAAATCAAGCTTTATTTTCAACTTGGAATACAAAAGCTTGTCCTTGGTTGGGGTGTTTCAGAGTTTAATAATAAAATATGCCTGTTTGTTTTTAAATCTGAATGAATGTGTGTTCCTTCATGTACGGAAAATGCAATGTGACATCTGTGGGTGGGCAGGACATTTATTTGTTTGTGGTCTCTTTCCCATGAGTCCTGTCGAATGGGGATAAGAGAGTGGCCTGAGGCAAGACAAATAGAAAGAATGTTGGGTTTATTCTGACAAGTCTACAAGCTACATCCCCAACACTACAGCAAGACAAAGGAGGGAATGGAGGAAAAAAGGGGAAATCATGGGAAAAGATGAATCATTAAGATAATAAAAAAGTGTAAAGAGAAGCAACAGTTAAAGAGGGGGTATTATTATGACAACAGGAGTGTGCCAGAGGGATTCATGATGGGTTTGCCAAAGGGGAATCATGGTGAGGCTTAGACTATGTCAAGAGTCTTACATGATGCTCATACGCATACTTAAAACCCTCCTATCCAGATTCCAGGCCTTTAAGAATGCTAAAAAAGTTCCTGATAAGCCTGTATGGCTTTAATCTGTACCTTACTCTCCTCAGTTGGTTTATTGTTGATAAAAGCCCAAAATCCCTCAGCTCACATAACGTCATGGTCATGGATCATTTTATATAAATTCTACAGAAAAATGCAAAAGACTATAACTAGTTCTGTTCAAATAAGAACAGAGTCAAGTAAACTCAGTGTTTTAGATATGTAGGCAAAGAGAGCAATCACAAAGGGTCTGTTGAAATGAATAGTGTGTCAGTGTAAGTAATGCAAGATTAGATTCAAATGAATGGTGTCTGCACATTTTCCATTTAACAAACTTTAATTGCTATTGCTAATTTGCTTTAAACACTATGAAGGTTTCAATAACACTTAATTTGTCAGAGGACTCTAAATCACTACTTACTTTTCTTGGTATTTAAAAAAAATTACTTCCTCTGCAGGTAATGATAACATTTATTGTTTTGTGGAGAATAGATGAGAAAAAAAAGTGGAAGTTTTGCATTTTTTCCATACTATATAAACCATTTTCTTAGTGGAAGGCAATTCTAGCTACAGCTTTTGATAATGAAAATCTTCCAACATATGATATGTCAACCAGTTTTTGTGTTGCATTTCTAATGACAATTTCAGCAGTTGTGGAGAAGTGCACTTTATGTAATTTTCTTTCAATCTTCAAGTTGACTTGAAGATGTAGTCATGAATGTGATTCGAACTGGTATTACAAAGGCTCATATTTGTGTGCTATAGAGCCCTGTACTCATACTGATGTATTATATGAATTAGACTTCTGCTTTATTTTTGCCTTCCACACAAAAACACCAGATTACTTTCCTATATGAAATGATTTTGGTAAAAGTTCAATTATAACAGTTACAACAGTGCTAAATCCAATTAAAAACTCTGTACTTTGAACTTTTGGATGTTCTACCAAGTCCTTTTTACATGCTGCGCTGGATGTACAAAAAAAACCTAATAAGCCTTTAATGGTCCTTAAGAGGAACATTAAAATCTATATGAAATTATGTCAACTGAGGCAAATCTAACCTTGTCTGTGACCCAAAGAGCCCAGTCACTGGCATTAAAACTTGTCGTAAATCCTTTAAAAATTATTTTCCGTGCATCAGAAAGTACATTAAAGTGAAAAAACTTGGCCTGCATTTACTTGGTTACTTGCATTTAGTTGGTGATTTATTCACACAGTGATGCTGTGATTGCTTTGTCCTAAATGGTCATTGTTCTGAGACATTTCTACATCTATGCATCTTGCCATTGCTTTGTAGCAGTTTGAGATTAAAATATTGAGTTAGATCCTTTTTTAATGACTAAAATGTGTAAATCTTGTGCCAAAAAATTTAAACACAACCCTAAACTACATACATAAAATATATAAAAAAATATTTTAATCAAAATGTTGATGTTTTGTATGTCAGAGATTAGTCCAAACCGGAACCATGAATTGTAAGATCCAGTTCAAACCTGTGACTGAACCTGGCTGAAAATCATGGTTACTTTTGGCACAATGGCATCATTTTCACAACTGAATGTTACTATTAAGATAACATTAATTTGCAAAAACAAAACTTTGCTCTTCCCTTGGTATTTACATTGTACAGAATGTATTCCACTCCCACTGAAGAAGTTATCAAAATACCATAAGTAGTTGATTTTTCTCTTTCTTTGTTGTACGCATTAGCATGGTTAGTCCACAAACTATATTAACTTCAAAGCCCACTTTGTCAAGGTAATTCATGATATATGCAACTAATTCACAATCCAATGAAGACCTTTGAGGCAATGTTACTTTAATTAAAGCCCTGATTGTTATTTGTCAGTATTTATATATGTGTCTCGCTATTTTCTAATCAGCTCTGTACTTTTTTTATACCAAAATCTGTAACTTGTTTGATTTTTAACTCCTGCTATTTCTCATTAGAGGTAAATAAAATTTAATCTTCCCTTAAACTGCTATCTTGCAAATCAATGCACAAATTATCGCTCAGTTTGGTAGGATAAGAAAAAGAACTGTGCTACATTTCAATGTTATCAGTTACTTTACACTTGCTAACACCTGTTTACAATGCTCCATTTTTTTCAGGTCTGTTCTGCTAAACCTGTGTGTAACACAGTTTAGTTTAGTTTATAATAATCAGGAGCTAAATGCAGCTTGAATATCTTGTCAGATGCAAATGACATTTGAACGAGCAGCTGTCGACTCGCATCAGCACCAGGTGTAGCAAAGCAATGTTGCATCACAGTCTGGTGGTGCATAACACCAATAGCTCCCAATCATCAGTCCATTGTTTATTTTAGTGAGGATCTGTCAGTCATTTATTCATCTGTTTGTCTTTCCATCCATCCAGCCAGCCAAAATGACAAATGAGGTAACATTCACATGAATGGTGCTACATTCATAATAATGCTTCTGGTCCAAATACTTCTCCCATCAGTGTCCAACATTTAGTTCAGTACGTATAATAAAGTTGAGTAAATTTTTGGCCGCAGTTCTGTTCATCCATTTCTTCTGACAAGGAAAGTTCAGATGTTTTAGAGTGGGGGTCTGGGGTAAGGTGAAAACCAGCTAATATCTGTTGTAGATAGCTCTTTCAACAACCTCAGTTTGGAGAAATACATTTTAAGTCTGACAGGATTAATAAGCTAACAGTTGGTCCAAATGCAATCAAGACCAAAGCCAATTTCTGCAGTCATGAAACAACAGAAGTCTTGAAAATTTTATAGCAATTTTATGAACGCTATTTCATACATTTTTACACTGCCATCAATTTCACAATGCACTGTTATTCCAAAAGAAACAGTATGACTTTCCTGCCCGATATGCCCCCAGGCTGCACAAGAAGGCCAACAGTTAGTTGCTGCTCTCCCTGTTCGCACTTGCAAAAAAACAAGGAAATAACCATGTAATCTAAAACTGGTGGCAGCGTAAATGTTAATACAGTAATGTTTGAATGAAAAACAATAACATTTTTGAGATTTGAGTTGTTCGGAAATTGCAGCAATCCACTTTGAACTTGGCCACATCCTGTCTAGCTGTTAGCTCATCAGTTCAGTCAGAAATAAACTGTTTTTTTTTTTCAAACTGAGGTCTTTCAAAAAGTTATCTACAACAGGTAGGCTATCAGTTGTTCAAAACCTTTCCATAGAACCCCATTCAAAAGATCTAAACAGTCTTTTTAAAGGTACCAACAAGTCCAGCTCCCACCCTCTCCCATCCCCCATCATTCGCATAAGGCCTTTTCCTAACCATTCTCTATTTAATGACTTGACTACATAATTCAGTGAGTAGGAAATCTCAGGCATATATTGGGATGTGCTTTTGAGACACAACTTGCCAAGTCCCTGTCTGTGCTGGCAGAATAACAAGCACTGAAGCATTAAAGCCTGTCACAGGAACACACAGACACACTGACACACACATGTTCACACATTTGTACCTGCAAGACCAGGGAGCTCAGGATCACTGCTATCTCGGAGCATGCCTTGGGCGAGTTGTTAGTTTTAGAGATCACCGCTGCTGAACTCCCCTCCCATGTGTAAGAGCTGACTGGAGAATGTAAACATCACTTTATGCCCAAGATGCTTTGCACGGGGCTGGGGCTGTTTAGGAGCTGCATTCTCATTGCCGGCAGGATAGACAGGTTTTTACTCTGAACATGAGAAACTGCAAATGCGCTGTCAACTCTGGGCTTGACAGTGGGACAAATACAGGATAATGCAAAGTCAGTGATGTAACTACACTGCAATCATGAGCCAGCGTGTAAATTATACTGTCACCTATACTGTTTGAGCTTATTTTAATAGCTGCTTCAGCACTTCAGTGTTGTGTGTGTTATATAAGCCAATATGGCATTTCTGATTACTGTAATTTATCAATGTCTTTGTTAGTTGTTTGGGGAAGAGTGTTGATAACATTTTATTGAAATTAAAGGTGACAATTGGCTGATCCTGTTAAAAAAATACATAGAAAAAAAATTCAATTAGTTTGGCTTTACACATTAGCAATTATGGCTGTTGTGCCTCAGGCTTTTAAAGGAGGATGCCTATATGTCAATATACACTTTCCAACCCAACGGTCTGTAAAAATACAACAAAATGAGTCACCTTGCTTGTACTCTCAATATGCCACCACAAACACACATGGATACCCTGACAATGCACTTCATTAGCCAAGGACTTGAACGACAAAAATGCATGTGCTCCTGGTAATAGGCTCTCCTCTTCCTGACTCCGAAGATGCTGGCTCAAAGACACAGCCATACTCGTTTATTGCTATTATCATATCACTATGAGAGGAGTTAGAGAGTGAATCTCAGCATGAAAAGCTGACAGTGGCATCAAATCTCCAACTGATTTAGTTCCCATGTAATGGTCTCCACCTACTGGGAAACAGTGCCTGTATTGCTCACTTTGTAGAAGAAACTGGAGAGATAATTATCTGTCTGCTTCCTTTCCACTGCTATTCCTGTTTTGAAGGATAATGAAAAACATAAAGATGTATTACAGAGACCTCTGCCTTGTTACTTTTTTTTACATCTTTCACTTTTTTCTTCCAAACTGGACTCTTTTAGGGTTAAGACATTAAGTGAAATATTTTGATTAACCAATGTAAGAATGCATTCTTGTATCTTTAGATAATTTGATAAATGGGTTAATTTGTTCTCTGTTAGGCCCCCTTCACACTGGATGATGATCTTGCTATGACATCAAAAATAAACTCAGCTCGAACACTGCATAGTCTTTGTTTTAGGTGAGGTCTTTAGGTGAGTATTAAAGAAGGTAGTGAGCTCCACATTACACATGACAGAGAGTAATCAGTCCACAGTGGTTCTGAACATTCACAAAGGTTTCATAAATAAGTCATGGTTATTTATCGTCATGGTTGTCCCAGAGGATTGAGTGGAGTGTGGAAGAGCATAGTGGCTTGGTTGCTAAGAATTTAAAGCAGGACTAGCCACACAGGCCTTTTACATAAACTATGTCCATGATCATGACAAGGTCATGGAAACAACATGATGCAGGAGTATCCATGCTGGTACCATTGTGATATTGTGGAATGACCTTCAAGCATGTAGCTGTCCAAGAGTTGTGCCAAGGCAGATGTATAGAGCATGGTGAGGGCACATGAGAGCATCTGTAGGACATGAAAAATAGCAGGTAAAACCTATTTGCCAAGTACTAAGAGCATAGCAGTGACGTGATTGCCTTCTCATTAACTGACTTGTTTCAAATTTGCTGTGATCTAGCCACGTTCTGTTAGGTCAGGAAGAGAGTAATGGGGTCGTCATCTAGTGTGAAGTCGGCCTTAGTGTGGGGTAAATCTAAATGAGCTTTACTACAGAATATTAGACACAGAGATTTCCTTTTTTACCCTGCCTCACTTAAATAGTTGGGTAAAACTTTTTTGGTTCTAGTTCAGGATGTAGCTCTAAAATAATCTTGTCCACTGTGACTGTGGTTCGATATTACATATATTTGTTGCTTTTTAAAAGTTTGATGTGTTTTGACTTTACCTTCATTGCTCATTTATTACATAATTTGGGCTACAAAAATGTTTTAAATGGGTTAACTATTAAACACTTTCATTCAGATGTTTGACTCAAGGCAAACAATAACCACTGATTATACCCTGACTTTAAACTCAGGTCACTCAGTGTTTATCTGTCTGTCTGTCAAGCAAATGGTGAACTTCAAATGTCTGAAAATTAGGCACAAACTAAACAACAGACAAAATATAAAACTTTTGAGATCAGAAAATGTATGTATTTTATATTTTTAAAAACACAAAACAGTTTGTTGATGCTTTAAAATGAGCCTTTTGCAGCTAAATATGAGGTTTTAAATCGAATGTAGCAAATATGATAACACATTCAAATGTCTTTACTGAATTCTTGAACAAAGGTTAAAAAAACTTTAGAGATTAAACAAACTTGGGATTTTTCAAACTATTTTAGAGCATACATCTCATACTTATATGAAAAAATTATAAAACTTGTTAAATGATGTTTATACGTTTTTCAAAGCAAAGTAATGCATTTAAGTGACCAATTTGGTCAAAGCAACTTTAGTTGATTTTTTTTTTTTTTTCTTGGCACTTGTTTGTACAATTAGCTGTAAACACTAAACACATGGGTGATGCGCTACACAAGAGAAATGTTGAGTTGGAGTTCTTTTCCATTTACTTTTGAGCTAATGCAAATGATTACATCTGACAGGTTTACATGGCAGCTTTGTCAATGAATACTGAAACACTGATATGGTTGTGCTAGATGGTAATTGCTTCTTTCAACAAAACAGCCACATTAAATACTCATTTAATTGGTACTTTATGCATAAATATTGATTTTTTGGAACTTTAATGATTTTTCATCGCTTGGTTTTGATTGCGGTCTAATAATCGCTAGTGTTAGTGATTGTTGCTGCTGAGGGACTTTGTGTAATTTAAGATTCTGTAGCTTATTGTATATTGGTGTTTTTGCAGTCTTTGTACCCTGTTCTGTTTTAGAGATGATGCTCTCCCTTTTTTGAAAAGAATTTAGATTTTCTAGTTTATATAAATTGGTGGGTCAGTGAGCTCCCACAACATTGCGTCCAATTAGACTGAATCACCATTCAATGTTTCACAGGCAAACAAATGAATGCAATACGTTTCTGGATAACAGAACCAAACCAACCATTCATTTGCACCTGTATTTGTTCAAGATGGACCTCGTTAACCAAGTTCCACCAAAATAATTGGTTTGGTTCACAAAAAACTATGCTGATAAAACTTTCTACATACAGAGAAGTAAAATCTCTCCCCTGACTTGGGAGGAATTTTCCCTCAATGAATGGTGCAGCTGATTGAGCTTGGGAGGAGATTACAACCATCAGTCTGTGTTTCAGACTTTCAGAGCAGAACAAATGACTTCTCATGACATCCTGGCAGGGTGCTACACAGCCAAAGCTCAGGCTTCCAGACAACATTAAAGCTGAACCCTCACACCCAAAGCCACTACAGAGAACATTCTCAGCCCACAATGTATCGATCGAGGATCAACACTTCAGTTCAGAATCTCCCAATTGCTCAAGTTCAGTGTTCAGATTTGCCTTGATGTCCCTGTGAGAAATAAAAAAGAAATAGTTCAAAACTATATGAGATGTATATGAATATTTGTGAGTTTTAACTCAAATTTATTCTGAGTTGTGCTTCTAACAGTAGACATAACAAAGTTCAAATAAGACTCAGATTTGACATGTTTAATTTGCATTATGTTTAATGGCAGCCTATGCAAATGACTACTGCAACACATTATTTCACTTGTGAATAAATTTGTAGGAAAATCCTAACATTTGTTTCTGGCCTTGACTTAGTTTCAAGATTCCAATAATGTCTTTAAACAGGTTTTCAAAAGTGCTTATTTTATTTAATTCTTAGTAACTTTTAATAGCTTTTGTCATAAACAAATTTAAATATTACCTGCCATTTAAATCATGTGTAATTTATTTTCTGTTAGTGAACTTTTAATTTAATTTAGTTCTTTTAATTTATACAGCACCAAGGCACAACAAAAGTCATCTCATGGCACTGTATAAAAGAATTCACATACGTCATAAAATGCCAATTCGTAAAAGTTATCCATCTAAGGAAGCCAGCAGACTCTGTTTAATCTTCTCTTTTCTGAGTTTCCCATCCTGTGTGGCACACTGGTGACAGTGAAAAGGAAAAACTCCCTTTTAACAGGAAGAAACCTCCAGCAGTACCAAAACCAGGCTCAGGATGAGCAGCCATCTGATTCGAACAGCTGTGGTTTGAGAAGACAGGAAAGAGACTCAGACTATCACAGAATGACTGGTCCAGATGGAGTTTCAACTGAAAGACAGACAACCCCCCCCCCCAAAAAAAAACATGTTAATGATAGAGATAACTACAATTACAAACATGGAGAGTAGAGCAAGTAAAGACAGCAACAGAGTGAGGAAATATAGTCAGTTTGTCCTCCAGCAATCTAAGACTTTAGCAGTGGAAACCCAAGCCAACCCTAACTATAGGAGTCTTCAAAAAGGAAAGACTTAAGCCTATAGTCTTAAAAGTACACATTGTGTCAGCCTCATGGACAGAAACTGGAACTTGGTTCCACAAAAGAGGACCTTGAAAACTGAAAAACTCTGCTAGGAAACCATGGGACAATAAGATCTTAACGGTTATGTTCACACTGCAGGCAAAAATGGCCCAAATGCATTTTTTATTTTGTATTTTTTTGTCCACATTCGACCCATATCTGATTGTTTTTATGACATTCTTACTGTGACAAATTCAGTTTTTTCAAATCTTACCCAGGTCACTTTCATATGTGGTACTAAATCGGATACATATACAATGTTTTTCAAAGCGACCTCAGTCTGAATGGTTATTTCACATTTAATCTGATTTTCACATTATTGAAGTAGAGGTATGCGGATCAATTCAAATACTGATATTATCGATACGAACGTCATGCAGTTTAAAGCTCAGAATTCTGAGATGACACAATCATGTCAAATAATTTTGTCTGCCCCGACTGCACAACAACTTCAGATTCGGTACACACACGCTGACATGTGTAGCATCCATATTTACTTCTGTAAACACAGACCACAAGTGTGAATATAGTGTAATAAAAGATGGAGCTTGGTTGTTGAGAGCTTTGTATGTTAGAAAAAAGATTTTAAATTCTATTCTGAATTTGACAAGGAGCCAATGGAGAGAAGCTAAAACTGGACATGACATGATTTCTCCTTCTAACTCTCATCAAAACTCTGGCAGGAGCATTTTGGATCAATTGAATACTTATTTTAGCAGTGCTGACCCTCTGACTAAACTCCATGGGGCTCACTGTTCACTGGACTTTTACCAACCTTTTCAGCTGGAATCTGCACACCTGCTCAGGAATCTAACTGTTTGCTTTTGCATCCCACAAACAATTTCCAATTGCTTTAGAGTTTTTAATCACAGATTCTGCTTTGGTCCCAGGTAGAGATAGTGTAGAAAGTAATCTGATGATAAGACTTATTTATAACCCTGAAATTCTGTCTTTACGTTTCGCTTAAACTTGAACTGTTTTTATTCAGCAGCTCATTCTGTGATCAATGTTTTCAATTTAGGTTTTAATCTATAGAACCTTTTTTTCATTTTAGAGCACCTGCTCAAAACTACAGAGCCCCAAGCAAAAGCATGAATATTACAGCAAATTTGAAACATGATTGTTTTGTTTGTTTGTTTTTGAAAACCTAATTCGAGATAAGCAGCAGAATGTATGTCACAGCAAAATGCCTGCCCCAAATCATTGCTAGTTTTTTTTTCCACATAAAAAAAATCCAATTAGAAAATTTTCTACTTTGTTGAGATGGAATCTGTTTCCTCTACAATACACAAGAAAAACGTAGACAAACACTCATTTCACAGATGTCAAATCTGTCAGTTTGTACAATGATGTGATTTTTTTTTGGCAGGAATATCTTGGCAATTGCTGTATTGTAAAAGGACAAAGTTACAGGAGTGTAACCAGTGTCTTATGCTAATATCCCATACAGACAAAATGTTAGTAATTTTAATGTTTCCACATTGGTAGTTTTATAGGCAAGTGTAGAAATAGAATGGATAATGCTTTCCTCTCACTAAAGTCAGATAAACTGGAGAAAAGATAAAAGGATGGCTTAATTTCACTTTTTAATCTCCTAATATCACTCCTGCGAGGTTTAATTTTTGACAGGCAAAGGTAAGAAGAGAAAAAGCAAGATTATTTTTCTTAAAAAAGAAGATTTTTAATTAAAAACAAAACAGCTTCAAGCAAAAAGACCTACAGTCTAAGGAATGTTTACAGCAACACCAATACTGTGACCAAGCATCCATCTCATGTTTTTTTATTTTTTTATTTTTCTTTGACTGAAGCAGGATTTATCTGATTTAGTCATGTTTAAATAGCTTGGATTCAGAGAAAAATAAAAGTTCAGGAGATGGAAGACGGGTCGTGGAAAGACTGTAAAAGCACAAAATAAGTTAAATGTAAAAAGGACCAGAAATGCTTCAGTGGATTTTATGTGTGCATTTCTTTCCACCCCTCTCTGCAGGTTGTGATAGGTTTACGGTGCAGGTTGCCATTCTGCACTAAAGTGAAAGACAGAACAACCTGAACTGAAGTTTACATATTTACCCTGAAATTGCCTGTGATGTATCTGAATGAGGGCGATGCTCTTTACAGCTCAACCATACAACCCTTGTGCTGTATATGTGTGTGTGCGTCTGTGTGTGTGAGAGAGAGAGTAATAGAAAAGCCATGCAAGTCGTTAATCACTTGGACAGTGCTGTGCTTCGGCCTCCCTTTAAAGAGCGAGGGGAGCAATAAGTTCACAAGAAGAAAAGCATCCTTTTGTAAAGCAGCAGCAGAAGCTGTCAGTTGATGCATCTGAAAGGATTCCTCTGAAAGGCTTGAAGAGAGCTGAGCAGAGTGGGACAAACACAATCAAATTCTGAGCAGCATTGTTTTAAAAAGAAAAGGCTGTGACAAAGAAGCTTGCTGTAAAATGTGAATAGAACTTGGTTTCGTGAAACATTTTGATTTATGTGGCTTTCCCTCCAGGATGTGTTTTTTAAATTTTTGTCAAATCAAATCTGTTTAAATGAAGCCGCAGGTTCAGATCAAGACTTTTGGGTCCCTAAACCAAGTTTAAATGTTGGGTTTTCCAAGTTTTGTGTTCAGAAACTTGTAGATATAAAAAATTTGCCTTTGCCAAATATTAACATTTAATATTTGTCAATTTACATCTAATTCTGATGGAAAGAGTCAGTGCTCCCCGTCCTAAACAAGGAAATTGTTTTATTATTTACAGTTCACATGCGGACATACAATATGGTATCAAAAAATACATGTTTATGCTAAGAAAAATAGTGATTTACAGTTTGGAAATCAAAATTAATTGTTATTTCAAGAACCTTTTGTGCTATAGTGAAAGTTTCAACACAAAAAAAACAAGCATTTGGGTTTGTTTTCACATCTATTTATATGTATATAAATTTTCATGTAAACTGAGGAAATTATTATTTTGTGTGTTTTGGTTCTCCTCACTTTATTCAGTAGTTCTATTAAAGCAGTAGAGACAAGTTCAATTTTAGAACTATTTTAGATTAGATATGCTCCACAGTGGGGAAAAGTGATCCTGTCTCATCTTTTTTGTGATGTGTTCCTATCATAAAATTTAGAAATACCTCATGTTTTCTTTAAATTTGTACAATTTCTTAGCATAAAGATTTCAAATGTTTACCATGTTCTAGTGTGAACAAAATATGATAAGATACGTTTATAAGATTTACAAAACATTGCATTCTGTTTTTATTTACAGTTTACACAATATTCAAACTTTTCTGAAGTTTTATAACTTGAAAAGTCAAGTTTTACCAAATGATTATTAAATAAGCATAAAGCAAAACTTAATGTCTTACTTTCAGCTGGTGGACTATTTATATCACAAACCACTGTATAACACATCAGAACTACATTTTACTGTGGTACTAACATCCACTCTACTGAGGGAGGTTATAAAAGAGAGATACGATACATACAAAGCATAGTTCCTTTCTTCTGTAAAACTGTGTTTCTCAGCAGTTAATCACCTTCCATCTTTCCAAGAAGTCATTCAGTAGAAACAGCTGCACAGAGTGAAACACATTGTGCTACACAATTCTGTCTTCAACATCTCATCAGGAACTGAAGCCCTGTGTCTTCATCTGCAACAAGTGCACCCAGGCAAGAAGTTTAACTCTGACATTCAATCTGTGCTTTGAAAGGTTGGAGTTTGAACAGTGTGGACTGACATTTCCTTCATTTTGATAAAACTCATAAGAGATGACCAATTCACATTATCACAACTAAAAACATTTCTGTATTTTTCTTAAGGTTGGTGAAGAGCACCACCCGCATACTAATTAGTGAAAACAAATGTTTGAACAGTACGGCTTAGAATGCATGGTTTCTTTTTTCTGCTAAATTTAAAAATGTATTTGATCGGTGAGTAAATGTTCAAACATATAGTTTCAAAAAAATGTATTCCTGTCAAATAAACAACCATCATGTTGCACATTTTGGATCAAGTCTCTGCTTACACAGTGCTCTATCTTATGGAAACTCTTAAGAAGATGGCACTCCATGGGTTTTTGTTCAAACATGACTTTTGAACCATAATCACGTTTCCAAAAAGTATTTTCTGTAGTGCGTTTGGAAACAAGTGCATATGAGGTTCTGTCTTTACACAGCACTTCACTCACCAATAAAATGGTCTCCTTTAAAAAAACAAGTGCTTTGGAAGGGTGCATTTTATCCTAAAATATGATATTTTCCTAACCCTAATAGGTAGCTTTCAATATGACCAAGCTAGTTAAGCCACATGCACTAGAGCTGTTCTTCTATTACACAATGCTAGTTCAAAGTTTTATGGGGCCCTTAAGCAGAGTTTGATTTAAGGTCCGTTCTTCCAGCTAAACCGTTCATCCATCACCATGAATAATACCTCCCTAATATGATCTCTTTGTTGTACATTGCATATCTAACACAATAATTGGCCTAGTTGACTAGTGTGCCAAAAAGCAATAAGAAAACAAGCAGATGATTCATTCTAAAAATTAATTGTACGATTGTATGTATGCTTCTCGCCAATTACATCCATCACTTTATGTGGTTTGAACATGTGCTGATAACACTTGGATAGATTACTCAGGTTTAAACATGATAAAATCAGTTTTTGTTTTCAGATTAAATTCTGTCGCTAAGATTTTCAGAGATTCAAATATCAGAGTATGGAAATTATCGTTCTTTCTATTTTCGGTAAATAGCTTTAAATGTGGATTGTAGCATTTGCTAATATTTTCTGCTGATGAAAAAGTTTTGGTAGCAATACATAATACAGCCAGGTCCGTTCCTGGTATGTACTGGGATGTATTATATATTCCTACCAAAGTCTTTAGTAGTTTATCATTATTATCCAAGTTTAGGTGCATGAACCTAAAGGTAGAAAAGTGGAAGATATAACAACTTTTGATAGTTTATTTAAACAACTTTCCAAAATGTAAAGCTTTATCAGTCATAGATAATTTTACATAAAAGCAAGCGTTTATAGTTAAACAAAGCACATTACTCCTGAGAACTCTACTACCACTACTACTACTACTTGGGAACTACTCTCGGGAAAGTGTTGGTGTAGGTTTTCAGTCATCCAGTGGATTCCATGAGCACAGCAGTGCAGTATAACCGCACAACTTTTTTTCCATTCAACATCTGAAACCCTAATATTTCCAGAAGATCAGCCACCTGTAAACAGAGCCTAAGCCTCAAACCCTCATGGGCATATCAACTATACTCTGTCTTTATGAACATCACAGTACGACAAAAAAAATAATAATAATCAAACGTGAAAATAATTTAAAAAAACATCTTCAAAAAAGTGAACAATTTCAGCAACTTTCTTGCTTAAATTTTCTTTTGATGTCACAAAATATTCTGTATTGGTCTGTTTTTCATTTGTATTTCTTCGGTCTATGGCTCAAATGGCAGCCTAATTGCTTAGTGTTTGGTAAGTGTTTTTCGTCACATCCATTTAACACCTAAGAGCCACCCCCAGACCTATTTAAAATTAAACAAAGGACTGTGACACAGACCTCAAGCAAAAATAAACACTGTCCTACCATTACTTGCTGTATTAAGCGAGACGTCATAATGAGTTGAAAGAGTTTTAACTCTTGTTTTCACAGTGTTGGTGCTGTCTGGGTTATTAAAGTCAAATTAAAGGCTCAAACACTCAGCAGTGAGGGCACATGGCCAGTTGGACATTAATGGATTTGTCTGCACTTGTCACTTGTTTTGGACTCAGCAAACCATTTGCGTGGTTGCAGATCAACATGAGTGCAATATGAGAGGAATTTCAAAGGGAATTCAGTGCATTTGGTGTTGGCAGAAAGCGAATGGTTAAATCAGATCATTCAAGTCAGATTTCTGTCCAGTGCCGCAGGAAATGGCAAGTGGAAGCCAATAACAGAGTTTGTCCAAGAACTAAAAATACTCCCACAAACTAATAAAAGTGCTTCTGGAAGAATATGTATTGGTTTTTAAATGCATTCCTAAAATAAAAAAAAATTATAATTGCAGTTATGAAGCAAATTTTTATCCATAGGCATGTCTTCTAAAGTTCCCTGGTGTTTGGACTCAGTGAGACAAAGCACATTGAGGAATAAGCTATCAAAGCATCAGATTTTCCAAACAGCTGGACTCAACACTCCTGCGGAAACACCTCGGGCTGTTGGCCGTCTTCCTTCTGCCAACAAAGAGAATTTTAAAGACTAAGTCTGCTTTTTCCTGGCTAACTTTTTTTCCCTTTATTCAGTACGTGAATCACCTCAGCACTTGAAAGACACTGACAGACACTGCTCCTGCTGTAGCACTCGCTCCATTTTTACAAATTAAGAGATCCAGTCCAAAAAAATAACAACGCACCGAGTATAAAAACTTCACTTGTAAAATACTGTTTATAATTCCAGTGTTGTTACGCTCCAGTCAAGCAGACTTGTTAAAATGTTGCTGTTCTACAAAAGCAATAACTTGGGCAATGTAATATTTTTTTAATTATCTGTTTGCCTATTTATTCTTCTAATCCAGTAATTAAACTGCCCCTCATGCGACTAAATAAACTTTCTAAACCCACCTGTTTTCACAATAATTACACATTTAGAAGGTCCCTTTCCCTCCTAAAAATAATCCACTTTTTAGTTTTTATTTATTTTATTTTTTTGTTAAAGTACTGTAGCTCAGGTGCACATTAAAAAAGAAAAATAGCATCGACTGATTGATGATGTTATTGTACATGATTCATCTACCAGCTGTTTGTTTTATTATCGCCCACTGCCAAAAAGCAAAAGGGTTATGTTTTTGTTTGTGTCTGGGTTTTTTTGTTTGTTTTTTTTTTGTCAGTAGTGTTAGGAAAATATCTTTTGAATCAGTGGACACTTTTTATTGAGACTCTCAGACAATAATCATTGGATGTACATCTACAACTGATTGAATTTTGATGTTAACTTAAGATAGCTGCCACAGCTAATCAACCTTAGCAAACACAAAAAGTAACTCAAACTCAGTCAACTTCACAGATATTGAGCAAACATTTTGGTGTTTTAGTAGCTGAGAGCAATGTACAATTTATACTATGATGAGCACTGAACTGATCGCACAAAGTTTGTTTTTTTAAAACTCTGTCATCTGTTGGCATCAACCATTTCTGTTAACAAAATATCTCATGAATCTCTGGACAGATTTCAATCAAATTATTAGACACTAATCATTAGGTGCAGATCCTCAGTAAAACCTATGATTTCCTATTGGTGCCACCCCAATTCAAGATAGTCACCACAGCTCATTATCATCTACCAAAAAAATGTCTCTCACCCAGTCAATTTCAGAGATATTAGGGTAAAATAGGGTGTGAGAAAGGCAGAAAAAATGTGCTATATCTTTCCTTTATAAACAGCTACTTTCATTCAGTCTGTTTACAGCAGGCCTGTGTACAAAAATGATTAAAATCTGAGCAAACATTTTGTAGTTGCTGACCAAGGGATTTAATTTAATTTATTAAACAGCTTATTTAAAATCTAATTGCTTGCAGTACCGGTAAAAAAAATTGCTTTGAACCATCATAGACACAAAAATAAAACATCTCTGCCTTTCTGTTTCAGCTTGTGAACATACCTAGTACTTACTGGGTACTTACCAGGTATCTTCCTGGTACTAATCCTGTCCAACCTGTTACTTACTGTTTACATAGTATTTCTGGTTTGTATCGAGTACATAACTGGTACTTACTCAGTATTTCGTATTTATAGGGTACATACCTACTAATTACTGGGTACATACTCAATACTTACTGTATACATACCTGGTACTTACTGGGTATATAGTTAGCACTTACTTTGTACGTACTGGGTACCTAACTAGTACCAGACTTTCAGGTTCTTACCAGGTATGTACTCTGGTATTTACAGGGTACTTACCTGTTACTTATCAAGTACATCCCATTTACATAGTTACCAAGTATATACCGAGCACATACCCTGTAAGTACTAGGTATGTACCCGTTACATCCCAGGTATGTTACAAGTACTGGGCTGTATATATGTATGCCAAAGATTCTTTTTCTTATTTTCATTGCACAAATTGCTCCAATTTTAAGTATTCAGACAGAATTAATGAACATGCCAGTTTATGCCAGTATATGTTTCAAATTGCTGGAGTTGTAATTTAGACATAAAATAGAAAACAAGTACTTTTTATGATAAAATTAATTGTGATTTTGTGAGTTTGTCAATAGATCACAACTTGATAGTCTTTTTAAGTTTCATTTGCTGCAAACTTTTCTGTGAGAGGTTGAGATTCTAAAAAATCCCCCTAAAAAAAAAGAAATCTGCCTCTGTCTAATTTCACTGGAATGAACTCCAGTAGTTTTGTTGGTGTCGAAAACATTCCCAAAGTTCATCTGTAGGTTACATTGTTGAGCAATCAGAAAGCAAACGTCTCTGCTCTAGAAACTCTGCTTGTTAGATGGAGTTTTCTGTGTGAATATTTATGCTCATTATGTGTATCGGTGCCTGCAGAATGGGTTTAACTATTAATGCAAAACTTTTTTCATTAGTTCTTACTGACTAACGATCAGGTTTATATAAAGGTGTGCATGTGTTCAGTGTGCCCTGTTCCATCCAGGTGGATGGATAACTCTCAGCACTGATTCTTCATCGTTTCTCTACAAAGCATTTAGCTTTAAGCACTTTTGTCTCTGACTGAACAATGTTCGTATGGAAGATGACACCGGGCACAAAGTGATTTCCTCTTTTACTGTCACTTTAAAGTGATACGCTACATGCCGCAGTCAATTCCCCGCTACCTGTGACAGATAGAAATTGGTTGGGTTGAGGCCCCGCAAAATGGGTTTTCCAGTTGATGTGAGCGAACGCACCAAAGCAAGTGACTCAGACAGGAATCAGAATCAACCGCAGTTCAAACGACTTCTCGCCATAATGGTGGTCCAATGGCCTTTTGCTGGTCAAAACTACTGGCTTGTGACAAAGCTATCAGCGGATGCAGGTGAAATTACAGATCTGTAAAACTAAGTTCATTATTTCCTCTCTCTCACTCTTGTGGCCTGTGAATGTGTGTGTGTGCGTGACTTGATTAAGATTATAGTGTGTGTGTGTGATTTTCAGCAGATGTTCCAAAAATGACAAATCATTGCACACAGGTTCAACTTTTATTTGACTCTGCATTTTATTGTCGAAACAGCACTCAGCCTCATAAAGAAAAAGCCAATTAAGTTAACCCAGATTTATTAAATTATTGCCAATAGTCAATAGGCAAAATGTTAGCAAATTATCTTATGAACCAGAGAACAGATTTTTATGTAACTCTCAAAAAGTAATCATTGGATAAATATCTGTAACTAGTTCACTTTTGGACTCAACCCAATTCAAAAGGATTGCTTCTGCCACCTGACCTTAATAATCACAAAAATGCCTAAAACTTAGTCGATTTTATAAGTATTATGCTGACAAAAATGCATTCAACATCTGTTACCGAAGAAAGGCGCTTAAGAGAAGGATAGTTGAAAGGAGCAAAACAACACTCCCGCACTGTCCAAACTTTCAAATATTTAATGCAACATTTCAGTCAATGATACATTCATCAAGCAAATCAAATGAAGGCCTGATAAAGTGATCACAGCAGCCAGGAGTATATTTTGTTTCTACAGATATTGAGCTAAACTTTGGTGTTTTAGTAGATGTGGGTCATTCCCAACTCATTCTTCAAGGACAAAATCTGTGTTTAAAACATTGCCATTAATTCCTAGAGTCAATCCTGTTTGTTGATTAGCAAATACCTCACGAAGTACAGGTCAGGTTTTTAAAAAATTTCAGAAATTAAAAGTGGTATAGAAGTCTACAACTGATGACCATTTGGAGTAAATCCACTTCAGTGTGGTTCCCACAGCCATTCAACTCTTGCCAACACAAAAACTGGCTATAGCTCAGTCAAATTTACAGATATTGAAGTAAATTTTGATGTGGTGGTAATTCCAGGATAGCTGAGCGTTATCCCCAATGCATACTTTTATTGCTCACAGATTGCGCAACATCTCACAATATCATGTCAGAATAGCTACATCTCCTTTAATAACCTAATATTAACATACTGGCAGGTTTGGTGGTTGGAAATATGGATTCCTTCAAGGACACTTTTTTTTCTCTTAATTCTTCAATGTGGTGGATTTTTTTATGAATCTTTCCAAAAACATTAAAAAGTAACTGAGTCTAATGACTGGTAAGCTTTAAAGATCAATGTTTCTGTTGTATTTGCACGTTGTTTCTTCAATTCTATGAGCAGGTTTGGTCCTTTATAGCTTTAGCAGTCATCTCTAGTCATTGTTTTTATTGGTGAATTTTACGACCTCAGCTATTGCATTAAGTATGACTTTAGTAAACATCCAACCAGTGTGTGGCTTTTTATTTCAAACAACTCCCTTAATCTTGTTTCTGCTAGAAGGCAATTTCCTCCCGCACAGAGTTGGAGTTTTCCAACGGAGGCAGCATTTCCTTTGTTATTAAACTAACACTGCAGTAAAATTACACTCTTCTGCTTGTTTATTGTCTGATGTCAGTCAAGTATTTTTTGCATGATTATTGACTTCAAGCCTTTAGTCTAGTCCTTGTGTATATGAGCAAAAGGAGAGGAAAAAGTAGGGGTGATTTCAAGCCTGTGAAAATAGTTACTTCTTCCCCCTGCTCCCTCCTCCTCAAATCTCTTTCCTCTGTCAGAGCTGCTTGGTATTATCTGCTGGAACAGTTGCTCTGAGGAAAAAGAAAATCACTTTACCTCCCTCCAACCTTCCTGCCTTCTCATCTCTGCTGCGATCCTCTTTTTGTCCCCAGTTTACTTGATAAAAAAAATATTGAAACAGGAATCTAATAAGCTGTCTGTGTTTGTGCTATTCAGTGCATGTTTCTCGGGCTGTTGTGAAGATAAAACATTGCTGGATACTGAGAATTTTTGTTCCACTCACTTTTATATATTTCTGTGTGCAAATGAGGTCTACTGGACGTTAGAAGCCAGATTGTTGTGCTTGGGAGCAGCAGTCGTTATATTTTCAACTATGTTCATTGTAAACTTTATTTTTATTTTCTTCTACTCCTGTTTTGTCTGGCATTCTTTATTCTCCTCTTTTAGGATCTTGTTAATCTTCAGTTTTAGGTAAAAGCTTCAGGTACTGCTACGTTAAAGTGAAATTACGTGAAAGAGTGAATTTTGCTTGCCACCTTGCATGCTTAATTCTTTAAAAGCATTTTTAGCATATGTGAGCTCTAAGAATATGCGTTGAAAATGACTCAAAGCTACTAACACAGAATGTTAGCTCAATATCTGTAAATTTGATTCAGGTTTAGCCATTTTTGTGTTTGCTAAGGTTGATTAGCTGTGGCAGCCATCTTGAATTAGGCTGACCTCAAAAATTAATGAGTTGTAAATCTAAATCCAATAATTACTTTTTGAGAGGTTCATTAAAATCAGTCCAATGGTTCGTGGGATATTTTGCTAACAGACAAAATATTTCTAAACAGTCAATGCCAACATTTTAAGTAAAGGTTTTAGGCAACATTTTCAGCTACTACCTTACCAAATTTTAGATTAAAACTGAATCATAGCTATTTTTGTATTTCCAACATCATTTCACTGTGGTGGCCATCTTGAATCAGGTTGACTCCAAATGATAATTATTTGTACAACTATATCTAATGACTACATTCACAGAGTTTCAGTAAAATCTGTTAAGTGGTTCTTGAGATATTTTGCTAACAGACTGACAAACGCACATACAGAGACACAATCAAAAACATAACCGCCTACATTTTGCCTTTCAGCAGTGGCCGATAATGAGCTGTGATCTTGCTACAGTGAAAATGTATCTGTGAGAAACATTTTCCACAGTTATCATGTTTTTAGACAAATATGTTCTGTTTAAGTTGTTTTGCAAGTGCTATATCAAATACATCTTATATTTGATATAGCCTCTACATGGGTTAATATATAAAGTATAAAATTCTGCTACAGTATCAAGGTTTGTCACTCAAAAGAAAGAGAATGAACAACCCTAAAAGAAGATGGTTCCCTCTCACTTCTTGTGCTTATATTTATACATGAATCCCAGTTACTGAGACTGAATGAAAATAATGAAGCGCCGCTTTGAATGCTTAGGCTGCAAAAAAACTGTTTGATGGAATTATCTCCTTCCTCTTTCAGGAAGGATGCTCTAGTGTTTAACAGAGAAACAAGAGGAAGCACCGAAGTGCCTTTTCTTTACACGTAGAGAGCTCTGCCAGCTCTTATCTTTGCTGCCATTTAGGTACTTCTGGGCCTTTTCTTTAAAAAAGTCCGAATGACAGCAGAGGGACTCACATCAGGTAGAAGACCTTACAGGCATCAATACAGAGAACACCTTTCATGATGAAAGCTCACAAACATAAGCTGATTCGTCTCTAACTTATGGATATTACTTTTTACCTCAATAATTCGTTAGTGTTTTTCTTTTGGCTGCTCCCCTCTGCCAGAATCACCACAGCAAGCAAAGTCACATGAAAAATAATAGGTTTAGATGCCCTTTTACCCTGGGTTAAAACACGAGGCCTCAGGAATAAAAGACTGTGGCACTGACCACCGAGCTAATACAGCCCCAACCGTAATATTTCATAATTTATTCATTTTATGGTTGTGTTGTTCTTGTTGGATCAACAGATAACACTGCATGGGCACATTTGATGTTCACTTTTTGAGTTTATTGAGTTTGAATATTTTCCATGATTTAATTCATCATAGATACAAGTGATTAATAGAAGTTAGTACACATTTATTACCTGCTGCTTATAGGTGAAGGCAGACAATAATGCTTTTGCCTGTTTTAGCGAGTGTATGTGTGTGTGTCTGTCTGTCTGTCTGTTCCCAAAATTTCTTGTAAACCACTGGACAAATTTCGATGTACAACTGATTAAAAAGTAATCAAGATGGCTGCCACAGCCAATTGGAGCTCAAAAACACAACAAACAGCTATAATTGGGATATTGACCAAGAATTAGTTGTGGTAGTAGCTGAGAGTGACCCCCTACACATATTCTAAACACAAACAAATTGCTTTACATCTTTACCTGCAATTTTGCAATTTAACATTTGAAGTCGACTGGGTCTGTGAGCTAAATATCTCATGTGTCACTAGACAGATCTTACTGAAACGTCCAGGGAAAAAAATGTATTTTGTTTTCAACATAAGTTGGTCTTAGTCCAAAACTCTAGCATGAAATGTGGTGGGCGATCGGTATTCCTTTAGGGAAAAGCTAGGCCCTTATTTCTACATAATGTTGAACTCCTGGATTTTTCTTAGTTTTTCTTTTTAAGGAATTCTTTTTTTTCTGTCTCAGTCATTGCTTCTTTGTTTTTTCCACAGTAGGAGTCAAAGTACGACAAAGACAAGCTTCTCATTTGGTTTATCTTGTAAGCCTTTGCTGTGCAATTTGACAATAATTTAGGTCAAAATTACGATTATAATTTGTTTTCATTTATTTATGAGTCCCATGCTGAGTTTAAATTATCTTCTTGATGTATCATTATTTTGTGGCACTAATTTCTGAATCTAACAGCGCTCCAGGGTCTGGGCCTCCCTGCATGAATAATCTAATGACTGATCCAATAAATCAATAGATTTACACTTCATTATCGTCTCACATTGTGGTCTGAATCAGCGAAGCCTGGCAGGTTCTTTAATAGCTGTCTGTTATGAAGGATTTTGTTCGGGCTCTGTGGACTCTGAGATCAACATGAAGCAACACAAAGCTCTTTGTTTCCTTGGTCTTGGATCATTACGGCAGATGCTAACTTAGAATTAATTAAATAATTGAAAAGCATTGTAAGAGAATAGCTTTGAACTGACACAATCAAAGACTTTAACACAGAGGTCCTCTGTTGTGTGCAGTGGTTGTTAACATTTAGTTAGCTTTGTGGTGACTCCAGGGACCTCTGAAGCTGTGGGTTCTCCTTGGTGTTAGATACAGTCCAAAGCCTCTGTAACATCAGTAGGAGTCATGCTGCATTCTTTCAGCACATTTTCAAATTGATCTTTTACATTAATGATTATTATGCAGCCATGAAAATGATATATACAGTAAATAAGCAACATGTTGTTGCCATAAACACTAATAAATACAATCAAAAATAACACATAAACAGTTTTGTATGAACTCTGTAAAATGCAAGAATACAGAAGAAAATGAAAAGCAGCCATCAAATGAAGACAGTGTGTTTCATAAACAAAAGTTTAAATTCTTTGATGGGTTACATCCATACCAGATAATAAAAACTAAATTTTGTGCAGACATTTAGACATTGATATGGTGAACTACTTGATGTCAGCGAATCCAACCTTTGTAGTGGAACAGATGAGAGTACACACAATTTTTGTAGCACACTACCTGTTTAAATCTGGTTGAATGAGAGATGTGTTAGGCCCGGTCACAATACTCGCACTACACCCTACGCCCCTCTATGAAGCGTGTACTCAGTTGAAGTGCACAGAGGGGTTCGTGTGTGCAGGTTACAAGCATGCAAGAATTGGAGAATTGAGACTGTACGGGTTACGTCATCGACTTGCACCTCTGCGTCATAACTGCGACATCCAACATGGTACGACCGGTTGCTGTTTTGGTATTTTAAGAAGGTACCAGTATGATTTTAAAAGTACAGTATAGATATTCTTGCTTTCCAAAGTCATTGCAGGAGATATTTGGCTGTTTAAATTTGTTTTGTTATGACTTGTTGAATACAGAGCAAAGTTTGATATTATTCACACATGTACAGCAGAGTGAAACAAGAATTATTTCAATACTTTACATTTGAAAACTGCTTTTTTGCACAGATTGCTCTGTCACCACTGCTATATTTCCACTTTTTAATTCAAAACCCATTTATTATCAATAAAGATAATATATAAAAAAAAATAAAAATTCAAAACGTCACCTGCAGTAATGAATTGTGAGTAAATACTTCACTGAAGTCCGCCTGGATGCGGGCTTAGCCAGTGGGCGGGTGTAGTACACAAAGGGGGCGGGGCTAAAGAGCACTCGGGAGAATTGGGACACACTACGTACTCAAAGTCTTCAGCGCATTTGAAGAACACAAGGGTGGAAGTGCAAGTATTGGGACTAGGCCTTACTGGTCTATGCAAAGCAACCACAGCTGCACCGGCCTGATGATGTTCTAACAAAACACAACTTTTTGCCTTTGCATTTGTTAGAGCCCTAAAGGCAGACAATAGCCTGATGTGAAGTGATCCAAGCAGACACAGCCACTGAGTAGTGTTAAATCACGTAAATAATTTTGTACTAATCTTGACAACCATAAACCTCACCTTTCGTTTGAATCATTTTTATTTTCCTGTCTTGGCTTTATAACACTGACCAGTAAACAATATAAGCTCTTCTCAAATTCAATCAAAAATCAAATTTTATTTGTATAGCACATTTCAGCAGCAAGGCATTTCAAGGTGCTTTACATAATTAAAAAACAAAATAAAAACAGCATGTGACAATGAATAAACAGTAAGAAAGAGACAAACATCAAAAACCCGCACTC
>NC_051431.1:23526149-23602941 GCF_001649575.2 Kryptolebias marmoratus
TTCAGCTGTTTTACAGTTTTCTGGAAGTTTGTTCCAAATTTGTGGTGCATAGAAACTGAAAGCTGCTTCTCCTCGTTTGGTTCTGGTTCTGGGGATGCAGAGCAGTCCAGAAGCAGAAGATCTGAGGGGTCTAGACGGTTGGTACAGCGATAACAGATCTCATCTCTTTGGCACTAATTTCCGCAGCTTACAATAGTGCAGAAACTACAATTGTACATCAATAAAAGTACAATATCATCACTGAACCAATGATATTGAACTATTGTGCGTCCTCCAAAATGGTAGATAGGAACATTGCTGACATAACATCAAAACACACCATTCTTTACCTGCGGGTCATTGTTCAGAGCAGTAAATGCTTTTTATGGATGCTAATCCAAAAATGTCTATTAGGAGAAATAAATCCAAAATATTTTTCATTCATTTAAATATTCAAATATTGGTTTATTGCTATAAATTATAAACATATATGTTCCTATTTTGGTTCCTATTCCTTGTCTTCTGTCTTCTTTAAGATTTTTTTCATTATTATTCTCACTTTTCAAAATGAGTGAAAGGAAAATTTGATTTTACTGGAGCAACCCTGGCTGGGCACCATTTGTATCTTGTTCTAGTGGCGTTTTGATTAGTTAAACAATTGCTGATGACTAATTGAAACTGGACCTCAACACAACAGTACAACTGCAGCAGATTAGCCAAGCCTAAAATTTGTTGGTCATTAAAGCTTAGAATGTATCAACTGATGAATAGATTGATGGATTTGAAGTACTTTAGGTATAAAGTCACATATTTTGTTAGTTTTGGTTTTGTTTTGTTGCTTATTAAAAGCACCAATAAAAAAATTATAGCACATACTTGTTGAGGCTTCTGTCCTCAGACAGTCAAAATCAAAATTAGATTATTTGTTTATTATTGCAACACATTCACTACTAATGTTCCTTTTTGGCAGGTCAGACAAGACAAGCTAAGTAATTATTAAAACAAAGAAAAGTAATTTTCTTTGCATCCCCTACATTAAATAGCTGAAATACATTAGCCTGAGCATGTGTGTGTTTAAGCAATACTTTAAGCTTTCCCTGCAGTCTGTAAGTATTCACATAAATATGATGAATTGCTGTCAACCTTTTAGCTCCCTCCTCCTGCATCTGCAAGTCCATTAGCCAGACCAGCCCTCGCAGCAAATCACAGCAGGGCCCTCTGACCTTCTCACCTGACATGACATCTGCCAGTCAAATATTTGATCTCATGACCCTTGTTGCAAATTGCCAGCTAACCTTCAAAACCTGCCAAACCGAGCACTGCAGGAGAATCAAATGGCAAGCTTTGTGTTTTGAAAATTAGTCAACAAAGAAGGCAATGCTTATTATTATAGCAAGATTATGACAGAATAAACCTGCCTACTGATTAACATATTAATATTTAATACAGGTGAGATAAAAAAACAACCTATATGTAATGAAACGGTAAAACTCTATAGGCTTAAATCACGATTTCCTGAGTTTTACTGTGGAATCTCATTGAGATATGGTGCAGACCTTGTTAGTGTTACTTTGAACACTATGAAAATGCTTTCCCAAGAAACATACATAGTCAGATAAACCTTTTTCATTCCAGGTAGATTTTACAGCACTTTTTGTCAATAATCAGCATGAATGGAGCAGCAGTGTTTGAGGTGTTTTCTCTCTTGCAAAATATCCTTTCTCTTCCTTTCTTCATCACTACTTCAGTTAGCACAATCGAACAATTCACCTCTATGTACCTTTAATGTACAAAAGCAGAACAAAGCGATGGATCACATTAGAGGAAAATGTGTGGAGAGCAGAGAAATGGGGCAGTCGTGTCGAGATGAGGCCTTATGTGACATCCTGTAAAAAAAAGAGTAGACTGTGTGTTGAAATAGAAACATAGTGTAGAAAAGTAAAGGGGTGTAAACTGTGCTTTGCAGAGAGTAATTGTGGAATAATGAGCTTAAGTTGCACCTGTATGAGGCGAGTGGTGAATATTAGCGAAAATAATCTTATTTAGATCTTGATCTCTTTCAGCAACATAAAAAAATGCAATGTGTGCTGACACAAACAAAGGTACAGGAGAGCCCAGTTGAATGTAATATAATATATCATAAGTGTATGACACATGTGGTTACACTCTGTTTACCAATGTTTTTTTTTCTTATCCTAACACTCTTTGATACTCGCTCTATAGAGTCTGACCAGCTGTTAAGGTGAGAAGTAGAAGAAGGAGCTAAGAGTGGAGTGGTGAAGACACTGGATAAGATGAAGAGACAACTGAAGGAAATTATAGGGCCGGAATGACTATTGAAGACAGAGCGAGAAGGGCTAAAAAAGACACAGGATGGACAAAACAGATAAGGAGAGACAAAAGGGAGAAACTGTGACAGAGGGAGGAAGCACAGTACATCTCTTGAGATTTAATAGCAGCACCCTTCCTTCACCATAGATCTTCCTGCCTACATCTCAATGAGACGCCATCTGTCACGGGCTTGTTACCGTTACGTTCAACCACTGC
Organism: Kryptolebias marmoratus; assembly: GCF_001649575.2. NCBI lineage: Eukaryota > Metazoa > Chordata > Actinopteri > Cyprinodontiformes > Rivulidae > Kryptolebias > Kryptolebias marmoratus. The sequence continues at coordinate 23,528,676 of NC_051431.1, forward strand.
TCCCTCACACAGGAAAACGCAAAGCAGAGAAAGAAAAGAAGAGAAACTTTGGTGAAGTTGCACTGACTCTTTCAATACAAAAGAAAACAATCTGAACAGAACTGTCAGGGCTTAATCCCTCCCAACATGCACATGATGAACTCTGTTTGTTCACAACTAAATGTCATAGTTCCATAGCAATTCCTATTTGAATCATGTGTACAATTATGGATGGAAGCAGCTTCACGTTTCAGCCTATTAAAAAGTGGTGTTATACTTGTGAGGGTTTAATTACACAGTTACTAACAACTAGAGAAAAAAAAAGTATCAGAAGACACATCCGCACTGCCGGTTGTCAGATGATAAGTTGTCAGAAAAAGTTGTCAAAGTCTCAATAGACTGAAGTTGATTGAGGCTCCTTCAGACTAGATGACAACTCTGGTATTATGTAAAAAATTAGCCAAAATGTGGATAGCATTTGCAGGGTCTTGGAAAAGTCTTTGGGTGCACATTAAGAACTGAGTAGGATTCCCATCAGATAAAAAAATCAGACAGAGAGCAGACCTGCAGCTCAAATGCTTTTAATTGGGGTTTTGGGGGGTCTTTTTGGCTGAGATGCAACAAAATAAATGGCTAGGTGCTGCAACTAATTGTAGATAAATGAAATACACACTTAAGATGAAAGTTTGAACAGTGCTGGTGTTATTATTAATGATATTGTTTCTGATCAAAAGCTAAATAAACCCACAACTACTGTGCAATCCTGATTATTAATGTAACAGCTCAGATTTATGTTGTTTTGAATAAGATGTGTGTAATAAATGTAACTAAGATTAACCTTGTTTAGGGTTTTATCAGGACATGTTACTAAAGAAAAGCACCAGGGGTGTAAATCAAACTGGACATGGTCAGGTTCAGCTGCAGTCCAGTTGCTGTAAAGCATTACACATCTGAACTGAGCTTCACTGAAATTTTAGAAAAGCAATGTCAGCGCTGTGCTATAGTTGTTGGGTTTTTTTTTGGAAGAACATGTGCAAAATCATGACTGGTTTGAAGCCATTTTTGATTAATTATTTCCCCCTGTGTGGTCGACCGGGCCAAGTCTCAAAACAATCATTCCTGCTCTGATTAATGGCTTGCTCTAAGCACCGAAGCATGCAACCGAGATGAAGGGGCTTCATGCTGGGGGAATTAGGTGATTATTTGTAGCTAACTAGGGAACTGCAATCTAAGAGGGAAAAAAATAACAGTCATGTTCCGGGTAAAACCGGAAAAATTGGGAAACAATATTAAAATAGAGTGGAAATGGTTTGAGAATGAGAATATACAACTACGGGAAAACTGGAACTAGAAAGGTTTTCTTTGTCCTGTAGTATTGCATGGTGTCATCCGATTTGTTAGTGGTCAGAGTATGTGTTTAGGATGCCGCTCAGCTACTAACACCAAAGTTTAAGTGAATACTTTTAAAAGTAACTGAGTTACAGCATAATTTTGTGTTAGCTTAGGTAAAGCAGTAGATGTACATTAAATAATTCATTTTTGAGAATTTCATTCAAATGTGTGGGTGGTGGCTTGTGAGATATTTTTTTTTTTGCACTCAGTAGCTGAGACTCATTCATAACACAAACTTTAGCACATCAAATTTGAGTTTAATCTAATCTCTGTAAAACTGACTTAGTTAAAGCCATTTTTTGGTTTACTAAGGTCAGTTGACTCCAAAACATCATTAGTTGAGAATGTACAACAAATGATTACTACCTCAGAAAACAGGTAAATAAACACACACACACACACATGTCAACACAAGCAAAAACACCGCCGCTCACCGTTCACCTTTTGGCATCAGGAGTTAGCTTTTTCTTACACAGTCACATCATACACAGTAGACAGTTACCTGCAGTAACTACCTTCAAGGCCTTGGCTTCGGGAAGGAAACAACAAATACTCACAGAAGAGTCATTTTGTTTCCTTACATAGCACAGCATGATGGGAAACAGTGCAACTAAGTATGATTCTTACCTGTTTCAGTTTCCCTGTGCAGTGTGTTGGTGCATGTGATGTTGAAGAAATATAGTTGTTCAAGTGCACAGGTGATGATTTGTTCCGACCAATCTGTCCTTTGTGGCTATCAGTGGAACAAAATGGAAAACCAAAAGAAAAGATCCCGTCACATCTAATTGAAAAGCACAATATAACTGAAAGTTAAAAGTTGGCAAAATAACACTGTTGGTAAAGTGTTCTGGTTGTTTGTATGGAGACTTGGCTAACAAAAAAGGAAAGACAGCTTTAAAAGATAGAATAGATTTTTTCCTGCTGCTAGTAAAAAAGTTTAATAACCCTGGTGTATCAAATGATTTTCTTTCTATGCTTCACTATTCTGCCAATTAAACTTTCACTCAGCTTTAAAGCACTTGCCAGCTGAAACCTCAACTAATGCCACCTGTTTGACACTCTTGTCAACTTCAATTTGCAAAGACTTTACACAGATTCTACCTGCTTACTGTTAATTAACACAACTCCAGTGACACACAAACATTTGTGTACAAGAGTAACACATTACCTCTAAGATCCTCTGTTTTTGCCTCCATGTCTGTGTCACATAACCTAACAGCAACTGTATGTTGTTTAATTATTTCACTCAAATGAAAATGTTAACGGGTTTGTCAGTGGGTAAATGATTCAGCTGGCTTTGTGTGTGAGTGTGAGTGTCAAATACTGTTTAAAAAAAAGTGAAGGGTATATTCCACAGCTAGACAGCGCTGCAAGTATTTCAATAGATGCTTTGTTCCTTTAAGCCTTGTCCTGCGGATAAACGTGGACCTTAACGGAAATACATTTACCCTGTTTGGCAGAGAAAATCTGGGGCAAAAAAGGCTATAAAGGAATGACCTGAGTTTGATTTGATATGCAGCTTTAGCTTTGCTTCACTCTAAAAGCTCTCTATTGAGGTGCATTTCTTTTTATTCCATAGCAAATCTCTTCATCTCTCTCTCTCTCTGTTTCCTATACCTTCCTTTCCAAATGTATGTATGTAAGACCGCAAAGACCCAGAACATTTGACTAGTTTTTGACCACCAGGCTTGATCAAAGTAGTTATGTGCCAGTCTCATCCCTAATCTTTATCGATTTCCGAAACAAGTTGTTTGTTCTTTCAGAGAAAAGATCTCTGTTTCCCTCTGAATGGCAGAAAGCAAATATGCTTTCTGCCATTCATGCATACAGATGAACAGATGATGTGACACAAGCTGCCCAGTCAATAAGATGGAAAAAAGGAGATTGTGAAGTGTAGTTATTGAGTTTAAAGAAATAGTTTGGCCATTTTGAAATGGGGTTCTGTGGAAAGGTATGCGCAACTATTATTCTGTAATTCTGTAATGTAATTCAGTTGTAAATAGCTTTTTGAATGGCCTCACATTGGCAAAATAGAGTTTATGTCTGACAGGCCTGATGAGCTAACAGCTCAGATAACAGATAAGACCAAAGTGGATTGATGTTCCAATATCCAAAATTGTATAGTTGTCCATGCAGACACTGTTTAGTAAACCTTCACACTGCTGTCATTTCTCAGTATACAGTTATTGACATATAACTTTATAGATATCTTCAGGTGCAAATAGTGGCAGCAGTAGTGAGATGAAACACTTCGGGTGTAGGCCAGGGTTACTTCTGGTAGAAACATTTCCAGCATAAATGTAAAAGTATAAATAATAGCATTTGCATGGGCAGTTATAAAGTTTTGAAGACCAAAGTTGTTTTAAGATGGCAGCAATCCTCTTTGGAAGTGGGTCACCTCAGTTTGTTTTGATGAGCCAATAAAGACTTGTGTGATCAAACCCATATTTGAAGGGATTTTTGCCTTTCTAAAACAACTCTTTAGCAATTCACAAAAACACTAATATTTAAACTTTTACATTGTTTTACATTTTTATTACATGGTTATTTTGGCAGAAATATTCTGAAATTTCTGCTGCTTGACCCCAGGCTGCCCAGGAAGTGCTACAGCTTGCTCCTTGCACAGAGTTTAGAAGACAGTAGTCAAATGAACTGCTTTGAAATGTTTGACATTGGAGCTGTTTTAAACAACAAAAATCCACTTTGGTTTTGGCATTTCTGGACTAAGCATTAACTCATTCCCATCTGACTTACACTCTTAAACTCTATTTCTTCAGATTGAGGTTGCTTAAAGAGCTATATACAACAGGTAAGATAATAATCATTCATAACTCCACAAAACCATAGTTTAAAATGTCTGAATTTTTTTAAGATCCTAGAGAGCAGAATAAGGACAACAACATGACAAAGGGGAACTAAGATATAAAAAAGCTGTTTTGTTAAGGGGTGAGAAATGTCAGAAATGCAAAAAGAGAGAAAGTGAAGAAGATGAGAGTTCAGTATTAATCGGATAGTGGGTGGTGTGTCTCTCCTGCCAGTTATGGCACATCGTCCTTCTCATTACAGTTTCAATGCCCGGCTCCAGCCTGCTCTTTGGTCCTCCCCCCACGGCTAACCCTGAAGCAGGGATCCATCCAGCTCAGCCGTCCTGTCAACACAAGCCCAGCTCAGCAGCTCTTGCCCAGGCATCTGTCAGCCCAAACAGTCCCCTATCAGCCATAGCCTATTGGCCAGTTCACATTGGCACGGCACACTGTGGCAGAAAAGTATTATGATACAACGCAGCACAGCATCTATCAACAAAGCTCAGGATAAAGCAGCACAGGACAGAAACTTAGGCATCCATCAAATGCCGACCCTTTCAAAAAAAAAAAAAAAAAACACCCACTCTGGTGTCTGGGGGGACTGATGAACAACAACTCAAAAGTCCAAATCGATTTGAACAAAAACGTGCATTTTGTGAGGCTTTTGGCTGACATTTTCTAACATTTACTAGCTTTTTTATGTTGGTGAAAACTGTAGAGTCTCCTGCAGGGCCTGGAGAGGACTCTGCTGATAGAGACACACGGAGATCCTGTTGTGATTAAAAAGAATAGATTTTTTGGTCAAATAATCAAATGAATAAAGTCACGCTGGATAAGTAACACTGCCGAGGTGCTGAATCTTTCTGAAGCCAGAAGGCCATTATTAGGATGGATTTTTCCTATTAGATATTCTACTGTGACTTGTTATTTCAGTAAAATTGAGTTCTCCACAAGCGACTCTTTGAATATGACTGCAATCAGACCAACTGAAGACAGCTCCGCTCTTGTTGTTCATTTGGGTTGAGCACAACTCTGGAAACAAAACCCAGTCCTGCAAAGACATACCTTGACAGCTCCTCCGTGAAACAGCACGAGAGCTACAGGCAGACAACGACTCTGACAAGTGATAGGATGTTCTCCACCTCTCGGGCACCGTCTCATTAGCGAGAACAGAAAATAGCTACTTCTCAGAGGACTCTACAGATGCAGGTGAGGGTTGCTGGGACCCTTTGGAGATATGAACAGTTATAGGGCAGGCAGTGAAAACAGAGGGCAAGACAAAGCACAGATGAGTGATCTATTGATCAATGAAAAGTGCATTTGATTTCAGTGCCTTGCTATCCACCTCTGCTCCTACTCATCCGCTGATGAGTAGGTGATAGTTGGGAGGAAACCTGCTGAAAGTAGTGACATGATTAGAGGCAGCCCGGGTGAGAAAACAAGCCGAGCAAAGGGAGGCTGGAGGAGTAGTGTCGTAAAGATATGACAGAAAGAGAAAACAAGAAGATGAAAAGGTTGCTGTGGCTAAGTGCAGCTCTTATTGGAGTCTGAGTGTGGTGGCTTTTGGATGCTATGTGAAATATCTTCTGTATTACATTGACCCATATGGAGCACCATATGGTGACAGCTACAGTAAAAGAGGTTATATCATTTATTGTGATTCTTAATTGTTGCAGATGAAATCTTTAACACTATCATATTAAGTACAGCATATAGATAACATAATCTAGTATTTGTGCATATTTTACATATGTATAAATATGTGTTTCATTCAAAAGGCAAATGCCATACTATATAAACCCACGTGAACAAAAAATAGAAACATAGAAAGTACATCATAGACACAAACTATATTATTTTAAATACTTTTCAGGCTGACAGACTTTTAATTTAGATCTGACTGGACTGTTTGTTTTGGCTTTTGAATAGTTGTCTAACTAAATTCACAGAAAGTTGTTTTTTTTTACTCCGCACAGTCTAAACTACATTCTATATATGTTCAAGTGTCAGTAAAAAGCTGAGATATATGCCCTTACAGTGGATTCACAGGTGATTTTAAAGTGTATTTAATGTATGTCTAAAGATTACTAAAAATCCTGTTGAAGTATTGCCTAAAACTACTTTTGTATTTGTTAGTCATACACACATATGCAAGTGTATTGTGAAAATACACTTGCACTATGAGATCAGAACTGAGTGGAAGACAAAAAACAGTTTCAGACAGGCAGATGTAACAACTCGTTAAACACCAGTTTATTGCAATTTGTGGAACTCCTATTAAAAAAATTCTCCAAGAAATTGATTCATCATCAGATGTTGCTGGTTTTCTTTATATAAACAGGTGTAATATGTATTCGCCAAACATTACAATATGGCATGTGAGATTCACAGAAGGCAAAAATGTGTCATCTACATATGACACATTTTTAATTTTTCTCAGAAAAATCAAAGATGATGTGAAATGTAACTCATTGAAATAACGGCAAACTAGAGTTTAGAATGATTTTCATTACGATATATAAATGTTCAAACACATTTTTATAATAAAGAAAATACACTTGATTTTTTTTTACATGCATAATAACACTTCAGTGCCTTTGTAGCCTTCTGACAAGATCATAAGAAAGAAACAGGACACTCCCAAATGGCGACGGGAAGTTTGATTTTTATTACTGAATTGAGTTTTTAAAAGATCACTCACCAAAAAGAATCTGGTATTAATGTCATTTGATTCACATGTACACACACATACTCCACTCCCAATCCCTACAGATTCATACTGCTAGTACCACTAATTTGAAATGGGAAAATGATCCATTTCATTGTGGGAAAAAGAATGAAAGATTTACAATTCTCAAAGAAAAAACTTTTTTTTTCTACGTGACACAAAAAGATAATCATTCAAAATTAAATTCAGATATTTACTTATAACTTTATCTATTTTTTTTCATATAAAAAAACAAATATAATTGTTTTTACTAATACATACATAAATGAATATATCAATTTATGATGAACTTGATATATTCAAACATAAATGCATTTATATTTGCACTTGTTTTGCACGATTACTTATTTTGAATTATCTGCAATACAGTAATGTGTCTCATTCTAGAGATATAGATATATATATATATATATATATATATATATATATATATATATATACTATTACCTTTGCCAGACCAACATAACCTAGTGAATAGTTTCTTTCTATTAGCAGAGACCACCAGAACAGAACTCCTGACTTTCAACTAAAGTAACGCAGTGACTGCTGTAGAGTGCTGCTGCAGGCATGGGAGGGAGCAACTCAGTGACTGAAACAAATGGTAACAAACGACTGGTCAGCACCAAACGAATCATAACAAATAAACCACTGAGTTACTCACAGTGGTCAGGAGTCGTACTTCGTACTCCTAACTCACAGGTTTGATTTGTTTGATTCGTACAGCACTCACAGGCTACTACACCTGAGTGATTTGTTTGATCATTGCTCGCAGCAGGATAGCGGGGTGGGTTGGGGCAATTGAGTTGAAACAAGAAACCAGAGCTGCTGCTTTTCCCACAGGGCTAGTGCAGCAGTTAGCTTGATATATTTATTAACTGCAGTTAGCATAGCACCCGCACACTAGTGACACTGATCTCTTCTTTGCAGTTAGCTATGGCTAGCAAGCTGTAGCAGAGACAAATAAGTGATTGACTCCCAATTCAGTAAAATTACTCACAAGTTTTGAATGATTCGCTCAGGACTTGCACATCACTACTCACAAAGCATAGCAGTGAGGTATAGTAGTAGTTCACTTTTATTGTTTTTTTAGCTCCTTTCCTAAAGTACTTTAAGTCACCATAAGACACAGTTTTCCAATCTAGGTGTGATTTATGGAAGAACTGAGGTGGCAAGGGTGGTTGAAGTCAACTTGCAGCTGTTATGCTTCTGAGCAGACAAATGAATTGTGGCAGTACCGAAACTGTTGATATATGAAAGTTTAACTGGCATTGCAGCTCAAGGGTGTAATGAAGTGATGACAGACAGTCTATGCAACCAGTAGGCCACAAGATTTAGAATGGGAGATGTCCAACACACTCTTTCCTTTCTATCGTCCCATGATGCCAACACACATCATCAGAAAATATGGCTGGCTGGATTGGTGCTTTAATACCAACTTGAGGCCACTTGAAAAATGGGCTTGTATTGGCAACATTATCTGTTTTGTAAAAAGAGTTTCACTTAATGTATTATTAGGTTTTGTGTTGTTACGCATGTAGGGTTTCTTTTGTCTGACCAATGAAGGAATGGTTCCTTTCAGGCCTTTATCCTTTATTGTCTTCCACATTTTTTTTCCAACCTACTGGTCATGTCACAGGAGGAGATGAGGAGTTATCATGAATTAAAGACAGCAAGCTCAGTGAAAACAAACACAATAGGACTGTTTAGTACCCCCTGGGAATTTTCCTGCTTCACTGCAAACACGTTAAAAGCTGCTCAATTTGTCAGCAAGTATCTATGGGTTTTACTAATGTAAGGCATTAACTCCTCGAAAGGTAGGGCTTGTTAAATGCTCAGCAGCATTATTGGTTAAATGGTTAAGATGCTTTAGATCGGGCAGAAAACACTGTTTCAAAGAAAAGAACTGCACATTGAAAAGATACTGAGAGTTCCATATTTAAGCTTCTGCATCAATAAATAAAAAATGAAATGTAAAGATTGCTGTTTAATGAATGGAGCACTGATCTTTTTTCCACTTGTAAAACAGACTGTATAGTCTGTAACATTTATCTTAAGCCCTAAAATTAAACAGTCTTGTTCATGGAAATTTTTTTTTGTTTGCACACATCCTTCAAAGGTTTTGTCTATTTAAAACCACTGAAATGTTCAGAAAAACATAAAGTTCTGATAATTTGTATGAATCATGCATCACAAGGAAGATGCTATAGCTCGGAGTTAAAAGAAAACAAAAAAGTGAGTCATGAAATGATTCATGAGATATGGATTTGAATATATGATTCAGACTCCATTTTATACTCTAGATGCTTCTTCTGCATTATGGATGCTTTTGAGGAAACAGATCTTCAAATGGCTATGTGATTATAGGAAACTGTCTGAATCAGTTTAGTATGCTGCTAAATTGTCTCATTTAATTAGACCCCTGAAGATTTTTCAGACAAAAGTGGTTAAGGGCTTTAGATTGTGAAAAGTGGAAGCTGGATGTCAAAGAGAGTCAATAATGTGCAGTACAGTTGGTTATCACAGTTCCACACAAAGAGAAGGAACATCAGCAGGGAATCAAGCTGTAAGTAAAATCCTTCAAAGGTCTGACATCGACCTCCCACCGGGTCACACACTGGGGTGTCTGCACAGTCACCTGAGGTCAACTGCCAAACACAGCCTCAACACACAGCAGCGATAATTTAATTCCTCGTAACCCGAACCAAAGGAAAGTGTACTGCCGAGGCTCAGGGAGTTGCACCAATTTGTATTTAAGGCACATCTATTGTCAGTTTACATTACAGCCTGTATCCATTCTCATTTATTTTGATGTCCCCACACATTTACATTTCTTCATTAGGGAGACACTCAGCTCCATCACTTCTTGTGGCTTAAGCTCACATGGCATAATGCCCTGACAGCATTCCAGAAGAAGTAAACTAGAAGGTACCAGTGTCTTGTCATCACAGACATAGGCCTGGTGTTAAACTGGATGCATTAATCAGAAAGAGGAGGAGAGAAAGAGCCAAAAAGAATGACAAGTCAAGGTCTACGAGAGAAAACAATCTGAAAAAATAGCGTGTAGGAATGACAGCAAAAAAAGAGGGTTTGGCTTTAGGTCTTTTGGTGCAAGTAGAGGTGTCTGATCAGTTGAATGACCTCTTAATGAGTTCTATGAACCAAAGCCATGTTGATTTATTTGCTACACCACTAAACTTGGCGGCAACTTGCTGCAAGACACAATCATTTCTTTCTTGGATTCCATCAAATTGTTGTCACTTGTTTGTATTCTAAAACTCTACAGGTCATGTTCATAATAAGAAACGCATCTCACATGTTCCTATTTGGATCCTTTAATGAGGAACCAAGTTGTTCTTTTTCTTTCACCTTACCTCACAATTTGTTTTTGTGCCCTCAGATGCTACGTTGATGACAAAATTTCCAAGGTGGCCTGGCTCAATCGATCCAACATCATCTTTGCTGGCCAGGACAAGTGGTCCCTGGACCCCAGAGTAGACCTGGTCACTAAAGGGCAGCTGGAGTACAGCTTACGCATACAAAAGGTACTGATGACCATCATGGGTCAAACTCAGAACGGATGGTTGTCCTTTAAATTATGATTCATCAGCTGACATAACAGAAGGGGGCAAAACTATTTTTTTTTCTACGTTTAAGGTTCATTTGTCTGTACTATTAGAAAAAAAACTCATGAATCACTGGTCAGATTTTAATGGAGTTTTTAGAAAGTATTTAGTGTAATCATAAAAGGAGTAGCTTTTGAAGTCAACCCAAATATTAGTTTCTAAAATTTCAATAAAACCTATTCATTAATTCACGAGTTATTTTGCTTACGGTACAGACAAATCAACATACTTAGATGCACACACACACCAGGTTGACATCTACAACTGATTAACTTTTGGAGTCAACAAGAATAACCTTGTGTTCTCTTCCCAAGTATTATAAATTTGGTATTTCAGATGAAAATTTGTCAATTACGTTTAACTTGTTTAAAAAATTATTGATGTTCATTGTCCGTTTTTTTTTTAATTCTTCAAAATAATAATAAAATCTATCAGTGTCAAGACAGATGAGGAGGAATATAAAGGTAATGTGTGCTGTCAAATATTAACACTGAAAAAGTAGCTGTACTTTTTGTGAAATGTGTAAGAGTCAGTCTAGGTAACTTAGGCTATCAATGAATAAAGTCTAGGAACAGAGCAATTGTAGGAGAATTTGGGTTACCTAGTACTATATCTGCTCATATAAAAGTAGTAGCAGTAAAATTAAAATTATAACAAAAAGCAAGGCTACTGGTTGTAATTTGTGTTTGTTTTAGGGTATATTTGAACTGAAAAACCCAAAAACCACTTATCACATAGAATTAAGGACATTAAATCAAATTGCAGCGGACATATAAAGTGCAAAAAATCAGCTACTGGGGTTTGTACCCTGAGACTCATGTCATGCTGGATGGAAACGGAGGCAAACCCAGAGTGCAGACTCATCTTTCCAAAAAAACAAAAACTAATTTATTAAATAAAGAAAATAAATAAAAACAAACCACTGACGTGGCAGCAAACCAAACTCAGCAAAAATCCAAGGCATGGCATGGCAAGGCAACGAGGAAACAAAACATGGATACAGCAAAACACAAACAATGATCCGACAGGGTGTGAGAGAAATGACCAGGTATTTGAACACTGGGGTTGACGAGGTAAATGGAAACAGGTGAGTGGGGATAATGGCAGACAGGTGGAGATGGGCGTGGCAAGGAAGGCAAAAGGGTGACTGGGGAGGAGTGAATACAAAAGCATGAACATGAGACCAAACAAAAAGCAAATACAACAGAATAGAAACAAAACAAAAACCCAAATCAAATAAAAATAAAACATAAACAAAACCCATAGAAAAACCAAATCACCACAACTCATTTGTGATTAGGCCAAAGAAGAAGAAAAATATGGTTCTACAAGGGTCTATAAAGTAAACTAGAGGGTGTAGTGTAAAGAGAGTTTAACACAGAGTGGAACCTGCAACTCCCCTCAGAAAGAATCAGAACCACAAAAATCAATTTATTAGTCCATCCAAGTTATCTCTTTACACACTGTGTTCTACCTTAAATGCAAGAACCATTGTATGTCTTCAGCACAAAATAAAGGAACCATAAACAAAATGTAATGCTACAAAATGAGAAAGTGTACTTTGGGATTTAGTGTTACACTGCCAGTTGAAACAGAGATGAAGAATTTATTTCTCATTAGGAATTAATTTATTCTCATTCTTCCATTTCTGGTTTAAATATGTAGAGATTATAGATAGTCATGTAAGTAATAAAGTATTTTTATTTTAATTTACTACATCCTGAGCAATATTATACAATATGTTTGGTTTTATTCTGTTCAGGTGGATGTGTATGATGAGGGCCCCTACACCTGCTCCATACAAACTAAGCAGCAGCCCAAGACCTCACAGGTTTACCTCATCGTACAAGGTAAGCTACAGTAAACTGCTTAAAATAGTAATATACTAAAATGATTATTAAAAGTCTGGGTAGAAGCTTCATTGCAACTGTTACTGACATCTTCTTTGCACAAGTGGTTTGGTGTTTATTGAATTAAAATAATGAAAACTAAAGAAAGAAAAGAAACTTCTTCATATGAAACTAGCCCTTGCTGACATCACTTTTTACAAAAAAAATGACAAACAGATGCAGCATTCTGAATCAAACTTTATTTGCAAACTTCAGTACGTTGAAAAATGTCAAATGGGAGCAACAAGTCAGATAAAAAAAATGTTTGGTTGATGTTTGCATGCAACTTTATCAAGAGGAGAATAATTCACATTGTTCTGAGGTTTAGATGTAAAGGAAAGGAACACTTATATTTCCATCATAGTGGTCATTCTGTAGTAAAGATTACATTTAGTCTCAGCTGGGTGAGAGAAGACAACTGCTTGTAATGTGCTTCAGATGATTAGATTTTCTGAGCGTGTGGGCGCAGTTCCCTTTTATTTAAGGTTTTGCATAATTTCTATTACAATTGGCCAGAATAATATGTTTTTTTTACAAACAACTATTGCACAACAAATGTTGTGGCAAGCGGTAAAATCTGTATGTTCATCTCACCACCCAAACTTCATGAGAAGCTCTGCATCACCAGTGGCAGCGCCCCACATCGTCACCCATGATGAAATCAGATTTAACAATAAATGGGTCTAACACGTAGACTACAGGTGTAAAGAACTCCCTTGTCTTCAAACTGACTCATACTGGGGGAAAGAAACTGGCAAATCTTGTCTTTAGGTACCATTGGAAAGAATTTTTTTTTACTTTTCCCAACATTACACGTAATTAACATGAGTGATACCCTTCTGTATTTTCACCGTAACTGATATGCTGTAGTGATTATTACATTTAGTCTCTCAGCTGAGGGAGGAGAACTGGCTGGTTGTGATACGCTTCATATAATTCTTTAAAGATTGCAACGATTTGAGAAGGAGTCCCATTTTTTTAAGGCTTTGGAAATGCGATTTATTCCATAATTGATATGAAATACAGTGGTGGTTGGAATAATCTATAGCTGTTACAGAAAAGTAAAGTGCAACAAACGACAATGGCATGGAAAAAACTGTGGACACTCCTCAACATTCAGGCATGAGACGGCCCACATCACCTATGGCTACACTCCACACCGCCACCCATGGTGAAATCAGAATACAAACAATAAACCTTTTCCACACAAACAATAATTCAGGTGTGAAGAACTTGCCTGTGTTCAAGCTGATTAAGAGTGGAAAAAAATAATGGTAAATAAGTTTTTGGACTAACCAAACACTATAATTTCAGGTCTCATGAGTGCTCTGTGGGAGTCCTCAGGTCCTTGATACTCACACACAAAAAAATAATGCCTCAGTAAGGACCTTTTACAGAGCTGCACTGGACATTTTATTGCCACAAATATTTACCTGTATTATATTGCTGATAAACACAATGATAAATAATTTGGGTTGGGGTTTTAGGGGTACCGCTTTTCACTTGGTGCAAAAAGGGGCATATCAACTTCTTGGATAAAAACAAAATTCTAGTTAAAAATATTAAATATGTGTAAAACAAGTATTTTTTTGTTTTAAACCTTTTAATCACATCTTTGTTGTATCAAGAATTTGAATCTTTGGTAAAGTACCGTAAAGGAGCAGATATCATTGCAACTACTCTGAATGTGGTAACAATTACCTCTAAGAAGTTTGCATGGACATTATATAAATATACTTTGAAAAGTACAAAAGCTATAAGTCAAATATGCCTGCTCAAAGCATCAGATTTCTTTTTCTGGTGTATAACTATAGTTCAAAATAATCCGAAGCGCACTTAAAAAGCCTTTATCATCTGTATTATTATTTAAAGAATAGGACATTATTCGTACTGAATAAAACAGCAGACAAGTTGATATATTCACAAAAAGTGAAAGAATTTTCTTTAAGATTTGCTTCAGTGCTTTCTTTACTCATCACCTTCTTTCTTTGTTATTTAAATGTACTTTAAAATAAAATTCAGGGTATTCAGGCCATAGGTGCTGAGATCAAATAGGAAGTACTTTTTTTTTACTGTCATCAACTTTTAAAACTTAAAAAACTCTAGGCGTAGAGCTTCAGTGATGTTCACCCTTCCAGACCCTCTATTCTGCACTTTTTGTGAAAGTTAGCTTGTTGTTCTATATGGATGCAGGCCAGTAAAATCTGCTTATGATCAGCATCAGTACTAACTTCATAACCACTGTTCAAGTGAATTTACTTTAAATACACTTTCTGTTTTCACCTTTTATATTAAAATAACACCATGGCGCACAGAGGCTACAGTATGCTGCTTCAAACTTTTCAGTTACAGAATTTGCCACCATTAATAATGATGCAAAAACATAAAATGTTTTATTTTTTTAGAAAAAAAGGAACCAATTGAATACATCAGCCATATTACATTAACTCCTTAACTCCATTCTTTCAAGCAAAATTGTAGTTTTTTTTTGTTGTTGGTTTTTTTTTTTTTTTTTGCTTTGTGCACAACATATTCTCTGTTGGTCATAAAAGATTTATGAGTGATGCAGTTAATATGAAATAAATATTAATGTGTTGAGGTGCATGTTGCCTGTTCACTGGGTATTACAACAGTATTGCTTCGAACCTAAGCATAAAAGCTTCTTCTTATCTGAAAGTCACATATCAATTTGAACTCCATTTTTTCAAATATATAAATTTAACTCCGTAATGGTGTGAATGGCAGATTTACCCCATGAACAGATGTAAAGAGTTTCATTGTTGTTACATTCTTTGAACAGTTGTATCCAGTATCTGTTCTCCGCAGTTTGCCTCATATAGTCATTATCCTTAAGACTTGTCATGTGTTTGTCAGCGAAGTAGTTTTACCCCACAAATGTTCTGCAGTCCCTGAAGTACATGGCTTTTTTGCAGCTTTCTTATTACTGAACTGCATGAGAGTTTGGTGTTAGAGAGACTTTATTTTTGCCTCTTAAAACCACGATTATCTGCTGTTAATAGATTTACTATCATCAAAAATTTGGGACTGTCATTTCACAGGAGGGTCTGAATGGTTGTTTCATTTAGGAAAAAAAATGAAAAAGCTGCTTGTACTATTTTTACCATGGACAAAACCCACACTACAATGTAAAAAAAATCTACTAGATAGTCGACGGTCTTCACAGAGCTAAGTTGTGTTGGTTTATCATTGTGGTTGCTGTGTATCGTGGTCCTGGTTTAAGCGTGGTGGCAGGAGAGGCAGCCTATTCATGACCACTGTGTCACTTGCACCAACATGACTTGGGCATCAACAACTTAAAGCATTACTTACTTCATGCTTTTGCTATGACCCCATCGCAACCTCAAGAATAACTGATGCAACACTCACACTATGTGGATGCATCGATTATTCCCAGCTCCTCACTCACCAATCAATATCAAGCTACACTCACCTGTCTTTCATTTGCCTTTTGGTTGCAAAGCAAGAAGCACTTGTCTTCGTCATGGTCAGGCCTGCTGGTCGAGGAATAAAAAAGGTGGATGTAGCTGAGGTTCTGCACAAAAAAAAATATTTTCACCTGCATCATCAAATGCTGTTGAATGATGTTTTCTCCTCCACAGCAAGGTTGAAACCATCAGTGTGGGGTTCAGCTCTCATTGTTTTCTGCCCTGGATCTCATGACATGACAAATTTTAAAAGCACTTGTACATATTTGTTTGAATCATTGAATATACTGCTGAAAAAACTTTTCAGTATTGTGTGATCTCCGTCTTATGCAACCAGCATTCATTTCACACTATAGGAAAATCTGTAACTGGCACATGCATACTTTATGCACTTTGACTGAGTGCTTATGTGCACTGTTCGGGCAACTGTAGTCACATTGTGTTAGCTCAGTTCAGTCATGAATTTTAAAGGTTTCTTTAGTTGCATAGCTGAATCTTACTTGGTCCAACAAGGTGGTGCCTGGAGATGGGTGCAGTTGTGGGTGTATGATGTCATAGGAACATGTCACTGAAGTATCGAGCTTGACGAGGGCACAAGAGAGCATCTTTAAAATGGGTAAAATAGCAGGTAAAAAACATTTAGTGAGTACTAAGAGCACAGCAGCATCATGACTATGTTCACATTTAAGGAGGTTTTGCAAGTTTGCAGCAATCCAGCCATGTTCTAACAGATTAGGTAGGAAGCGTGATGCAGAGTCATCCAGTGAGAAAGGGGCTTACTGTCCAGACAGTTAAATGATGAATTGTACAGTTTTTATTGTCCAAACTAGGCGTATTATAAGGAGAACTAATTTGTTAACTCACACACAATTATCTCTCCCTTTTGTGATATGATATGTTTTGAGGATTTTTTTTAAAAAGAAAGGCCCTGTGGTATGACAGTTCCAAAATTCAACCGAAGTGGTCATGGTTTTGAGTCCTGATGAAGAACAAAACAATAAAAACAATGTCTGTTATTTTTTATCTTGACACAACAGGCAGCTCAGCTGTTGATGTGTTAGCTTTGGAGGGGGAAGGGGATTCCTGCAGCTGTCTTGTTTAAAGCTGTACATCAACTAGATTATGTGCTGTTGGTATCAATCCCAACTGCATAAATCTGATGCGATCTAGCTGTGTTCAGACCTTAGGACCTGGATGACTGAGAATCTAAGCCACTAAGTTGTTATCAGTATTGTTCCAAACAAGTGAATGTCCAGATACAGTTGAAACCAGACGTTTACATACACTATACAAAAAGACACATATGCATTTTTTCACAATGTCTGATATGAAATCAGAATCAGAATAAACTTTTACCGTTTTAGGTCAATTAGGATTTTCTAAATCATTTTTATTTGCTAAAAGCCAGGATATTGTTGTGGAAGAATATCAATTTCCAGGAATTGTTAGATGAAATCACTCAAACAGGTTTATTTATATGTTGTGCACAAAATATAGAGAGCATTAAAGACAATTAAGAATTAACATCAGAGTCCCAGGTCCGAATGGGGAAGCTCCAAATCAAAGCTCTGACCCCCCAAGTCAACAAGATATTGAAATACTGGACCAGAAGGAGGAGTTAGGGAAAAGCAAGGATGTCTGGTTCCTATGAGGAGAAAATTCAACAGAACTCCTATAAACAAGTTCATTCTGTGAGAACCCATGGGACTTGAAATAGAGTTAATAACATAATCAGGACTTATCAACAACAGGGATTACCCTGTAATAAATTCTGCCATTACAATAATGAGAGAGAAATGTTTTTAAGGCAGTTTTATTACTTTTTCTAAAGTCAAAAGTTTAAATACATTAAGATTACTATGCCTTTAAACAGTTTAGGATATTTGATGTCATGTCTTTGGAAGCTTCTGATAGGTTTATTGATAACATCTGAGTTAATTAGAGACACACCTGTGGATGTAATTTAAGGCACACCTGAAACACACTGCTTCCTTGTGTAACTTCATAGGAAAGTCGAAAGAAGTCAGCCAAGATATCAGGAAGAGAATTGTGGACTTGCACAAGTCTGGTTTATCCTTGGGTGCAATTTCCAAATGCCTGAAGGTGCCTCGTTCATCTGTACAAACAACTATATGCATGTTTGCAAATTCACACAGGAACAAAGACCTTAATTTTTGGAGACATGTCCCGTGGTCTGACCAAACTAAAATTAAACTGTTTGGCCATAATGACCGTAGTTACATTTGGAGGAAAAAGGGGGAAGCTGGCAAGCCTGAGAACACCATTCCAACTGTGAAACACGGGGGTGGCAGCATTATGTTGTGGAGTTGTTTTGCTACAGGAGGGACTGGTGCACTTCACAAAATAGATGGCATTATTATGAAAAAAACCTTATGTGGAAATACTGAAACAACATATGAAGACATCAGCCAGAAAGTTAAAGCTTGGGTGCAAATGGGTCTTGCAAATGGACAATGATCCAAAGCATATTTACAATGTGGCTTAACGATAACAAAGTCAGGGTTTTGGAGTGGCCATCACAAAGCCCTCTCAATCTCAATCCTATCAAAAATGTATGGGCAAAGCTGAAAAGGCATGTGCGAGCAAGGCGGCCTACAAACATGGCTCAGTTACACCAGTTCTGTCAGGAAGAATGGGCCAAATTTCCTGCCAACTTTTGTGAGAAGCTTGTGGAAGGATATCCAAAATGTTTGACTGAAGTCATACAGTTTAAGGGCAATGGTAGCAAATACTAATAAAGTGTATTTAAACTTTGGACTTTGAAGAAAGTACTAAAAATCGCCTTAAAAATATTCTCTCACTCATTATTCTGGCATTTAGCAAATAGAAATAATTTGGAAAATCCTATTTGACTTGAAACGGGAAAAGTTTATTGTGATATCATGTCAGACAGTGTGAAAAAATGCATGTCTTTTTACTTAGTGTATGCAAACTTCTGGTCTCAACTGTACTTGTTTTTAGTATCAATAGTGTCGGAACCAAATTAGAATATATCAACTTCATTTTTTATTTGCTGTAAATGTTTTTGTTTGTATGTTTGTTTTAATAAAAGCATAAGTGAGAATGAATAGCATAGCCTCTGAAGCTTTGTATTGATAACACGCAAAAAGATCATTCATAGGTCATATAAACTCACATCAAATCTTCTTAATTAAGCACCACGAAAAATAGTTATCAAATGTAGATCATTACAAAAACTAATGATAAGAATTTAGTAACAGCAGTTTAGGATGGAACACATGCACTATATGAATATTAGTTCCAGTTTAGTATAAATTAAACAAGCCTGATGGCAGATGATGATTGTCAAATGTTAGCCAGGTTTTGCTCACCTTGAAATACCAAATTAATTCAAACTCTGTTTACAAACTGCCTTACAGACATGGCAATAGCATTGGTCTTCTGAGTATGTCAAAGTAAGCAGAATACTGAGCTATGCTGTTAAAGAAAAATCAAATACAGTTTGTCTAAAATGACAACTGAATGATCTACAGTTTATTGTGGTTCATTTGTTATTTGTGTCATGCAACTTCCTGATTTTTAATTGTTTGTTTGCCTTTATACTTCAATTTCTATTAATTCTACACTATTTGATGAAGAGAAACATGGCCAGTAAAACATCCTACCAGAACCAGTTTCCTAAACCAGTCTCCAGTGTATAATTTGTCTCTAATGAATGGTTTTGTACCACAGAGCTTTAAGATTGCTGTAATTAAACCTTTACTTAACTTTTTGGTTCCTTTTAAACTTTTAAATCATGACTGAAATGCCAGCAGGCTCCTGTGATCATAAAGAAAACAAAGCAATAAAAAAAAAATTTAGCTGTGCATCAAGGCTAAATAAAAAGATTTTATTATCTATCAAAATGTCAGAGCCAATTCTCTGCAGTCTTGTTTTACAAGCAGCAGTTTGTTTGCAAATATTGATGTCTGTAACAAGCTGCCTGTATACATTATTTGACTTATCACAACTCATTTGTATAGAGTTTGCTAGGTTGTTTGTTTGTTGATGCAATATGTGGGGGCTTGTATGTTTCAGTCTTTACTGTGCTTTCAACGCTGAGTCCATGAACTATAACCTGTCATTTGTTTGAATATACAGTGATGTGTTTCCAGTTTTACCAGTGCTTATTATTTTATATATCCAAGTACATTTTTGTTTTAACTTTTACTGGCTGATGTGAAGCCCACTGTGCACTAGTCTAGCACAGAATGTCTCATTTTGCTATGACCATATCATTCATTAACAACATTTTAAAAGGTCAGTACAGGAATTTATGCTTCTCTGGAATCCTTGGCTGCAAATTGCCTATTTTTCCAAGAATCCATTACATTCGATTAGTAAGTGCTTGATCATTAGAGTGTCCTGCGTTGACTTCCAAAGTTTCTGACGACACCCTCGTTTATCAAAGCTAATTCAACAAATATGGCCAAAAATGGATCCTGTTGCTTTCTTTTCCCAATTGTTTGTCTTTTTAAGTGCCTCTCAAAAAGCTATAGATTTTTTTTGTCATTGTCATGCTCATGTATTTTATTTCTCTTTTTCATGGATGCAGTCTTTTCCTTTAAGTTCAGCATCCTTTTTCCTTAGTGACACAAAAGGTGTGTTTGTTGGACAGAGAAACAGCAGAGCAACAGGCAAAAGGAAAACTTAAACTTTTAATGAACTCAAAAGGTAGAAATAGGGCAGCTTAACAAGACTGTTAGTTAACAGAACTAACAGGAATAAACTAGTACTAGAAGTATAACTGGAACTGGAACAGGGATAAATTGGAGGGAACAAGAGAATCTGACAAAGACTGAGAACAACCAAAGAGAACATATACACGGAGGGGGGATAAATAAGTGAAGACAGGTGTACTAATTACTAATGGAGTGCAGACAGTATGTGAGGAACAGGAAACAAATATATCACTAGATCATCTAGTGGTAAAAGGATTATTTTTTTAAAGCCCAATCTACAACTTTTATGTTTTAGTGTTAAAATCATTTTTTTTTATAATTACAAAGGGGTATGTCTTTCAGGTCAAATATTAAGAAATGTCATTTACTTTTAAATTTTGGTCAGAAACTAAATTTAGATGTCAGTAAACAACTGCCTGTGGAGCACATCTGGAAATGTTTTTCATGTTTTCTGAGTTAAATCATGCTTTATGAGCAACTCACCACTTATTTTAATGTCAGCTTCCACTTTGGTGTAGTTTTATCCATTCCTTTGCTACTCCAGCTCGAGTCTTTACTAAGGAGATAAGAATGTGCCTTTGTGTGTGGTAATGCTACACCCTCACATACAGCGACCTAAATCAACTCCTAGAAAAACCCAATCAACTCTGTGGAATAATAATTCATGCTGCCTTCATCTTTTAAAGGGTATGAAAATGTTCCAAGCATCAAACAGTGCCCCCGGTTACAGACCCAAGATCAGGTTTATATAACCAAAGCTGACAATTTTCTGCTAGCAGGGACAGGGACATAATTGGAAAACAAATGATCAGATGAAGTGAATTTATGGATGAAAAAGTGGCAGACTTATACAAGTGGGACCAAGCAGCGATGCCACATATTTGAAGAATTTCAAAATAATACCATTTTTTTTTCAACCCAATCTAATTATATTTTAGGTAAAGTAGATATAACTATCTTGCTTACACCCCTTCACTCTGGATGACAACCCTATTATGGTCTCCACAACCTGCACAATCTATTAGACCGTTGCTGAATTGAAACAAATTTGGAAAACCTCCTTCAGTGTTAAGTCAATCCTGATGCTGATGCACTCTTAATACCTCCTTAGTACCTTAGTGTCGCCTGTGCCGTCACCATGCTCCAGCCCTGGCACAGCTTACTTAGACCTTGTCAGGATGCAGCTATTCCTAAGAGGGCTGGGGGATGCTAACTCAATGCTGAATGTGTGACAGAGTCCTAGCCTAAGCATTATGCCAGTATGTCCAGTCCTGCTTCAAAATCTGCTTCAATAAGTGTGGGCCCAATATCATACATACTCTGCCACCGCTGCCACCGTCCTCCATGCAGAACCGTGATACATTACCACTACAGTGAGAAACCACCACTTCTGAAAGTTGTGTGCAAGCTCAAAACCACCGTTGACCTATCCTATCATGCTCCATCATGCATAATAAGAAGTCGACTGCATTTCTGATACATACCTGAAGACTTTGCCAATACCCTTCAAAGACCGTCCATGTTTGGCTAAGTAACTGCACCATAGTGACGTCATCATCCAGTTAGAAAAGTCTTTATGAACTAATGTTACAATGATGTTAAAGATTGACCTAAAGTTTGCCAGTGTAATCAAATGATTTATTAGATATTTGAGAATGAGCGTGACACCAGTAGAAGTGTCAATGGAGGACAATACACAAGGTTCTTAAAAATTCAGATGTTTGTTCAAAATTTGGTTTATCATGCTTGTTCAGTAAACTAATGTAAAAAAATAAAATAAAACAGCTTTATTGATTTGTTTTGAAAAGTGCTATTTATCACTGCTTTTGGCCATTAATTTTCATCAGAGGCACTGAAATTCTGGCATTATGTTGGTAACAAAAAAGGAAGGAAGAATAACACAAGTGTCACCAGGAAAACTAAGTACACTTTGTCTACTCTAAAGTTAGCAGTAGCTCTTTGCAGCCTTGAAGTTTATTCCAAGTTTAACCTGAGTTTATTCATCAGTGTTCAGGGCAACAATGTTGCAGTGATAACTCCCACACTGTTGGTTACATTTGTCAGCATAGTCAGACACAACAGTGTAAATCTACACTCAAATTTATTATTTTCTACAACCAAGTTGGGTCATAAGGTCTTTGCTTGTTACTTTGGCACTGTCTGTGCAAATAGAAGCTGCTGGAATGCTGCAGGGAGAAGTGTTGTCTTTAAAGTCTGTCTCAGTCGTGTTCCAATAATCAGTGTCTGCTACATAATGTTAGAAATAACTGTGCATGTTTGAAGTACTTGATTTAAAACTACAGTGGTACTGAGCATCTTAATGTGCCCCAATAGCACAGCTCTGTGGAAATCAAGTGAGTAATCTCATACTTGTACACTTTAGCTCCTTTATTACATTAATCAGTTAATGACTATGAGAGTTTGAGACAAACACAAATCACAAATCCACCATTTAATAAAGAAGGTAAGATTGGTTCTGCTGGTTCTACGATCAGTTCCAATTTAGGGAGCCGCATGTGCTTTTAAACCAACATTTACAATTAGATTAGATCCTGTCAGTAGCCTATCCAAACTGCTTTGCTCTATGTTTTCACCTACAGGATAATTGACAGTCATTAATGTATCAAAATGGAAAATGATTTTAATATAAAAACAGTTCTTTAGAAACTATTGTTATACTGAATGACCCCAGAGATTTTGTTTTTCTTGAAGTGACAAATAAAACTTAAGGGCATCAAGCTTGTTATATTTATGGGTATTGTTTTTTTTCTCCCACTTTTGTATATTTTTTAAATAGTCATTGAATTCGTCAACTTTATGAGCAAAAATAATAATGTCAAGCAACTTGTTTGTCAGAAGAAAGTAACTTGGACAAAACAGTACTGGAGCAAAGCACAACACAGCACCACAAATGAATAAAATACCCCCTTTGCCCACCCATCAAAATAAATATGATCAAAAACATTTGCATATTGTGATTACTAATTACATGCTCTTTGAGACTTGTCTTTTTGGATGCAAGTGCTCACTGTTACTCCCCATTTTTGTTTCCTTCTCTTTTAATCATCAGGTTGGATGCATCAGGAAATATGACATCGTAAAAGCAGATCTGCCATGTTTGTGATTGGCTGACAATGTACTTTGGTGAAGAAAGACCTTTTGACAAAAACTATCTGGAGCAAACCAAAAACTGCATTCCAATAAATCTTATTGCTCCTGAGACATTGGTTCTGGTCAGTTTCTCTGTAATCTTCCTAACCATTTTTTTTATTATAAAATGTAGAATTTGAACACAAATATTAGGACAAAAAGGCCATACTGGTGGATCAATATGGCTGCAGGTTTGTGCCTTAGGTCAGCTCAAGATGGTTTTATAGTGGAGAAGATAAAATCTTGCCATCACCTCTTCTCTTAAAGAACCATGATCAGGAAAATATCTATAAATTTATCAAAAAAGAAATAAAATATTAAAATTCCTTCTGTTTAAAGGTGATTTTTACTATGGCAATATGGCTCGCCGCCCAAGGCAGCATCTTGTTATTGGCTGCATGAGCACTAATAATAATAAAAAATGTTAGCTGTCATTTGTGTTTCAAATGAATTTTCTATCACTCTGTGCTCCTGCTTGAGGCTGAGAACGTGTCTCACACAAATATGGAAGAAGGGGGACAGTGGATAGGTTTACCCATTGACTTCTATAGCACCTTTCACAAAACACATTTATGCATAGTGCTCCACATCATTGCAAGTGAGTTGCACTCCATGCCACCTTTGGTTCCACAATGACAGCTTAATTAATAAAATCACATATCTTTGCAGGATGTGGGTGGCTTAATTGATGATTTATGAAAAGCCAAGAGCAGCTTAAAATGGGGATCATCTTTGTAGCCATATTACAAAACTGTTTTATATCAGACTTCGGTGTGCCTATTGAAGGCACGCAAAAGGGGGGGATCCGTTTAACTGACAAAGTTCTAGTTCCATTAAGTCATTCACACTTTGATTTTTTATAAATAAAGCAAATCGGTTCATGTTGTTGTGAGTAGGCCCATATAGTTTCACATAGGCCTACAAGATATTTTTGAGTTGTACTAAATTGTGAACTCAAAATAAAAGAAAGAAAAGATGACTTTCATGCCAGAGTTTAAGGAGAAGATCATATATTGAGAAATATAATCATATTAGCCATTTTAGTCAAGCCTAGTACAACGTAAATAACGTTATGCACTATCTAATGCAATACAGCAAAATCTTTTAGCACTCAGAGGATGTGTTTAGGATGGCTGTCAGGTACTACCATACCAAGCCTTAGCTCAGTATCAATAAATCTGACTATGTCATAGCCATTTTTGTGTTTGATAAGCTGTGGTGACTACTGAGTTGGATTGAATTTAACCAGTTGTAGATGTACATCCAATGATTTCTTTCTGAGTTTCATTGAAATCTGTCAAGTAGTTCATATTTTGCTAACAGTCAGAAAGTTGACTGTAGTAGTTAGGCAGTAAAAATGTTTTTTTTTCATGGCAGTTTGGTGCAGAAAGAGGGGCTTGCCCAGGGTACCACTCATGCTAGAATCTACACTGTTTCTGTTGGATGTTCTGGATAAAAATGCACTGACATCTAACGCTGAGAGGCAAGACATCTTTCACTCATAGGTTCCTTATTGTTCCTCCTGTAGCCAGCAATGAATTCATTAATATTTAGATGTTGTCAGAATTGTTCAAACAACTAGTTCAATACTGATCTAATATGTAGAGCAGGCTGATCAATATAAAGGCCTAAAAAACACAACCACAGAGTATTTAACATGCTGTTACAGTAAGTGCAGATTCACAAAGCTGTTACAGAGCTGGAACTCCCATTAACCCAAATATAGAATAAATTCCCACCACAGTAATTCTCCTACAGTCTTTTATCCTACACAGCAGCAGTGTTTTAGCAAATTCAGCAAATCTCAATATGCTATGCAAATGTGCTTTATAAAATGCAGGGGCTGGGGAGTGAGTTATTCATCTCATGAGGTCAGCTTGTACCACTCCCACAGGAGTAGAACTTCAATTCCATTTAACTGACAAGCTGCCAGGAGACTGCTGACCCCAATCAGAAGTGCTACACCTTGTTGAACTCTGATTTTCACCAGTGTATATAACATTCAGTGTTCATTTGGCGTAGATTTTTCACAGGTTAAGATAATATTAGCACAGCCAGCGAGTGATTTAGCTTTTACTGTGCAGTGTCACATAATATTCTTGGAATTGTAAGCCATGAAAAAGAAATCTTAAGTCACTGTTTTCATCCCAAATTGAATAAGCTGAAGACCTGTGCTGTTCGGCAGTTTGTTTCTTTATATGAACAAAGTATGACCATGTGAATGTCTAGTAGTTTTACTTTCCATTTAAAGGCTGCCACTATTATCAGTCTTATGTTTGTGATTATCTACAACATGTTGCTTTCTTGATTCCTTTGCTTGTTTTCCCTTCTACCTCCTCTTCACTTCAGTAGAGACATAGCTGAATCAGCTGATTCAAATCATCATTGATCTGATTAATTGTTTATGAAGGAGAGTCATCAGTTCTGCATTTGCAATGACCTTTTACAAATTTGCAGGTTTTCAAATCAAAAGTATAATTTACCTGATTTTTATTGCAAAACTTTTTTGTTGTTGTTGTTAAGAATGCAATGCATCTTAACAAGTAGTGTTCAGTAGACTATTCGCATTCCACTTTAATATTCAAGGCAACATCAATGAATCTTATTTGCTTTATGACCAACACTGCTGTCTAGGCAATATGGATTAGTCCCTAAATTTATCTCTCAGACATATCTTGTAAGCTGCTTTCTCTCCAAAGCAGATGTCTTTATCCATTCATAAATGCAGCAAAAGCAAAATGACTATAAAGTAGTAAGACACATTTCTATAGTTGCAAAAACATCTGGTTCCTGACTGCTGTGACCAACACATCAATATGTTGCATCTAACAAAATATGATATATGTTAAACTGTTCCAGACACTTGCACTGTAGAAGGGACTTGAGAAAAACCTTTTACAACAGAATGTTTCTGGTCACTTCATGAAATCAGATAAATTGAATCACATCTGGTCCAGAGTTTATGTGAAATCTAACAAGGCTTTTTTTAGTTTTAGGGATTTAAACAAATGCTCTTTCACTAAGCGGTTTCAGGCTTTTTTTATATCCTGAAGCTGTTTTTACTGACTTGAATCCTAACATTGTTCCTGATTTTAAATCTGTGACAATGAATGACCTTTGTGCCCACTGGAAATCATTGAATTTCTCACTAAAAGATAAGAACCGTCAAATGTCTTGTCCTTAACACTTATCCATGCTTACTTCCTTTCATTTCTTCAGTTTTTCTACCACAATGCAGTGGTATTTAAAGAGCCCATGTTGAACTCTCTAAAGAAAACTGTGTCACTTAAAGAGCACCTTAACAGAAGGAGGGCAGGTGTGTTCACACACACAAGTGTGTCTTTGTGTTTGAGCATATCTTTTGGTCTGCAGTCCAAACAAGGAGGAAGACTGACCTTTTTACAATTATCATGGGACAATTGAAGCTTTCAATGGATCCTGGGAAGTCATTTACTTTTTCTCCACCTATTCCTATTTTGACCCTTCCTTTGACTTTACAGCTGCCCTGCTTACCTAGCTCACTGGTGCATCGTTGACCACCTCAAGCACTTATTGATGCTGTTACCAATGTGTTTTTTAAACTCCTCTCACACTAACCACAGGGGTTTTTGAACAGGAGTTACACTAGCCCTAGAAGGCTGAGAAATTGAAATTGTTGCAGTGGGTACACTCAGATTAGTTGTTGTATGGCTTTCATTCACTCTAGATATCGGCAGTCTGTCTGGCTCTGCAGCTAAAAAACTATGATCACACCCACAAACACATAATTGTTTGTTCTGCCCCAAGCCATGGAGCCCAGACTTCATTTCCTCTGCCAGATGATTTCACATTACCTGTCTGAAAGAAAGCATGTTAAAGAAAATCAATGAAGCCTGCACTCAGCAAGGAGAATAAGTTAACAACATTCCTTCTATAGTAAGTATCACAGCTGTTAACTTTTCAGGAAAGGCCAAGAAACAGCATGCCATGTTTTTTAGCCACCAAGTAGCATTCAGAAAAAGTCACTTATACACAATTTAGATTCTGTGTGATGTTTGCATATATGCTGTCGATATAAGCTTTAATGTCACTTACATTTCCATTAGCTGAATCTAAATAGCGATACTCAGTGTTAGGTTTTATTAGTGATGCTTACTCTGTCTCTCCCGTAACCATAACGACATTGGTAATGATATACAATAGATAAACATATTACAGTGTGATCCAACTGCATCATGTTTACTTTTTTGTTTGTTTGTTTTGTTTTTATTATAACGTACTTATAAATAGTCAACACACTATTAGAAATTAATTCTAGACTAAGCCCAAAGCTACTTCAAAATGAACTACTCAAAAAGCAAATGTTTTTTTCCATTTAAAACAACAAACCTAATTAATTCTATAACTATATAGTGTCATGGTTTTTAAACTGTGGTACTAGTAGTAGTACTCAGGATCCCTACTCGTGATACTGAAAATAAAATTTGGTATTAACTGTTTAAACGTTAGATAACAAGCTAATGAAACAGCATACTCTGAACTGTGACATACAGCTAAAAAATAGAGAGCCCATAAGGTGAGAACTACTTGAATATAAACTGAAATGAAGAATATTTCAAGAACCACTGTGGAATCTGTTAATGTATGTACTAGTAGCCTCTTATTATATGTAGTACTAGTGAAATTTCTTCTGGACCAACTAACAACAACAGGTGCAAAAAAAATTAATAAATTGAATAAAACATTCAAATTAAATCTAATTTGTATTTTTGTGAAGCAGAAAAAATGCAAGACCACAATATGTAGTGCTGTTCTCAGCAATGAATGACTCTACTCATCACATCTTAAACTACGGTATACCTTTCAGCCAGGGTTAGATGTGTTTTTGTACCCTGATGGTTTTCCCTGAACCAGTCCAATGACTGAAACTGTTTAGAGTAGGGGGCCAAAGGTAAGGCACAGGCTGATGAATGTCATTCAAGATCTCATCTCCTTTGTGTAGCTTAGGAGTGAAAATGTGAAAATTGGTAAAGTTATTACATTTATTTAGCAATCAAAGTGTCTCAGTAGTGGGTTTATTGGATGTTTCAGCTATTACCCCTGGACATCCAAAACAAAATGAAAGATACAGTCAAGTAAAATTTCCATCAGCTATTTCAAGGCTATGTTAATACACACTACAAGGCTGAAAATTCTTTTTTCTAATAAGAACTCAGTATACCCATAGCTGAAATAAACTTTGATCGGTGCTGCTTTAAATACATTCCTACTCAGTTATTACAGCCATCTTTACAGACACTCATGGCAACTTATTTTTACCCTGTAAACAGTCCATATATAAATAGGAAATTGAGGTTCAGTGCTTGAGTATTTTAAAAGTGCAGAGTGAACCCTGCAAGAGCACTGACTTGGTGAAGGCCAACAGCAAGCTGTGCCATGCCTCATTATGCCCGACGTGAGCATGACAGCAGACCAGCAACTAGTTGCACATCCTTATGCACTGGCCCCTCAGGGACAAGATTACAAGAAGTTGTCACACCAGCCATTATTCAGTGCAGGAAGCCAGTTGGTTGAGGCAGAGAAAAAAGGCACAGAGAGAGAGTGGGAGAAAGAAGCCCCACACATTTCCCATTGCCTTTGAACTTTCATAATGAAACTGACTCCTTGAAGTTTTAATGAAAGCAACAATTTACCATTCCCTTTTTCTCCCTGGGCTGCTGAGGCTTACTCAGACTAAATCTCTAAAAATAAAATAAAATAATAAAAAATACTATAGTCTCCTTTAATCTTATTTTTTTTCTTGCTGGCTAGGAGAGGTGCTTTCATGCATTTAAATGGGACTATCCCATGAACACACACAATGGTGGTGTATTGACAGAGGCTGCAGGTGACCCAGCAGTGCCATATTTCACAGAGCAACCAGGCGACATTGGTTCTGATCAGTTTCTCTATAATCTTGTCTCTGATAGGAAGGGTCACTATTTCTTTTCTATCGCCTCTCCTGCCAACATGCATCCTCATTACTGGTAGAAAACCAGCCAGTATTCTCACCTTTCCATCTTTTTTTAATCCTCTGTGTGACCCGGTCCTGTCAAATAGACGTACATCCCTTTGGAAAGGTGCTTGTCACACTCACCTCTGAAAACAAGATCGAGTGGCACAATAAAACTTGACCTCACTGGCATTCTCTAAGGGATAAACAGGAAGTTAGGTGTGGGCCGATTTTGTGTCAGTCGTCTGTCATGTCACAGCATGTAGCACATGTCCTATATAGGTGGAGATATATGGGATGCTAAACACCTTTTTAGAATGTCATCCTAGTCTATTACAGCCTTCTAATATTTCACCCTGCTTTGGCTTCATACATTGATGATCTTGTGCTCCTGCTGCCTGTATTACTAAAGATCTGAGTTTGTGTTTGTGTGTACTGCTGGTAGGTCAATCCTTAATGTCACTTTTAGCATGACTGTCAGGATGTGAGTAAAGACTTAACACAGTTTGGTTCTAAACAGAGATACGATATCATCTTGCAGGTACTTTTTAGTTTAAACTGATAATACCAACAGATCGCTGCCACCATCTATCAATAACTTTCCCTTTAATATCCTTCCCTGTAAACTTGGAGGGGATAAAAAAGCAAGAGAAAAAAATGTTTACCCTTGGAGTGTGTTAGCAGCACAAGCAGGCCCTTCAGCTACATGCTGAGAGATCTGATTTCAGATCCTGCTGATGAGAGTTGTATTGAGCTCAGCACTTCACTAGCCTAAGTGAATGTACCTTTCTGTCTTTTTTAACCATTCTCTGTCAGTGGACAGAAGAAGTGCAACTCAGTACATGTTAGCCATTCTTTCTCTTTTTAGGAATGCATGTTGGTTAGTGTGCAAAGCCAAATGGTGCTAGGTGAGTAGAAAAACCTGAGTCACACATAGAAAAAATGTCTACATGTTAGACCATTTTCGTCCAGTACGATCCATGACAGTAAGATCTGACTTTGGGTCTGCCTTGAAAGATGGTCTCCGCTTAAATGTCAAGATACGCCACGGGCATGACACAATATTACTATATTGTTCATGTGCTGCTACCGCTCATACCTTTTACCTTATCTTTTTTATGTTTATTTTTTTCTGTTTTATATTTTTAAATTTATATTAGATGTAAGCTGGGACCGTGGTTCACAATTTCGTTCCACCTCATGTACCACATGTGATGCGAATGACAATAAAGTTTCCTTGAATCCTTGAATCCTTGAAGTTAATCAAAAGACAATGAAACAACATGAAACCAAACGTTTTCTAGCAGGTCAAACTATGGCACGATTTTACAAAAGTTGTTTACTTTTATTTCTTTTAACTGCATTGCTAAGCTAACTGTGTCTACCATGGCTGCTACAAAGCTTTTTTCTTTCTCTAACCAATACTTCTTTCACTGTATAATCTGACTTATTCTCGTATATTTTCAGAAAGGGACATGTTGTCTTTGCTTTTATAATAACTTTTTATGTTTTTACAAATGCTGTTTTGGGATTAGACTGAGAACTACAGTTGATTGTATGGTATTTTTTGCAGCTTCTGTGCACAAACTTGGCAAAAGGGCCACTTTAAATCCCTTTTGGTATAGAGTAACTGTACTTTTACTTGAGTACATTATTTTTAGTGCTCCTTCCACCTCTGCTTTTATTGCATGCTTGATGCTCAGTTTGAACTGAGAATGAAAGCAGGAAACAGTTTAAGAAAATTGTTTATGCCAGAAGTGTTTCAAAGGTGTTTAGGAATTTCTTCTCTTACATCCTTCATCTGCTTTGCATGGACTACACCCTCATGCACATCTTGAGTGTTTTCTAATGAGTGTACATGGCTGCTACATTTCCCACTGCCCCACCAGATGTCTGGCATGCTATTCTGTTGGACCATAAGGCATCCAGCGCTGATGCAGTGCTTTACCAATTTTTCACTGTGGCAGTAGAGTGGTAAACACTTGTAATGGAGCATATGTCTTGTAGGATACTTTTCAGATTGAGGGCTGCTTTTCAAAAATTGTAAACAACAATGCAGGCTACTGGAGCTTTCACAGAAGCGTTCTTGACTGAATGTTCAGTGTATTGAACAAGCATTTTTTACTATATTAGACAGGCACATGTGAACAGGCCCTTGGAGAAACAAAACCAATATCTTTTTACTAATGAGCAAAAATTCCCCTCATCACTCAGGGGCAATTATTGCTGGCTCTTCATTAGAATATGCTGCCCTCAAATGTTAAGTATCCTGCAGCAACAGGACAGTCAGCATTGTTAAGAATTTCCCTCTCCCACCCTTTTGATGATGCAAATACAAATTTGATGGGATATACTTTTTCCTGGGATGATATTTGAAAGTTTGCGCACGTCGTCTACTATAGTCACTATTGTTGCAAATAAACACAGGCTTGTTATTTCTTGTCAGAGCAGGGAAACATTCAATTCCTGGCACATGCTCATTAGATTGCAGCTCAAGGCAATGCACAGAAAGAGGGAAAAAAATGTTGAAAATGAGAAAAAGTGACATTGATGATGCAAGAGTTGAGCAGATGGAGTCGCAGCAGACAGTGAATGATTATGCACATGTAAGATAGTTGAACAAAATGCATGTTTGCATCTAATGGGGAGGTTTTTCATTCTATAGAACACATTTTTTGGAACAAAACATTTTTGGAAGGCATGTGAAGAGCAGCGTCAGTGAGAGATTCAGAAATGTCTGTAATAATGAACCCTTCTTCTTCTTATCAGCACCAACAACAGCTGTAAACCCCGTCAGAGACTCTTTGTGTATTATGGTGTGTGTACTTTGTATGTAGTGCAAAGTGTGGTGGTCTCCAGCCGAGCATGTCAGGTGCTCGCCACTCCAGCAGCTGTTCACAGCTCTTCACACAGCGAGAACCAACATGCTGAATGAAAGGCTCCAGATCTGGAACCCAGTCAGCCCAATCAACACTAACACAATGGCACCACTACGTTTTCACATTTCAATGACAAACTTTGCAAGTTATATAAACTTGTTTCTCAAAAGTTTTCTTAGTCAGTTGTTTTTTTATTCTACACAGATATTTTGTTGTTTTAGACAGCCTGTCTGAGTTTAATTCATCGGTTAACTGAAGATGCACTATATTTCCAAAAATATTCACTCACCCACCAAAATCATTGAATTCAGGTGTTACAATAACTTCCATGATCATAGGTGTATAAAATCAAGCACCTTGGCATGCAGACTGCTTCTACAAACATTTGCTAAAAAATGGGTCACCTTCAGGAGATCAGTGAATTTCAGTGTGGTACAGTGATAGGATGTAATTACATCTGCATACAAGGGGGAAAAAGAATTTTAAGGAATGTAAGTTACAGATGCTCATAAATAAGACAGTAGAGCATAGAAATGTGTTTGACATGCTGTACTCTGGCATAACCTGTAGTTTAACCAGTAAAACACAGGAAGGCGCTCACTCTAACCACCAGATCCTTTTATGCTGCTGTATGGGTCATGACAAAAACATGACAATTAAAAGGCTGATTTACACCTGACCAAGTCCCATAAGGTACAAATCATTTCATGATTTGATCAAAAGTACTATTTATTATTATTATTGTTATTTCCTTTCTGATGTGCAGAAGTTTATTCCATGTTAAATTTCACATTTTAACTGTTAGACAAATTTGAAAAATGCACAGCCTATTTCTACATCATTGGCATGATATGGTGCTGATGGTGTCACTTTGCATAATCCTTCCTTTTTTAAGCTATTGCCGTCTAACTGGAGCTCTTTAGTGTAGGAAGGCAGGAATATGGCTTATGAGTGGATTAAAGTCTACAAACTTATTTTTGAACCACTTTTGTACTGAAAATTATGTGTGTGAACTGTAAAAAAAATCTGTTAAAATGGAAGTCATAGGCTAATGGAGTCATTAGGCTATATTAAATAGATTAAATATATATATATATATATATATATATATATATATATATATAACATCTATAACGCCATCCCTTCTCATCATAAGGTGATCTTTGTTTAACACACCTGCATTAAAAGGTAGTGGGCCATAGGCATTCCTTCAAAAAATTACTAAATGTTGGGCTGAAATAGGATGTGTTCAGTCAGATAATCTGCTGCTCCTCTGTGTCAAAGAGGATATTTTTTGTTTTAATGTGCGATTGGTCAAATAAACACAAATGACATCTTGTCAGATGTTGGTCTATTGTTTGAAGTTCAACTCAGACGTGAAGAACCTCTGATCCCAGTCTTTAGTTAGTAGTCATTGTTAACTACCTGATAGTCCAATGTTTTCCAGTCTGGAGATGTATCTGTTTTTTTACACACACACATGGACACACTCATGTCCACACAGATAAGCACTCTCTTACTCTTCATGTTATGGAGTGCACTTTAGCAAATTGCTGTAAATGGGGACAAATCAGGTGGTATTGATTAGTTAGTGCTGACTGTTAGTTTGACCTCCACAGAACATCCTAAAGGACCTCTGAGAATCTAGGGAATTACACTAAAAGGCCAACTGAATGTCACAGTAAGTCACCAAGTAAACTGATAGATCCTTTTTTAATGAGCGAGTGAACACCAAAAAAAGGATTGAAAGTTGATGCTTTGAACCTCGGTTTTTGCTTTCATTTTGTGCAGGAGTCTGTGGGATGCTGTCCTTATGTGTAATTAGTGGACATAAAACATTTAAAGTAAATATACACTCTTCATGTAACATTAACAACAACCACAACAAAGGTTTCCATTCATAAATGAGTTCACTCAGTGGAAACTTCTTAATTAAATGTTCAAAGTGACTGAAACCAAAGAAATGAACCAAGTTGTTATTTGATCATGTTTTTGCCTACCTGTGTGTGTGGTTGTCTGTCTGTTAGCATATTATCTCATAAACCACTGGGTGGATTTTAATGAAACTCAGAAAGTAATCAATGGATGTGCATCTACAACTGATTAACTATTGAAATCAGACAAATTCAAGATGGCCACTACAGCCATATGACCTCTCATCTGAGATCACGCGTAATAATATTTTCAAAATTGACCAAAACAGCTATTAAATTGTTGTTTCTCAACATAATATGATTATAGTTTAATACTCTGACTTGAAAGTTGGTGACTGATATGTACTCCTTCAAGGAATGCTTGGCCCTAATTAATGTTTTAGCCGTCAGCCAAAAGCTGAAAAATAATAAAACTAATAACCCATGTAACTTTTAAAAATCTTGCTTTAACAACATTTAAAAAAAAAAAAACAATAAAAATGAAAATAGGTCTACTCAACAACCTTTGAGGCTTTGTATAAGGAACCTGAGGTTTTGCTGAATCAGCTGTACTGGAAATTGGAAAATGCTTTTAAATGTAAAATCAGAGGGGACTGTGGTTCAACAATGAGATCCATAGGTATATGAGTTTTGGGAAGATTTGTGGTCACCAGTAAACCTTTTGTGGACACAATGACATAATGAGAAATGTTGTTTGGAAATGGAGGAGCAAAGGGCAGAAAGTGGTATTAAACAACTGAAGAAATGTGGGTGGAAAGGTGGCCACTGCAGTTACGATTCTCCAACCTTGGATTTAGCTGCTCTAGCTGTTTTTGTTTAGTCATTATACTGAGAAGTGTGTTATTGTAATATTCAATAGTTCCTCTTTGCACAAATGAAAATGGGTCTGGGAAGTCCAGTGCAAAACTTAAAGCCCAACCTCAAAAGGGAATGGGTTTATGAAAGTGTGGTTCAGATAAAAAGGACACTATTTCAATTTTAGAGATTTCTTTATGGGGAAAAGAGCTGTCATTAGTTTGTTTTATTTCCAAAAAATACAGTCTGCAGTATTTTTTACCCTTTGACCCTCTAAAGCTTGTAAGAAAGAAAAAAAACTTCTGTCTACCATCCACTATCTGTTTTCCCTCTTTCAGTGCAGAGACCAATTAAATGCTCGCATGATTTATGAGCTGCTGCCCTTAGCTGGACCTACACTTTGGTGGTGGGTTCTCAAAACACAGAGTGGAAAACACCTTTCTAATTAATCACTCTGAGGTTCCCAAGTTGCATGAGCTCTATATTAGTCATGGATGGAAATGAGATGGGTCTCAAATACAAAACATTCAAACACTCAAAAGTAAAAAGCTCCCCTTTGCCTTCCTGGGTTTTATCATAGCCCCCAGCAGAACATAGCATCTGTCTTATATTCTTTATTTCCTTTGAAAGTATTACGTGTCTTGTGTTTTTACAGCACTGCTGATGCTGACGGCTACATGTGGAACAAAGGAGAAATAGGTTCTTTTTCTTTTGTTACCACTCCCAGTGACCTTTTGTTTTGTTTTGCGTGCACTGAGCACGCTTCTGTCAATCATGGACAATCCACATCATCCACTGCACATCATCTCCAGACAGAGGAGCAGTTTCAGCAGCGGGCTGCTGTCACTGTGACGCCATGCAACTCTTTAACTCTACCTGAAAACACAATTGCTCCTATTGAACTGAAATACACATTGCTCTGTTTTAGTATGCTTTGTTTACACTCAGCTTTTTAAAACCCAAGTTTATTTTCATTTAATTTTTTAAACCACACAAGACAATCTTACTTGCATTTTGATTGTACTGGACTTTAAATTGTTTTTTTTTTTTTAACCTTTTACTGTTTTTATTATTTATGCATGCCTTTGTATCATAAGTTTTTGGAGACTGCTAGAAGTTGTATATTTCCCCTCTGGGGATGCATAATATATCTATCTATCTTGCAAAGCTGTATTTTAGATCATGCACATTAGTTTTATTGAAGACCACAACAAAATAATGTATAAAAAATGCAGGGGCAGCTCTAACATTCTAAATTTACAGAAACTATTGAGAAGGGTTTGACACCGGTTTGAGATGCCCTGACAACTATCACAAATCTTTTGATCATATTTAAATTTTGGGTGGCAAGACTGCAACCCTTTGCAAATCAAAAAGGGACATTGAGAGCCCCTGCAAATATTTTTATGTATTTTAGAAACTCCGTCACCAATGCCATTTGCCAACTAGTCACAGCCAAATGAAATACTTCCTAAGACCAAATCCCATTTCACCCCTTCTCCACACCCTAACGATCTTATGTATATTGGTAGATTGTTCTGTAGAGAAATAACAAATAGGTGGGACCATTTAGCCCTTGAAACAGAGTTTTCAGGGTATGAGCTGTGATATTTTATTGTCAACTTTTTTAATGTCTATTTGACATATTTTAAAGTGTTATAATTTGGCATTATAGCCAATCTTCCTAAACAAGGATAAAAACATCAGTGCCAAAGTTTATTGCAGGCCATAACTACTTGCATAGCATATATGAGTATATTGATTTTGTATCTGTTTATGTAAAGGTGTGACCATGACAACTGATGGCATATTGGCTTCTTGAAGGGGTGTCACATTTTGTAGGGAAAGATTTTACCCCTATTTGACTTCAAATTGAGGGCCAAGGAGCAGGGGAAATGGGATTCTGCCTCTAGGTTTTTCTCCTGCAGCAGTAATGGCAGCATCGGCCAACTTCTTAGAACTACAGATTTTTTTCATTTCAGTTCTACAGAGTCAGGCTAGTATTTCTGTATATGTGTCATGATGGAAAACAACAACTCGGGGGGTTCAGATCAAACAGAATCTATGTTTCTGTGTTTTGCATTGGGACGTGACGGTACGGGCAAAATGCGTGTTCAGGACTGTGTGTATGTGGGCCACCCTTGTAATGCAGATTTAGCCTTTAATTACATGGAGTTTGAATGGCAGCATGAATAACTGAGAGTATCAGCTGCAGATTTTATCAATGAAACAGTCTTTGTGGGACAAACAATATCAGAGAATGAAATATATATTAATGACTACTTGTGTTCGACCATACAGAGTGTATCAACATTAGAGATGGATCACTGCAAATACAATTTACTTCCTTTACTTCTATGGTCTGTTTAAGTCTTTTGAAACACTTTTTCCAAGCTATTTTATGCGTAAGGTTGATTTTTTTTTATGAAATATTACCAAAAATATTTGGTATGGAATTTGCATGTCTCTCCTTCTTTTTTGACCTTCCATATCCAAACCCAGAGAAGATCAATAATAGTCTCAGCTTGACTGATTTAAATCCCTTAATTGCTGCTTTCTCTATTTTTGCAGGAACACATTACTATGTCAGGTCAAAGTATAAATGCACAAAGAGGCTAAAAACAAGGTGACACAGGCAAAGACACATAAGCAGCATTAAATCACAGCAGGACCTTGTTTAAAGCAACATCATTCAGTCTCTTGGTTTTGACGGCAGTCTCCCTGGTTGGGGTGACTTTCAGTATAGAAAGGAGGTAATTTGCTCTAAAGCGTCTAAGCACTAAAAGCTAAAAGCCAAAGAGCTTCAACTGCTTTCTCCTGATTATCCTCTAATGGTTTCAAATTAGCTGAGCATAACCATACGCCTCTTGTGCATAGGCTGCCATATTATTCCTCCAAATGCCACTGTGGGGCCCACCAGGGGGTAAACGTTGGAATAACGCTGACATTATAAATGGTTTTTGCTATACAGTATGTCGATCTATATGTAAAATAACTGAACTGTGGAAACATTCTTTGTGCAAAGATGGAACAAAAATGCCATATAAAATAGCTTTTTTTAATTCTGATTTTGCTTTTTTTGTGTGTTCATAAAGCCACTGGTGTTGTATTGTTTTAACCACCAGCCTGTGACGAGGCAAGGCGAGGGAATGAATTTCACAAACCCAAAACTGTCTTCTTGCTTCCTGCTTCTTGTATGTCTACTAAAATTGGAATAGAGTTTGACACAGTAATCTGCACATTGTAATAAACAGTTTCACTTGAACATAAAGCGATCTGACAGAACCCAGATGGTGCAGATTTCATCCAGTATTTCCTGCTGCCTCTCCTGCTTCTGTTCAAAACTTAATTTAATAACAAATATGCTTATGTTAGAGATGGGCCAAGCAGAAATATTGCTGCATTTTTCCTATGTTAGAGAATATACCAATTGTTACTTAAAGAAATAAAAGAGCAGGGGAGAAAGAAAAAAATGCTTGAAATTCTGACTCAAGATGTAGGACACTGGGAGCATCGACAGAACAGGGTGGCTGTTCTGTGATCCTTTATTTCACTTTGTCAGAGAGTTACTTGTGTTGGTGCTCACTGATTCTTCTCTTATACTTCAAATGATTGATTTGATACATATGCATTTATGTGACTATAATCTGTTAATCCTTTTACGCAACTATTTTTATTTGGAGTAAAATGATTACAGCACCAGTCATTTAAACAAATATTAATGGAACTACTTCTACCCTGGCTGTTCAACACTCAGTTCTACCTTTAAATAGCAGCTGTCTATGAAGATAACCAATTATAGAAAGTGAGTGACTTCACTGCCAATCATTTCTTCTTATTGTGAATAACTTGTCACTTGGACTAAGGAGCTGTCCGAGGTTCTGCTTCTTGCATATTCCCTCTTCCTATCTTCTCAGTGAAGATTGAGAAAGACTCATAAAGCTGCCAACATTAACACATTTCGCCCTAATGGCTCTTTGTCTCTCACTGCTTCATCTCATTTTCTTTGATGTTTGAAATGAGAGTTGAAATAAGGGTTAGTTTTTAATTGAATGTTCTTCATTATAAGAGATGTTTTTACTTTGAAAAAACTGGACACATGATTTGTTATTCATTTATTTATAGTTTTAATGTTTAATTGTTTTTTAGACATATGCTAAAGAGAAGGGAAATCTGCCACTACATGATGTGTCTTGATTTATTTGATTATGATTGATTATGAGGCTTGAATCACAAAAGGGTTGTGTGGCTTTTGTTTTCGCTAAATGTGAGCAAACAAAAGACTGTGCATTTGTCCTATTCACAAATCGACTGGCAAAGGGAGATGTATGCCTCAAACTGTGCCAGCAAGCAAACAGTCTTTCTCCCTCTCTCTGCACTGGTGCAGTTTGCTCACATTTAGTTAAAGTTTTGAAAAACATATCAAATTTTACAAAACCAGCATGTTTGTCACCGCAGTTGGAGTAGGATTTTTACCACTTAACACAAACTGCAATCCAACAGTAAAAGAGATCAATTTTCTCACAACTGGCAGGTTTGCACTGTCATATCATTAGTACTACTTTGTGAATCACATGCTGAATTGAAGCAAACTGTGATGTATAATGAAGTATGGAGCTAAAAGTTTAGTGACTTATTCCAGCAGTTTCTAAAACAATAAATGTTGGTGTTTTTCATCCACATCAGTTGGAGAACATCAATAGAGTCTGTACTCTATCTCAATGGATTAAATCTTCCCAACAGTTGCAGAGGTGAAGCACTTTTCAGCAAACTGCTCTTTTTACTATCCTTTATGAAGGCTGACCTATGATTCCACCTCAGTCCCCCTCTCACCCCCCTCCCCCTTTTACAGCTGACAGCTGGACACCAGGCGCTGAACAGGCACATAAGCTGAAATGTCTTTGACACATTTTTCCATTTCCATTGTATTTGCTTTTCTCACATCTTCATTCCGTTGCACTTCTCACCCCATCAGTCCTCTTTTCCTATTTCTGTAGGTGACACAGTGCAAGCAGTTGCTTCCACTTTGATTCATTTTTTTATCTATGCTTCCAAAGATTTATTTGCCAGTCACACACTCACGCAACCAATTTGGTTTTTCCATCCAAAACCCGCATCTGTTCTTTCAGGCACAAAAATAAATAAATAAAACAAGAAAACATTTGGGGTTCTTTGTTTCATCAATTGAGGGCCTTCACCTCAGCAAACCTCTGTTCCATCTCACTGTATCTGGAAAACATCTTACTTTGCTTTGGTCATTTGACTAAGGCAATAACTCTGTATGACTTCATTTACGGTGCCGTGTGGAAAGATTGGTACTGCCTTGTCAGATGGGATTAGAAGGATGGGTTACTAGAGGGTCTTGTATGTGTGAGAAAAAAAGGGCAGATGTTAGCTGTTAGAAAGCTGTTAGTGATGCTGTGCAGAGACTGAGCTTCAATAATAACCTTGCAGGGGAATCAAAGATTGAGGTATTGCTTCTTGAAAAACATTGTCAATATGTGGGAATAGAGCAGTTTTCTTTCAATCTAGCACAAGTCC
Source organism: Kryptolebias marmoratus (assembly GCF_001649575.2). Classification (NCBI taxonomy): domain Eukaryota; kingdom Metazoa; phylum Chordata; class Actinopteri; order Cyprinodontiformes; family Rivulidae; genus Kryptolebias; species Kryptolebias marmoratus. The sequence goes on from NC_051431.1 coordinate 23,569,510, forward strand.
GATTTGATTTAAAAAGCATAAAATTTCTTACATGATGTAGTTCTCACAACTGTTTTTTTAGTATCTATAAAATGCTGCCAGTATGGGTTTTTCTGTGTTTTGTTTGTCCAATCAACAAGGCTCACTCAAAATCCATGTTGTTGTTTTTTATTGTGAATCAAAATAAGCATTTAACTCTGTTTCCTATGGGCACCAATATTGAAGATGTGAAATTATAAACATGCCCTTATGGCAACATGATGGTGAAATACCTGCTGAAAACAGCCATAACAGGAGTATTGCTCAATGTGTTTTGAACCACTCGTTAAATTCAATAGAGTGACTGAGATCTGATTTCCCAATTATTGACAAAACAAACTCAAATTGACATAATTTGGCTAAACTTTGGGGGGTTCTTTTTGGCCAATTATAATTATAGACCTATTGACAACAGTGGTGAAGTCTATTACTTTTCACGCATCATTGGTGCAAATTGCTAAACTTTCAACCCCTTTAGATGGAAGTTGTCTCTAAACTTTAGAATTAATGTACTGTATTTGTTGCATCAGCTTGAAAGACAGCATAGCACATGGAGTGTCATGGATGAGGCGAGCTTCAAACAGAGTTTTGACTCTGATGTACAGCAGCTTCCTGTAGGAAGGAAGTGTCTCAGACAGTGTCTGTATAAGAAATAGAAAGGTTTGACCTAAATTTTGATGTTCAGGTATTCAAGAGATGACACATAAGAGCCAATCATCTCCTATGCAGAGTGAGTGAAATACCGCCATCTATCTGTGTCCTTGGAATTGGCAGCAGCTGATGATAGAGGAGGTGATGTAGGGCTCAATAAAGTGCATCATTATTGTCTTTGTCAGTCTGAGCTTAGGCACCTGCCAAGTACATTCCATTGTGCCCTATAGTTATTGTTCCAAAGTTAAGAAAGAGCACTTAAAGATAGTGTCTCACTGGGCTGTGACTAAGCTCACAAACATCATTTGCGAGGGAGGATCCAGAATGTGTCTGGAATGTCTTGCAGCATTTGCAGAAATTCTCAGTTTTCTCATGTGAGTTGTAGAGATGCACAGTCCTGTCGCTTGAGTTTTCAACATGTTCAAAAAATGTGTGCAACACATGATGCCTAAAATCGCAGATGATAATACATAATATTTACTAAAAAAAAAAAAAAAAAAAACTGGTCCAAATATGCCTATCTTCAGTTCAAATGTGTACTCCAGAAGGATCAATCATAAATGTAGGGGCAGCTGTCAATATTGGTTGCAAAGCGTGACAAAGCAAGCATGATGTGGACAGAGATGAGCAACATAATAATGAACTCGGCCAAGAATGCACTTTAGCAAGTTGTGCACATAAAATAGGCCTTAATTTTCAAAACCTGGTTGTACAAAACACAGCCAATCACTCAAAGATCAATGAGACTGCAATAGAAAATCTATGGGGGGGTTTATTCAATTTTGAGTTACCAACTAGTCAACCAACAGTTGTAACCAAGTGGGATATTAACTCTGCTACTTCGATTCCATAAAGTAAGATAGAGTGGACTTCAATGCTAATTAAGCTAGCTTGAAGCTTATATTATGTTTTGGCAGAGAAGATAAGGGAGACAGGAAAAATCCAGCTTGTTAATTTTTATCAATTTATAATAAAACAAATGTCAAGCAGAAAATCACAGCGATAAGACAATTTTAAAGATCAGAATATGTCTAAGATTGTAAGATGGCACCTTTTAAACAAAGTTTATCAACACATAGAACAAGGTCACCAGCAGCCGGCAAGTCCTATCACTTGGAGGGCAGCGTGACCATGCACCAAACTGTGAACAGGCATACTTTACATGACAATTCCAGTACTTCCTGATGTTAATAGAAGACCTATCATTCCTTGCCCCCATAACAATAGACATATAAAGGTCCACTTAAGTAAAACAACAATAAAATTGATTTGCCATATTTTTCAGGTTTAGTAGAGATTAGGACCCAGGGATGCAGACTTGCATGACAGCTGGACGCAAAACTAAAGACTTTAATTACTAAAACAAAACAAAAAGCTGGCAGGGGATCAAAATAGGATACAAAAATAAACTTAAGTAGCGAGCAGCAGTTATGGACCATGCAGGAGACAAAAAGTATGACAAACTGAAGATAGAATGGAGGACCGGGAGTTTAGGTAAACTGTGAGGAGTGATTACAAGTGGAGACAGCTGCTCTGATTAGTGAACGAGGGACAGGTGAGAGACGAGGAGCAGGACTGAGGTAAAGAGAAGGAAAAATGACAGGAAAACAATGGAGAAGTCAACACAGGGAATCTCAAAACATAAAAGTAGGAAAAAGAAAACACAATAAACAACATGACAAGATAAACTAAATCCAAGATAACAACCAAAAACTATGAATTCTACATAACAAACCATGATATACCGAGGATCACTACAATATTTCTGTCAGGTTTGGTGATGGATTTGGACCCAGAATGCAGACCGACATGAGGAACTCAAAATTAAACTAATTTATTAATAAAGAAAACAAAACGCTGACATGGCAGCAACAGAAACAACAAAAAAACTTAGAGATTTTCATGGGGAGCCACAAAAAGATGACCTGAGTGTGGCATTTATCCAACAATGAACCAGTGAGTAAGGGAAGCTAAGATTATAAGGACTGAGGCTGATGAGGAAGTGGACAACAGGTGATTGATTAGTAACTAGGAACTGGTGCAGATGGGTGAGGCAGACTGACATGGAAAACTACTAAAGAAGAGTGAGTAATGCACTCAGTAAATGTTTATTGAGAAAGTTTTCATATCAGCACCAAAATTAAAGATGTGGAATTCTAAGCATTCCCAACTGGGAACAAGAAGTCCAAATATGCTCTGAACTGAAAACACCCACAGCAGGAGTATCGCTCAGTCTTTTAAAGCAACTGATTAACTTTAATAATGTGACTGAGGTTTTTTTTTTTTTGGCCAGTTATGCACACATTGACAACAGTGGTGAAGAGTTTATTACTTTTCACACATCATTAGTGCAAATTGCCTAACTCTCAACCCCTTTAGATGGACGTTGTCTCTAAACTTTAGAATTAATGTACTGTATTTGTTGCATCAGCTTAAAAGACAGCATAACACATGGAGTGTCATGGATGAGGCGAGCTTCAAACAGAGTTTTGGCTCTGATGTACAGAAGGTGTCTCAGACAGTGTCTGTGTAAGAAATAAAAAGGATCAGCCTTCATTTTGATTTGAAGGTACTGAAGAGATGACACGTAACAGCCAATCATTACCTATGCAGAGTGAGTTAAATGCTGCCATCTATCTGTGTCCTTGGCATTGGCAGCAGCTGATGATAGAGGAGGTGATGTAGGGCTCAGTAAAGTGCATCATTATTGTCTTTGTCAGTCTGAGGTTAGGCACCTGCCAAAAGAAGTACACTTTCAGGTGTGCTTAATGGGGTTTTTTTGTGATGTTAATAATGAGCACCTTACTACTTTGATTACTCAAGAGTAAATAGAGTGGTGGTTCTCAAAACAGGTTCAAGTGTATTTTACACCCATTTAGTCTTTTAAATGTTATGAGATTTTTTTTTTTTTTACAAGAGGACTTGTATATAAATTTCATCCATGAAAAATCTGCTTGGTGTAATACAACTTGCCTTTAAAATCAGTAATATTAAGTGAAGAAAATGAGTTTCCTCTTAGTTATTGATATGTAATAATGTTATTTTTGGCTTCAGGAGTATAGATAGTCAGTCAAACAGTTTGAGATACTATATGTAGTTTATATATGTTAGCCTATATGGTAAAAAGGTCGAGCATGGTATTTTGCATGCTGCACCTAAGTTAAAACAATGATGTCACATCAGTCAAAGGTAATATTACAAAAATTTGTCGGAGGTTTTGTGTGCGTACTGTGCTACAATGAGCAGATTGTTCAAGATTCTGCAGCCTAGTTTTTTTGTTTGGTTTGGTTTCTGATCCAACTTTGCTCCTTAGTCTGAAGCAGATGTAGAAGAAGTCGTTATACTGGTACAGCTTCTGCACAAACCTAAACCCTCTAGATGATATTAGGAACCTACACTCATACCTTCTGCTTTCCCTTCATCCTCTTTAAGAAATGACATTACTGATAAGCTGGCCATCTCACGCCCTGCTACCAAGCTGCAACTGTAAAAGCTAGCTACATCCTTTGTGTCTTTTCAGTCTCCCACAGCTTGGAACTTGAACACGATTTGTAAGCGTGCACCTTTCTCCTCTGCACTGCTCCAGGAACCCTACAGCGAGCGCCACATACACCGTGATCTGTCTGAAAGACGCCTAATTTCAGTGTCCCAGATGGATAATCGGTGATGTATTCTCCCGTCACCCATCAAATTTCCCCTTGCAGAAGTCTGGTTGGTTGGCTGAGCACTAGCTCATGCAAGATAGGGCATAAACTTTAATAGAAACTTAATATTGCAAGGTTTTATTCTAGAGACCAGGTTGGCCGTTCACATGCTGAGCAGTGCAGAGAGGAATGCGGATTTACTTCTAGTACCAATGGGAAAAGAAACCAAACTCAACTGAATTCTCTGGATGCAACGCAAGTTTTTGTTCGTAAGGACATAGTTTGTTTCTAAATGTAATAATTTCACCTAAAACATGTCAAGCTCAAAAAACTTTGACTTGGCACTCTTGCATACAATTACAGAACTTAGAAATGTAAACTCATCTATAAATGTTTTAGCGATAACAGAGTTACTCTTATTTATTTAATTTGGTCGGTGTTATGGATTGTTGCATAGTTTATCATATTACAGTGTCATTGATCAAAATTTGTTTGTTGGGCTTTGTTGGCTTAATGTCAGCATTAATAATAATTTATCTCAACCCTATTACTTAGGATTTATGAAACCTCTGATATATGCCCTGCATGTCTGGGACTGATTGCATCCTAACTGTTGATTTGCTTTAAGCTGCATTTACCATCATAGTTTATCTGAGCTGTTCTTCCCCCCTCCTCTCCCTGTCTCAATGTTTTTTTGTTTGCTTATTTATTTATTCATTTTAATGAAAGTGACAGTGGTGGGAGTACAGAGTAGATGGAAATTGCACGGTGAAAACATCATTAAACACTGTCTTGAAAGGTGAGATGAAGCAGTGCCTTTTAACTTTGAACAGCAGTCTCACATCTACACAAACATGTGAGTGACTCATCCTTTAACTTGAAATTTTAAACGGAATTTTAAATCCTGCTTTCTGAAAGTTTGTGTCTGACCTAAAAATCAGCAATAAACATCTGGCAGATCCTCATTTGACAAGAGAAGCGAACTCAGAACTCGAGGAAGGAGGATTAATCTACTTATTTGGATGTTAGGTTAGGGTGAAAAAAGTTCACTCTAAGTGTATTTAAGGGCTTTAGCACCTAAAAAACAAGTTTTACAAAGTTTCCCTGAACTTTTTCTTTCATCTGAGAACCGATAAAAGTTTTGTTTATATATTTTGCCAATACATAAGCATTACAGCAACCTTTATTCATTTGATTGGTTACTGTTCAGCTTGTGTCACTATTTTTGAATCACTATTCCTTCTGTAAGCTTAGAAAACCTTTAAATACTTAAAAATGTGCGGTTTAAATAAGAAGAGTGTGCTATGATTTTAGGTAGGAATACAGTGTATGATGTAGACCAAATTTTGCAAAAAAAAAAAGACTACAAAACCTTTTCACATAAACAATGTGATTTTGGCAAGTGAGAAAGCTCAGTCCTCTTTAGAGAGTGAGAATGGTTGTTTGTCCTTTGTCTCAATGTGTCCCTGTAATGGATTTGAGACCTGTCCAGGATGTACCAAGACAGATACCCCAGAATGCAGAGTGCACACATCCAAACTCTCATTGACTCCCGTAATAGAGCTCAGAGTTTTCTCTTCAAGCTTAGAAACAAATGGTCTTGTCAGATCTACATGAAAACTAGAGACATATTAAAAAATACATGTGTGATAACCAGATGTTGTCATGGTTGAAGGTAGGAAGGACCCAAAGATGTATAAATAAAGATGATTTAAAAATAAAAAAAATAAATAATATGCACAACAAAAATGTTGGTATGGCAGCAAAAATAACAAGTAGCAAAAAACACAAAAATAAGACACAAAGCCAAACAGGACATGGTTTGAAATTACAATGGCAGACTGCAAATGAGAGAAGTTAGAGAGAATAAATAGGCAGGGGCTGATGAGGTGAGTAGAGACAGATGTCTTAATGACAACACTGAACAGATGTAAGTGGGCGGGGCTGGAGTGAGGAGCAGAAGCTGACTGAGGAAACGTAATGAGAAATGACAGGAAACACAGGTAGATACAGAAAACAAACTGAACACAAAGAAAATACAGAAAATACAAATCACAGAATACGAACCTGAAAAATAAACCCCAAAAACAAAAATGTAAACGTGGGAAAAACAGAATGGACAAATGCTTCTGTCATTTACAGTTAAGTAATAGGATTTGCATCATGACTGTGTTTTAAGCCTCACTTTGTAGTGTGTTTCTGCCTGCCTGTCCTAAGAGTGCTGCCAGGAAGTTACAGATAAAGGATGTGTGGTTACTATGGTGACCCTAATGTGCCTTGTTTCAAATGTTTAAGAGTTTGTTTTTTTTTTAATTGATCTTAGCAGTCAGCAATGAATGTTTTACAGTGGTTCTGTTCATAGTTCCTTTTTTTAACAGAGAAGTCTGTGAAACCTTCCTGGGATTATGACTACTTTGCCCTCTGCGCTATCTTAACATTATATCTCTTGTGTCCACAGTTCCAGCCAACATCTACAAGGTGTCAGAAGACATCACTGTGAATGAGGGCAGCAACGTGACACTCAGCTGTTTGGCGAGCGGCAGGCCGGACCCCATGATCACCTGGCGGCTGCTCAACCCCTCAGGTGAAAATCATGCAATCAGTGCTCATTATTTTCTGAGTGTAGAAGGCTGGAGGAGGTGAGCCAGAATACAGCACACACCGTCAAAGTTTAAAAAAAAAAAGGTTCTATTTTGTCCCTGCAGCACATCTTTAGCATGTACAGCTAGACAGATATTTAACAATAATTAAGAACGAATACTCAGTGAGGACTGGAGTTTTCTTTTTGACTGTTTTTTCTCCTCAGTTTTATTTCTTCAGGTTTTTCTCCATTCTCATCATTTTGTATCTTTTACTTGTAAGACTGAAATAACAGCAAGCACAGAAACACAACAAAAGATGTCATTTGCTGTTTGCTTACAAAAGTACTTAAGTATTTAACATTTTTCCATTTCAACTTCACACTTCAGGTGTACAGAATAAATTGAATTAAATTAAATATCTGCAGTGAGATATTACTGTTACTTTCCTGTTAAATAACTTCAAAACTGACTAAATAGGTAAATGAGCTAAATTAACTTACTAAACCATTTCAATTGGAAAACTTTGTCATCTGCTGTCTTACCATACTAACAACTTAAAGTAAGATACAAACATATTACTTGATGTTGCCTTAATCTAAATGACATTATTACAAAATAAATCACAGTTTTTAAAGGGGACCTATTATGCAAAATTCACTTTGCATGTTTTTGTACCTCCATTTGGTTATCTACTGCTTCCAGAAACAGTCCAAGTGCAAAAACAAAAACATCCAGACATTTTTTGACAATAACTAAATGTTTTCTGGTGTGTTCCAAAATGACCTGTTTCAAAAACCTCAAAATTGTTACGTCAAACATAGCAACCCAAGTGGAGGTCCACTCCCTTCATTACAAGAAGACCATCCCGTTTGTTCTGCTGGTTTTACCAATGCACAATGTCTGCTGGGAAAAAAAAATGTTTTGTTGTCAACTGCAATATAGAACATGTACCGCCGGTGTCCCGTCCTGCTACCAGTCGGGTTTCAGACTGCTGATTGCCGCTGTTCAACTCAATGAATGTGGTTGGGACCCGCTGACTGCCACTGTCCCGACCAACTACCAGTTGAGTTTTGGACCCACTTACTGCCGCTCTCTGACTTGACAAATGTCGGTTCGGAACCGCTAAGTGTCCCTGTCCCAAAGTCAGAATCCTCAGAGTTTGAACTAATAATGACATAAATGTGCATCAGATCTGCAGCGTTTAATCCTTCAGAGAGTTTTTATGTTTTCAGACGGGACACTGAGTCAGGGGCATGAGCAACAGCAGCTTATTTGCACAAAGTGAAATAGCCCTAAAACCGCTCATTCTGAAATGAGCTCAAAACAGGCAGAACTGATCAGGTGATTTGGTGTATTAAATGTAATGAAGATGTTTTGTATAGCCCACAGACTTATCCTGACTTGTTCAAGGAAGCAGAATAGGTCCCCTTTAACATATAATACATACGTACAGACAAATGTTTGACCATGGTTTGTAGTGAAAGCAACTTGTCAAGTAAAGTAAAGTTGTCATGCTCGCTATACACTAGTCTGTTTTTAAAAAGGTTCCTACCAGAAACAGTCTTTCTGTCAGAACCATTTGTCACGACATTGAGAAGATATTTATAGTGCTTTCATGATCAAAATCTCTGGATGTAATTACAAGTCAAAGATGGAACCAGACCTTATGCATCTGATCCATACTGAGAAACAATGTTGTGATATCTGAACTAGATCTTCATTCTGAGCTCTTCTAACGGAAAAAAAACAATCTCCTTTGTTAAAAAAATAAAATAGAATGGTCAGTATCCTTTTTTTGTTGGTATTTTACTTCACAATTACACAAGAAACTCAAAATTGACAGCTGGAATATTAAACTGAACTGATCATAATACAAGGTTGGAACAGGATCTCTTTTTCTGAGTGTAGCAACCATAATACTTATATTTCCTAGTTCTCTGTCTGCAGCAGTAGTATGACAACCATTACACTCTAGGACACACATTGTGTTCAAAGATGAGCATGTTTTTTTTATAATACAGGTAGACAATCTTACTATAAGCAAAGTTTCCCTTATACAATGTGACATTCACTCACTAAAACATTAATTGTTTTTTTAGACTAAGTAACATATTCATTTGCAATTTTTGAGGCCCCTATAATTCAGGTTAATCTGTCTAAAAACCTCTTATTTTAAATCCACAGTTGTGAAATACACATCATACACATACTATCAAAGACAGTGCAGAAAGAGCCAGGTTACTTTTCTCAATCTATGTGCATTCCTCAAATGTTGGTGATGTTTTTGCTTTGCGATTTAATCCCATTTCAGATAAAAGATACATGTCGCTGATAAGCGTGCACTGGGATCGATCAAGGAGCTCAAGTTGACAAAATCCCAGATTTGATGCAAGATTTGTGCCGATGGAAAGCCATCTTTATCTGCGTCTCTTTATCGGTCACTTCATCACGTTGTCAGCACTCCAGACATGTTTCATCAAACACATCTGTTTGCTGCACCTGGAGGCTGAACAAATTGGATAGGTGTGTTTGCCTCTTTTGCGTACCCGCATTAAAGTGGGCCAATTTGTTCTGCCTAATTCTACGAGCCATATGGATCTGACTGCCTGCTTTGCAGTTGTGAAGGCTGAAAGTCCTCAGAGTTCAAATGTCTCACAAAAGAAGTGAAGGTAGAGCATTTGTTCAGAGAAAATTGATGGAAATGTGTACAAAATGAAGAGGAGAGCAATATCTGACTTATAATAGTCGGTGCTTTAATTACTTTGTCGCTGCAAAGTTTATATTTTCTTAAGGTAGCATTTTAGTTTCTTATTCACTTTCTTTATGGTTTCATGAGGGACTAGTCAGTGGAAAGGCTGTGTCACAGACTTTATTCTTTTCTGAAACACAAAGGTAGACAGAAAATCCTGTCAATATCCTGGCAGGATTGAATCTTGTTCTGTATGTCTACAGGGTGCATACGGCTCCTGAGACGGGAGAGGCACATAATTTAAAATCACCAACACCGGTTTTATTTTTGTTGTTCTTTTCTGGGAGTCTTTCTCCACAGAATACTTAAGTTTGATACAACTTGTGAGTGTGTAGGGGAGTGCTGGGGGAGATAATGATGTCTGGCAGCCGGTAGTCCCACCGCTTCACGCCTTTGCTTGCCTAGTGGTGATGCTGCGTCGCTTTGCTAGTGAGACTCGTCTTTTTTGCAGGGACCACAGATGTCCTCGAGACACAAAATACAAGTCCAACTAAAGAGTTCTTTTTGTTTGAAGCCTTTGCTCTGCAGTCTAAGAATCAAGCCTCAGATCTTCAAAGGGTATAGCTGTTTTTACTCAAAGTATTTGTATTTTTCATTCATATCTAAAATCTGATGACATATCATTACTTTGAAGCTGAGTTCAAGTCGTTCTTTCATGATACAACTTTTTGAATGTTTTCTTATTTGAACTAGACAACTTATATTGGCTGGAGCCTTTATTGTTTTAACCGTACTGCTAAACATTTGACTGTTTTCTCAGAGTTTATAACTGTTTGATTTTATCTAGAGTAGGACACAAATGCCAGAATACAAACACCAGAACAAAAGAAACCGACCACCTACATGTTCATCTTTGTCATTATCCTCCCTTTCTGAGAAGAGAGGATAATGACAAAATCCTTTTTGGAGGGAGGATTTTGTCCCTCCCTTTTCCAACTACTACAAATAGGGACAACATCACTTAATGTAAAAACTGTCCATAGCTCAAATACATCATCAGAGAAGATGTACTGCAGCACCCAAGCTCCCTCAACAAGAAACTGATCTCCATAAGGCCACAGGAGGCAGCAGTCTTTTGGACTACAGACAGCAACCAGAGATGATGATCTGAATGATATGAATTTTAAATGAAATCCTCTTTAGTGTCACATAGTTTGTGTTGATATCATAACAATTTGAACTGCGTAGACAAATGGTTACAAAGGAATGAGCTACAGGTCTGAGCAAACAGTTTTTGTTTTTGTGTCCTCAGAAAGTATAGTATTTTAAAATTTTGCATAACTAATTGAGAAAACTAAAATGAAAAATGCGATTAAAAATGTCCACAAACAAGACACATTCATCTCTAGTCTGTTTTTAAAAGAAAAACTTCAGAAAGGAAACATGAAGCAATAAAAATACACGAGTGACAAGTGATGCAAATCTTTCAGGTTGACGTTTCATTTTAGGATTTATTAATTGGATAGTTTACAACAGAGAGTCTCAGGGGGGTCACATTGTTTACTGCTGTCAGTAATCTGTTTCTACAGTCCATCCAAGCTGAAACTCACTGCCCATCTTTTTCCTTTGTCACTGTTGGTTAAATTAGTTGGTTATCATAAAGATAATTAGATTATAAGGGACAGGTTTTATCACAAAGTGACATGACAGACAGTTTGAGATATAAACAAATAGCAACCTTTTCGATGGTGAGGATGCTTATACAAACCGTCAGGGCCAGCAAGGCCTTTTCTGCTGGCCTAAACATTCAGTGATCAGAATCAGTGCCATGCATTTTATTATTAATACTTTTTTCTATAGAAATGTTTTTAATCATTGACAGTTTTTACTTGGTTGCGCAGCTTTTAGAAATACATGTTCATTTTAGAGCTTTTGTCCAGTTACATTTCAGCCATCGTGAGTTGATGGGGTCAAAGAAATCTGCCTCTAGGCCTTCAGAGTCATTAGTCCAGGCCCTGGTAGATTAAAAAAATGGCAGTAAGTCTGTTGCTTTAACCAAGCAGATTTTGAGTTGGCAACACTCTAGTATGCCCATAAAGACGTCAGCTTTTTCACGTCCTTTAATTGGATGGTCAGAGAGGGGAGAGGATTTATCTGCCACCTTTAAATCAGTAACTATGAGAAGTACCCATGGCTCACAACCTCCGAGAAGCATTGCAGTTTGTGTTGCTGGGAGTGTCTGTTATCCGCAACTGATCGAAATGGTGTTTGGAGACACGCTGGGTTCGCAAGCTTGAGTTGGTTACAAGCAGCGGTGCTTTTGAGAGCTTTTGGGGAAACACGAGTGGATATACAGCTCAATTAATAGGTGTTCAAAAAAAAAAAAAGAAAAAATGCCAAGAACAAAAGTGGACAAACTCAACTTTTTGCATTACTCTCCATGGCAATAAAAAAGGACTTATATTTGGAACTGAATATGTAGTGGGTGAAGTAAAAGGAGAGTTAATTGAGTTGTTTTTAATTCATTTTGTTGCTTCAGGCTAATAGTTGGACTAAAGCATTAAAGGCTAATGCTTGCTGCGTAAAATGTGTCTGTGATGCAACATCCCGTCACTGTATTTCTGTGTAATGATGATGGTTTCTGTGGCCGTGGCATCATTTTGTGGTACTAAGTGATGAATTTATTCAGGGAGGATACCACTGCAGGCCTAGCTATGAAATGCAGGGTCTGCCATTGTACAAATGTAACTGAACTTAAGGAAAAGTGTTTGTTATTGAGTAAATAACTGAGATTGTTGCTCATACTTCACTAAGCTTTATTTGAATGAAGATAACACTGTTTGTGGGCTAAAATGAATGAATTTGCTTAAAGTCTGTCAATGCTTTGTTTGAAACAGTTCTGAGGCAAAGTGATTTCTAGAAATACTATGGCAAACCGCTGAAAACGTAAACTGAAATAAAAAAGAACTGTGAGAAAAATGACACTGTATGTGTGTGGATGCTGATTTGTACAAGCACAGAAAACAAGGTGGTCATTAACGAGGCAAATGTTAAAGCCGAAAGAAAAGTGTGATGATTAAACCCTTTTCTTACTCACTGCCATGAAAGGCAAACAATAATGTAATCGCCAGCGTGTGTGTGTGTGTGTGTGAAGCTTTTTTTTTTCTGTTAGCAAGAAATATCATGAACTACTAGGTGGACCTTAATAAAAATCTCAGAAAGTAATAACTGCATGTATAATAAATGGCTATACTGTCAGTTTTAAAGACATTGACCTAAACCTTGGTGTGTTAACAGCTGTGAGTCATCCTCATTGATTGACATTTTAGGAGCACTAATAGATCGATTGTTGCTGTCTTGTTGAAACCTTTGGCACTCAAGGCTGTGAGTGATATGCATTGCTTCAAGGAATCCTAGTTCAAACCATGTTCACAACAGTTTAACAAAACGTCAGAGGTTTTTTTCAGTCTCCGTTCTTTCTTTTTTAAACTTATAATTTCATAAACTTTTCTCATCCAAACATTGCTAGAGTTTGGCAAGAAAAAGATGCCCTCATTATGCCGCTTGCTCCCCTTTCACTGAAAAATAAGGGCAGACCGAGCGTCAAATCCGTGTATGCTTTCAAATTGCACGCTGGTGCCTTCCAATATGAGGCGTGAGAACAGTCTTTTTGTTCAGAGTGGTGTGATGAGGGTTCAAAAGATCCACCTTGAATGAGCAGCGACAAAAAGTCTTTTATTAAAGTCTGACAAAAGGAGAAAGTCAGTGTGGCTCAGAATTTATAAGTCGAGACTGGCATCCATTATATTTTTGTAACCCTCAGACATATTTTCTCAACGAGTTATTAATTTTGTTATCAGCACAAACTGGAGTTCCAAATCCAGTTTTTAAAACAGTTGGGAGAAATTAATTGTAGAAAAAGTTCCTGTATCATAAAAAAAAACTGCAGGATCTGGATTGTGATCTGGATCACCACCAACATTTTATCACTTTTTTTTTGTGACAACCCCAACAAGTCATGAAAATCTCATCAAAATCTGTTCATTAGTCTTAAATAGTCTTCTAACAGACAGATGGACGGTCAAACAAACCAACACTACCGAAAACATAATTCCTTGGCAGAAGTAATAAGGTCAAAGGTTAGTGATAAGCAAATCCCTTTTATGAAATATGCTTACAGCTTGCAATCAAAACAAAATGTACTTTCCACCTACAGTACATACAATTGTTTACTTGTGAACCTAACTGTTGACAGTTAATGAAAACAAGAGTTTTATGAGAAATGTTAACTTAAACATGGTTAACCTAATTTTCATGACTTTTAATGTCTCAACAAATAAAATGTCAAATCAATTAAATAAACTGAATTTAAAGACAAGACATTGTAAGATCAAAACGATTGAGGTAAAAGTTACAGACCCCCTGAGACAGTAAAATACATATACCTAGTGGCAAATACGGCACCGTCTGTCTTCAAGAAGCTGTCTAAACCTGGGCACAAAAAGTGTTTTTATTCATGACTCCAACTGTCTGAGTAAATTAGTCACATGGGTCTTGTGCTGGACTGGGGCAAAAGAAATTCATAATTCTCCCTCCACTCATCTTTGAAAACTCAGTTTTCTGTCTTTTTTTTTTTTTTGCACATTTAGATGACTCCTCAATATCTTCTTGACGATGTGATATAACTCCTCCTTCTCTGCTGCCTTTCTGATCATTACACCTACAGAGGATGCTTGTATCACTCTTTCTTGGTTGCAGGACTGCATGTGAGCACTTTTTAGTCCTTAGCTGCCTAGCTAAGGTTGACTTGAAGCTCAATTACTGAAGCGCATCATGATGCAAGATGCAAGTTGCATCATGCATGCGCTCGCTGTCAATGTTGCCATGGTTACACTTTTATCTGAGACCAAGATTGATGTAGAGGCTTTTTCAATATAGTAAATTGCATTGCATTGGACCAATGCATTCCTAATATAATTTGTGGGCTAGAACTCAGACAATTGAGAATCACTGCAAACAATTGTTTATACCGCTTTATTAGTTTTTTCACAATTTTACTTTTTTATTATTTTTATTTTTTACAAATGTCACTACCTCACTTGAAACCCCACTCTTACTTATAGCCAAGTCATTTTTAGTAAACTCTATCCAAGCTTTAGATGAGACAGATTTATTCTACATTGCTGATTACTGTGGCTTTGAGATGCTGTTCCAAAAAACACAGCCTTCCTTTTTTTTCAGAACAATCATATATTTTATAAAATATTTGTTTTTTTTCTTTTCATTTTGATGACTTTGATCACTTCACTTTTAGCTGAGCACGAACATCTTTCTGCTCTTCTCTGTAAAACTTTTGAGTATATTTCTTTAGTAACTAAGCTTCTTAAATACCTCTGCCAAGGAAGTTATGTTTTCAGTAGGATCTGTCTGTTTGTGTACAAGATTTCTCAAAAAGTTATTAACAAATTTTCATGGAATTGTCAGAAAACATCAGACATGCGACATGGAACAAGAGATTAGATTTTGGTGGTGATCCAGTCAAAGGTCGAGGTCACAGTTGACCTAGTGCTCTAACTCTACAACAGTGTAATGTAGGAATGTCAGACTGCACAGCCGGACACCTCATGGGTCAAAGATGATGCCTGTTGATTTCAAGGTTCATGGGGTCAAAGGTCAAGGTAACAGATAACCCCTTTATTAAAAACATGTCTATTCTTCTACATGTGACTGTTTTTTTACCAAGACTAGATTGCACTATTTTTTAGTCACACTGTGGCCTTGGCTGAGGTTTGTGCACTCTGAGTGCTTCTAGTCTTTTAAATGGGTTCCATTTATCAGTGTATTTCAAAAGAAGAACAACTTTCTTTTGTCTTCTGCTCTGAATGTATAGAATTTAAGAGTAAAGCACTGGCTGTAATCAGCTTAACTCTTTTAAATATAATTACCAGACACCATAGGGTAAACATAATTAACACATTCAGCATGAAAACTGTTTCTTTGGCCTCATTTACTGAGCAGTAAAAAGATATTAAGAGTACAAGTCTCATATGGTTTGCAGAGGGAGGATAATGAACATTTGACCGTTGCGATACAATGGGCCTGGTGTCGATAGCTTATTGTTCTGTAATTCTTGCTCTTTAGTATCAGTTCTCTTTATATTCAGCTTATATGTTGGCTTTGCTGTGAATATTGCCTGAATATATTCTAACAAGCATGAGTGCTTAATTATGTCATTAAAGGATGATGTAAAATATGGATAATGTCGCAGACATATTTGCAGTGTTTTATATTTATTAGTTCAAATGGCATACAAATGCTGATTTTTTTTTTTAGTTTTCAACTCATCGCTAAGACCATTCTCTAATTTCACTACTAGAACTGAATAATTTGGTCTTGATTTTTTATGTGTTCTTTTAGTTTTATGATTTGGTTATATTCTGATTATGGTTTGTTGGTATAATGCAACAGTAGATTGGTTTGATTTTAAGGACTGTTGAAGTACTTCCCTGTTGACAAAAAGCACTCCATAAAAATAAAGGTTTTTCTAGTTTTTGGTATGGGCTGAGTTGGATAAAACCAACCCAAAACATTAGGGAGAGTGGCTCTATAATCTAGCAGTTATTATTAAAACAAATTTTAGTTTAACTAAAAAAGTAAAATTAAAGGTTGCATGTATTTGTCTGATTGCTGGGAGTAATGTTTTAATATTCAATGCCTTGATTTCCATTGCTGCTTTTATTTCATGCTTAAAATATGTGAGAAAGAAAATGTAAATTGAAATAAATTAAAGAAATTTCTGTTAGTGGGTTTTTGTTTTTTTATTTAAAGAGGACTTGATGCCCAGTGAATGAAAACAACTTTTACTAATTGCAATTATGGTTTGAGTCTATATATATATATATATATAGTTACACTGACCAGCATATCTCCACAATTAACATTTCATTAATCTAGAGGAAATAGGTTATTTTTAATGGAGAGCCTTTTCTGCTTTCGTCTTGTGGAAGATCTCCACATTTCTTGTTTTTTTTTTTACTTCAAGGTAACTACTTTTACTGCACAGAACCATTGCTGAGGTAACCTTTTTTCTTTAAAATTGCTTTGTTGACAAGGCGAGGCTTGGTACAACTCAAACTCACAACGACACAACAAAGTTTTAAGGATTTTATTGCCAGGAAGCTGGAAGCAGGCTCAAAGTCTTTGATCGTCTCACTCACGTGATCGGCTAGTGGCGGGACCGGAACTGGTAAGTCCACTCCAACTTGGTTTAGTGTTGCAGACCGGCTGGTCTGAAAGGGGCTGAGACGAGAGGGAAAATCCAAGTCCAGGCGTGAGGTCGTTACCGGTAGGTCAGAGGTCCAAAGCCAAAACCAGACAGGGAGAATCCAAAGGGCGAGGTCCAGATGAGTGAAGCAAGGTCGGTAACGAGAGATCAGAGTCCAAAGAAGTATCAGGCAGGGAGCAGACAAGAGACGGTGGTCATGGAACAGGCAAGGGTCGAGATCAGGCATGAACGAGAGTAGTACGCTGGACATTTACTTGCAACAAGGCTTTCAATAATCTGGCACTGTGATCTGGGAGCTGTGGGTCTTTATAGTGACAGGAACAGGTGAAGCAGATGAAGGTGATTGTGTGGGCATGGCAACATGGGCGTGGCTTGGACTGTGGGACTGGAAAGTTAAGTGGCTGTGGCAAGAGGCGTGGTAGGAACAGATGGAGCTGTGACATTTGTACTTAAATGTAAGTCCTAACTTCTGAGATGGGACAAAGAAAAGCGTACAATCGGCTGTAAGTTCACATCTTTGGCACAGTACAAGTGTTTAAAACCTATACTGTTCTGCTGCATGGCTGTGCTGAAATCTGCAGTCATGTTGGCGAAGATCTCTTTAGCTGACTGGTTCCCAGCAGGAGGACACTTCTTTACCTGTCTCAGACTAAAGGTTGGAGACTCAAACTCTGGGGTGGTGGGAAGCCTGAAGAATGGTGGCACCCCATGTGGCACGATGAGGGCAGAAATGGAGCCACCAGTCAAGCGAGCAATGCACATCTTTCAGCCCACGAAAAAAGAAGTTGGACAAGTATGAAAAATACCAGGCCTCTGGCTCACTGTGGTATTCCATGACATAAAGAGGACCCAGCTGACAGGAGAAGGAAATGATGGAAGTTATTCTATCCTGAGGGAAGGAAGGACAAAAAGAAACAAAATGAGTAAAGCAACAAACCTAGAGAGGAAAAGCAGAACACAGTTTTAGTATGCAAATGACCAGTTTCATTAAACGTGCAATCATTCTTATCATTAGCCAAAGTAACTCCAGTGGTTAATTGTTGTTTAATGATGCATTTAAGATCCCCTCACCTCTCTGGTGTAATAGAATTTGCCTGTTATTTCTTGCCGCAGGTAGTAGCGATCGCATTGAACCACAAATCCACCAATGCAAAGAGACATACATCTGGACTTCTGAGGGGGTGTTTTAGAAAAACTACAGATAAAAAGATTATTTAAATTTAAACCATAACAAAATGATGTGTTTTATTTTACTCATAATACTGCAATTTGTCTGCTAAATGGGTTCACAGCTGTAAAGAACATCCAAAATATTACCAGTTTAGGTTCCCCGCCTTTTCATCGGTAGCTGTGTTTACTGAAAGTGTCATTGAGCAACTCGCACTTAAAGAGTTTAAGGAATATCAGCTGACTGCAAATGGTACGCTATGAAGCAGCACAACAGTTTAACTGCAACAAAGACATCTGTTCAAATGAATTAACTTGGACTGCAGCTTGCATTCCTATACGTGATATAAACCTGCAGCATATTGAAGTCATAACCCTTTTGTAACTGAGCTTGGCAGGGTAGCCTTTTTCAGATTTGAAGCTGAGTGTCTTTGACGTCCCTCCCACGCCAGCCTCAGCAGTGTCGGCAGTGTTCCAAGACCTGGCTCAGGAGCATCTCCCCAGGACTGTCACCTTGACAGGACTGCCGCGCCCCCCCCCCCCTCTTCAAGTCTTCGTCTATCCATCTTCAGCCTGCAGCTCTGTCTTCCTTTTCCTCATTTTCATTGTCACTGTCCCCTCCGCTCTCCATCATCTGCCCATCTCTTCCTTCAGTGCAATATGACAGTCTCTCCATACACCAGCTCACCAGAGAGAGGAAGAAAGAGAGAGACAGAGAGCTTGGGAGAACTGCAAAGCAGCAACTGCACATATATCTGTGTCTCTCGGGGGGGTAGAGAGTGAGTCCGGTAAGAGTAGAGACGCACAGGCTTCCGCAGTGTAAGTCCAGTGTGAGAGGGAGGGAAGGGGGGCTGAGCAGATTAAGCTGGAGATGCACACATACACACTTATATCATTATGTTCCAGGCTGTCAGAGACAGAGTGTAGCGGACAAGCCTGCTGATTGTTGGGGGGAAGTCTGAGGTGGTGACAGGCCCTTGTCAGAGCCACGCAGGTTAAACACCTCCCCCCTGCTCGTTTCACATCTCCAGCTGTTTATAAGTTCATGTTTGTGTGGGTCATAACCCCACTTGTGTGTGTGTGAGTGTGTGTATATATATATATATATACAATCACTCCAGCAGCAGCCCTTCAGGAGGCTCATCAATCTCTCAGCAGGATTCAGATCTGCTGTCTTTTACTGCTCCCCTGTTTGTTTACAATCGACACCATCAGCAGCTGGTCTGAAATCAGTCTGCTGTCGCTCCACGTACAGAAGGAACACCATGAGCACAGCTTGCCCTGCGTCTGCAGAGCCTCATTAGGCGCATTCTACACCGGGCCGGCTGAACATCGGAGCTCGCAGTTGTTTGAAGTCGCAACTGTGAAGCTCAGCAGTTTTTGTTTTATTTCCTGGTTTTAAGCACTTTCCCCTAAAATGCCCAAGTCGACACAGTCCTTCAGGGAGACAGTGGCCAGAAAGGGAAGAAAACTCATGACTTAAGGAAGTGCAGTTTGAATCTCTCCCAAAAGTAATAGAATAGAAACAAATGGAAACTGATGATTCTCTTTTTGTCGTTTGCCTCATCTTCATATTGTCACGAGGAATAGCTCACCTGCTGTTCCCCCCTCTGGTGCTGTTATTGCGGTCATAACCTTCAGCTTACTTCTTCAGCACAGGAATCTAATAAACTGAAAAAGAAATCTGAATAAAAAAAATTTAAAAAAAACTGAAGAAGTGTCCCAAGTAAACAGCGTGGTAAGCACAGAAACAATGTGAATCATATACTATGGCCTCCACAGACAGCTCCACTCAAACTAATGATCACCAGTGGGAGATCTCAGAGGGATGTTAGATAGCACTCTCCTCCACAAATGAGGGTTTACTGTAAATTGTGAAGGGAGACATACATCTCTCCGGTAAGTTTCCTGAGACATGCTGATGAAAGTATCCCACAGAGACCTGGAACAACGTCTTACTGACGCTGTCTTTATATTTTAAAAAAGATGCCTTGTGTGTGTGTGTATGGAACAGTGCGTTGTCCTTCATGCATCACTGCTTGTTTTTACTACCAGCAAAGTTACATTAGTAAAGGATATTTCATCATTTACTTGGACAATAAAAAAATCATTTTTAAATATAAAGTTACCAAAAGTCCATCCATCCATTTTCTTTATCCACTTCTCCTTTCTGGGTCATGGGGACCTGGTGTCTATCCCCAGCAGCCACTGTCCAAGAGGCGGGGGACATCCGGGACAGGTCGCAAGTCCATCAAACAACCGTTCACACCTATGAACAATTTTAGAGTTACCATTTAACCTAACATGCATGTTTTTGGTCTGTGGAAAAAAACCAGAGTACCTGGAGTAAACCCCTGTATGCACAGGGAGAACATGCAAACTCCACCCAGAAAGGCCCCAGGTCAGGAAGCGATCCTGCAGCCTTCTTGTTGGGAGGCGACAGCTCTAACCACTGCTCTGCTGTGGCACCCACAATCAAAAGTGCACTTCTAAATAACAACTTTTGCATGTAACACAAAGACAAAATTTAGATCAATAGTTTGATTTGTATTTAGTTGTTGTGAGGTAGAGGAAGACCAATACGGTAATGCATATGTTCTCTATTCAAATGTATAGAACCATCATATCTTAAACCACAACTTTCAACCAGGGTCGAGCCAGTTTCCTTGTGAACATAAGCTTGACGTAAAGTTTTTTACGTCTATCAAAATAGGTGGTACTTGAGTGCTTATATTTTTCTGAGGTGGTACTCTTGAACATTTTGGGAACCACTGACCTAGATGGTTATTGAGTTACTGGTAACAATGTCTGTGTGTCTTTAAAAACTCCAACTCCAGCTGCCATTTATCATAAAATGTTGACACAAAGGAGAAAATGTGTAGCAAATAGCTACAAGCATGTTTTATCACATGTAACACATAAAGTGTTTTTAAATAAGTTTTCTGTTTCTACTTTTAGACAATGTGGCAAGTCTGAAATACAGAGTAAAACACTGTCTATTAAGACTGTTTATACAATAATCCAGCTGAAAAAACATCTGCTGTGTTTTAATTTCAGCTAATTAGTTATTACACACAGTTGTCACTGAGAAACAAAATGCAGAAGCAACTGAATTTATTTTTTTTTATTTTTTTTTGCGGGGGGGTCTTTTTCACACTTTTCCCTTACTGTGTAGGATTTTTTTTAGCTGCTGCTTGTTGATCAGACAAAGAGAGAGAGTTCTGCTAGCAGTGTTATTTGGCATCAGTTGTTCCCATAATACTGCAGACATCGATACAGCTCATTTGAAACAAGGATTTTGTCTGCATAGTCATGGTAGACTAATTTAAAAAAAAAACAGATGCAGTATTTATATGAGGAAAGACAAAATTCTGCACTTTCTTTCTACCAGCTTACCTGGGCTTTACATGTCGCCAAAAGGTGATTTCATGGGCTGACTTTCACATGGCGGAAATTACCAGAGCTAAAAATACAAACAAAACTAACTGCTCTTGTTAAATATATATTTATTACAAAATTACTGCAAAAACCAGCCAGCCAATATTTCGTAATATTGATTGGTTGGTTCGTGGGCTGGCCAGTCAGTCAGATGGTTGTTTTTTTTTAAACATGCTTAAAATTTGAGTGAGAACATTCCAACTGCGACTCATCTGAGGAAATTGAGTGGGTGTTGAGAACCCCTGCGAGCATTTTTAGATATTTTGGAGATTCCCTCAGAAATGCTGTTTTCCAACTACTCTCCAAACTGTTGCAACCCAGTGAGATACTTAGGCTTAAAGAAAGCAATGGGTTGCACTAAATCTTTTAGTTATTGGTTGTATCAACTTTCAATTAACAAAATGTAACAATAATTGTTGGACTTGTATTATATATTATACTGTACAACCATATATTTAACAACTCTTGGAAGAATCTTTGCACTTGAAAATTATAAATAGATGAGCATTCATGCTTAAAAATACTAAATTGTTGGCTACAGCAGACTTACTACTTGGAAGTTGATTAATTATGTACTAATTGCTTTTATTTTAGGAGTGACCAATATTGGACAACTAATTGGTCTATCTCTAATAACAATAAGCTATCAAAAGGCATTTTCTCATGTGACGGATGGGCTATTGTCATTTCTTAGTCTTCCTGCAAGAAGAATGACATGCCTTTTTGTTCTAGTCCAATTATTTACTGATGAATATTCAGGTATTACATTCAAGAGCTTAATAAAAAGTTAAAAATTCCGAATTTGGTTGATAAATTTGTGCACACTCATTACATGCACACTTTATGAGCACCTTTCTGAGGACATTTTCCATTTCTAGCCTTACCTCAAATTTTACATGTAGAGATAAAGAGTCATAGTTACGATTGAAGCTCCCTCTTGTGTGTGCGCTCATGCTTTTTAACAAAAAAATAGAAAGGGAAAGGTCCGATAAAATGTGTAATAGAGGTCTGAGCAGTGATCTCTGTTGCTAACCTTGCTGGCAAACGTAAACTCTTTGAATTTGTTTAGTCTGTAATGAGAAGGCAGTCCACAACAACTGGCTAGATTAATTTGTCATCCTAGCAGGAGAATAAAATCAAACAGCCCAACTTTCCTGCATGGGGATTCAATCACTAAACCCCTCATTGTTTTATCATCAATTAATTTCTATTTTAGAGCCTTGCACTTTAATAGCACAACCAAGCAGGCAGCTTACAGAGAGCTACAATGTGAGGCCTCACCGAACCTCTGCTAAAATTGCCTCGAATTACAACGAGAGCTTGAAAAAAGAAGAAGAAGGGAGCAGAAAAATTAGATCGAAAGAGGAATGGCGGCATTGGGGGAAAACAGACGGCTGCACTGCTTCGCTGTGCGTATCAATTCTTCGGCTCAAGAAGCGGCAAATAAACAGTCGTCTTGTTTTTGCCTGCAACACCTGTGTAATCTTTGCGCTGCCAGCCACAGTGGCAGCAAATGGCCTGTGAATACAAGTGGAAGTTCTGCTTTTGTCCCCCAGACTTTGAAGAAGTTGTGACTCGTGTATTTTGCAGATGCGCAGTATTGTTGCCAACCATAAAAGGAAATTGGAATTCAGGTGACAAAACGAGAAGTCCCACAAGTATCTTTTTGTGGTGTTTTTATTTCAGAAGGCAAATTACAGGTTGCATGTGAACTTTTTTTTCATCAAAGAGAGTGTCAGTCACACTTAAGACTGCTTTTTGGATTGCTGGTATTTGCATGTGGATAGTTGTTTGCATATCAAGTCATCCTTAATTTGGCAGAACAGTCTCAATTAGGTTGTAGGTGAACTTGAGGTTGATTTAGTTAGTGAGCCCAGTCATCTTTTAATTATCTTCACTGTGAGGAATGTGTTGATCAGAGGAGCTTGCTCTGTAATTATGCGCTGACCCATCATTTAAATCCCATCTACTCCTGAGAGGTAGATTGCCACACGGTGAAAAACCAACTGTTCAAACACACGTGCGCATATGCTCAAACACCCACCTATAAAGACAGAACTGAGGGCCCAAGATAGAAGGGGCCCCATGTATGAACGGTGCGTAGGCATAATAAACTTGTGTTCATCAGGTTCCAAGCACACGTTGAAATGTAGGAAAACAAACTTTGCATGCAAGTGTGTGTAAAAATTCACAAACTTTTGACCTCCAGGAAGATTATGCATACTGCCACGCAAACTTTTTCAGTCGACAATATCAAACTACAGAGTACTGAAAATCTCCCAAACATGTCAAAATATGACTTCATTCTGTTTTCTGAGCTCATTTTACCATGAGGTTTTCTCATAAGTTTGAGCATTTATGGTTTAAAGCCGAAAGATTAAACAGAACCACATTTAACTTAATACAACATATCATAGAACATGCCTCAAAAATAACCAAAACAATATTTTTGTACATACAGACTATTCAAATTTTGTTTGTTTGCCAACTTTCAACATAAAAGGACTATTAGTACTACTCAGTATGATCAGCGCGGACATGTCACTAATGCATGTGACTTTCACCAATAACAACAATGGAGGATGCCACAGTTGAAGCTGTGTGGTGTGGGACTTTGGTTTATTTTTTAATGCAGAGTTTGAATGAGTCCTATGAACATTTAGAAGAAGGAGTTATGTACAGTATAAGAGCCCAGACTCAATTGATCAGTGTACTTTGGGCTGCACACATTCAAAGAACATACCATAGTAGACAGCACTGACAGATAAGTAGCTTCAATAGCACAGGTGCTGAAAGAGTGTTCAATGTGTTCGATCAATCATTGTGCATTTATATATGGACCAATCACATACCTTTGTATTACTCAAGAATCCATATCAAGAAAAGTGCCAGCTTATTGGAAATGGTAATGTGACATCACATGGCAACGTAGCGACCAAAATGTTACATGTAGCTACCAACAACTCTTCTGTGTGTCAAAGTGTAGGTATCAGATTCTCTTTGTGATCATTCTACAGTATATAGTGTAGCTATTAGAAATCAGTTCTCTAATGAGCAAAGAAAAAGACCCGCTAAATCTAGTGCCAACAGTATGCAAACAAACACAAAAAAGGCAAATTACTTCTAATGGTTTTAAGGGCTGTGAAGTGGTCCCCTGCAGTCAAAAAGCTCCTAACAATGACAAGTATGTTCACAGAAACTGACAGCAGCAGACACACTGTCACACTCATGCAGCCTAAAGAAAATAAATGTCTCAGGGTCTTTTATGAGACTTGACTCTGAAGTTTTACAAATCAGCTGCTTAACATAAGTTAGCATTTGCAAAAGAAATGTAATGTTTTGCACTTTGCTAAAGGGATGCAGATGAATATTGCATGAAAGTATAAAAAAGAACATAATCCACCTCCCTTACCCCTCTGCCCCCTCTGGTCCACTCTCTAAGGTGATGAAGGAACTGGGTCTATGATTGGGTCTACAAGTTTATGTATTTTTGGCTCACCCATTCCTCCACTGTCCTTCACTTCCGCTCAGTACGTGATTTGACTTGGAAAACTTAGTTGTTCTCAAAAACTCAAAATTGCTTTTGCAATGCAAATCAGTATCCAGCAGGCATTTTTTGTAAAATAATGTTTCCAAGCTAGTAGACTCTTCCCAAAAATCCTACAACTGCCTTTCCTAAAGCTTTCAACAGTAGCTCTAAGCATAGTCTTCTCAGAATAGCTATTAGCCTGTATGGCTGCTCAATGCAGTTAAACTACCTGAGAACAAGAAGGCATTAAATGCTAGAGCAAAGATTGGTTTCATATTTCTTACTCATAAATACAATATCACATCTACAGTGAGTGTGTATGCACTTTAATAAAGATATAAATACTCACCTTAGTAAAAGCAAATACTGTACACTCAATGTTTTGCACTTAGGAAAATCACAAACTTTTACCTTTTATCTCATTTTCATGTGAATGTCCTCATGCTCTCAAACATTAATGGTTATAGGGATGATCTGGCTAATGTCTTTCATTTCTGACATCACTTCTCAGCTGTACGGGGTGCAGTGCTGCTTACTGTCCAACCTAATCATTCAAAGACGGTTCCTGTAAATTTCACCTATTACACGGTTTCCACTTACAGCATCTTGTTTTGTTCATGTGTGTCTGACTTTATGCAGTTACAAGGGGATTCAAACTCATTTCAAAAGGTATTACTTTTCAGCTGCAACTGAAACCAGGCTTTTTACCTCAGACAGGCTAATATAGTTTTAGATTCTGGTAGGTTTGGTGTGAAGTTCACTCTAAAAGGCAGGAAAGTGAGTCATTCTTAAGGCAGACATGCAGTCCCTAAAATGGAATATGAACTTTAAAGTTATTTTGCAGAATTAGTATAAAATGACATATTACATTTACAGATAAAGATAATTTCATTCCAAGGATGCAGTTTTGATCAGAGAACTTGAAACCATTATCTCAATTGTTAACTGCTTACCTTAAGATCAGGATTCAATAACTAAACAACGACAGTATGTAGGCTTACAACAGTACACCCAAATCCCAATTTTGTCGTGTACCTTGGGTATGGGTTACAGTTCAAAACAGGTTTGATACAAAAGAACAAAAGAGGGACAAAAAACTATTTTCTAATAGATACATATTCTGTAAAAGGTGTTTAATTTCTAAGCACAAATTACATCAACTAGTTGATAAACTTGTAATCCGATGCCAGTGGAATCCTTATGGTTTTTAGAATTGTCTGCTGGAATTGAGGTGTTCAAGGCTTACACTGACCCATACAAGTCATTATGTTCTTTTTTGTGTAGTTCATAATGTCATTAAATTTGAGAAAATATTAAAACCTTATCCTGGAATGCTTTATCTGCACAATATGTAAGTTTATTCCAGTGACGGCTAGTCTAATTTTGAAAATACACACATTTTCTTTCTTCTGCGTTCCCCGTGGTAATTTCTATTGATAAAGTTGCTCTGGGCAGCAAATATTAAAATGCTCCAAACTCAAGTAAACCAGGCTTGAAGTTGTTTGACCTCCAACACGTGTTTTTGCAGAGATGTCCTGCAGATGTACACATACAGTACATAAATGGTTTTGTGAGAAAAAGGGATTGGTTTCTGTGTCAGTGCTTTACAAATATTATAAGCTTTGTTTTTTAAATCTATGAAACTTGTTAAAAGCAAAGATTTTTGGGTAGCTTTAAAAAATACTTTTTTTTTAAGTAGTGTCCACAAAAGATGAGGAAATACTTAACGAACAGCATTAAGAATTATCATTTTTTCCATTCGTTCATTCATCAAATTGCTGTTATTCTGAATAAAAATAAATGACAGCCTTGGCTTGAAAAGCAGGTCCACCTGTCTTAGACAATGGTCTCTTCCACATATCACTTCCAAGAGTTTTAAATGTCAAAGCTCTTCATTCATGCACTGTCCGTTTCATCCCTACTTAATGTGAATTGGGTTCAGTTATGTACTTTAACAAATCAAGGCCATTTCATAACCCTGGTTTTCTTCCTTTTGTTGGAGCCATTTCTTGTACTGGTAGATGTTATGAGGAACTTATTCTTCTTAAAAAGTGAACTTACAGTATGTTTCTATTTCATTTCCAACAACATTTCTACTATCACAGCTACCATAGCATGCCACAGCATACTATCTTCTTCCACTTATCCTTGGTCAGATCACAGAGGCAGCAGGTCCACAGGGGACCTTTAAACTTTGAGGCGAAAGCACTAATCACTGTACCTCTGTGCTGCTCTTAAATGTTTTTGATTTAATTCAATTTCACTACATGAAAACAGCTCCAATCCACATTCATCAACATTCAATGTATGGGTAGTCTTAGACAAATTGGCAAAGATCCACAAAACTTGTATTTTACACATTTAGCACATTTTAATAGCAGTAAACAGCACCTGTTACTACATATGGAAGTTATAATATAAAATATCTGACTCTAATTTTATAGAAATGAATGAATCAAGGTGTGATTTTTTTTTAAAGAGATGCAGTTCTTTCATAAAACTGGTTACATCATATCAGTGTAATGCCTGTTACAAAAATATCTCATGAACCGCAGGTCGAATTTTAGAGAAACTCAAAGTAGTCATTGGGGCAGCAGTGGGTCAAGAGGTAGGGTTTCCTCCTCTAACCGGAGGGTTACCAGTTTGAGCCCCCGCTCCGTCTGTCTCAGCCATTATGTTTTTGGGCAAGACACTTTACCTGCCTTGCCTGCTGGTGGTGGTCAGATGGCTCAGTGACGCAGGTGTAATGGTAGCCTCACTTCTGTCACCCTGCCCCAGGGCAGCTGTGGCTACGATGTAGCTTACCACCATCAGTGTGTGAATGTGTGGATGAATGGGTGAATGACTGGTTGTAGTGTAAAGCGCTTTGGGGTCCTTGGACTAGTTAAAGCGCTATACAAGTGCAAGCCATTTGCCATTTACCATTTTACCATATACGTCTACAACTGATAAATGTTTGAGGTCAGCCTGACCCAAGATGGACACCACAGCTAAACAACTTCAGTAAACACAAAATATAGTTATAACTCAGTCGATTTTAAAGATATTGAGCTAAAATTTGGTGAGGTAGCTGAGTATCATCTCCAACAAACACTCTGAGTGAGAATTCTTACTATATTGTACGAGGTCATGCAGAAAGTTATCTTCAAGGTTTGACCAAGGTTTGAACACATTGCCCAAGTTCTTGCACTATCACATTACACTTTCATCATCATTTTTAAACATCAGATGATCTTAGTCTAAAACTCTGGTGGCATGAGGAGGAAAAACCATCATACCCTTCAAGGAATGGTAGACTTCATTTGTTTTGGCTTTATGGCTGAACAGTTTTTCGGTTTTGTTGAAACACAGATATTAATGCCCGCACTTAAGATGTTTTCTTAATTTGGATTCACAGTGTAGCATCTGAGTGTTTCTGCTACTTTAACAACTTTCGATGGAAAAAGCTGCAGTGGAACTTGTTGCTCATAAATGTTTCCAGCTAATTATAAAATGAGGAAATGGCAAAACAGCAACTAAATCCTCAAGTATGTCCCAATAAAATGTTTGCTTGCAAAAGTTAATCTGGCCAAGAATGATTTTGTGTTCATTCATTTTTAAAATTGTGTTACTGTTTTTTTTTTGTTTGTTTGTTTGTTTGTTTTTTTGCTTTTCAAGACCAAAAAAGAGAGTACCGGTTGTCAAGTTCTGGTTTCTCAAATTTGTTTAAACATAAAAATCCTGTTTAAGCTTGTCACCCTAAAAAACTACAATTTAGCTTGTGTGGAAAAGCACCATTTTTCACATCCAAGTTTTAAAGTGACTGAAGTGGGCAAAGGTCAGTTTTTTAACACCAGTTTTTTCAGCAATTATCTACTTTAATTTGCCCAATGTTTGATAAACATTAGATACCAGGATGATAAAACTAATGACTGATGTGATTTTTATGTCTTTAGACAAAAAACTGTGACCAGGTTAAGTTTAATAACTGCCTAAAAAGCAGAGATAAACAATGATGATTTCTGCCTATGCTTGTGTGTGGGTGTAAGGGGGCAGTGTCTGTTTGTTACCAAAATACATCACATATAGTCTGAATCTACAGGCTAATTAGGGATGTATGTGATAACATATATATTGGACAGAGAGTAAACAATACTTTTGGTTATCATCAGCATGGAAACATTTTTACTATACTAATCCTTGTGTGGAAAATATATGTATAAAAATCTGGTCCATCCTTGTCCCTGCCTTCCTTCATGTACTCTTTCTCCTTTCTGACACCCACTCACTTTTTTCTGTCCACATTAGCAAAAAAATGTGATGATTTAATATGACACTTGGTGCAACGCCTGGATTCACGGGGCTTTTCAAATGTGCACACTTTGAGTCAGTCACTGAACGCAGTGGTCCCTGAAATTCTTCAAGGAAATTTGTCTTCACACCAGTTAATGCGTGTAGGCTTCATACTCACCACACGGACATTACACCCACACACACAGCAAGGGCACGTGTGTGTACACATGAACCATTGCTGTGCACACACTCATATCAGCCCCTCTTTTAGACAAGATTAACTAATCTATCTTCATTACGCCTCATTAGGAAGACAACATGTATTTTCTGTGTGCAGAAAACTGTATTCTCCCGTGGGCATGTACAAAAAGCATTAAATGTGGCATTGTAATTTATTGTTTTCGTTGCACAATGCATCCCATTCCATCCCCAATTGACGATTTACAAGTTAATCTTAGTAGACTCCAGGTTACACAGCTAGGAGGGGATTGTTTTATTGTTCCAACCAGTGGAGCATTTTTTTTTCTCATCTTTCAATTAAATTCTCTTCCCTCCTCTTTTCTCCGTTTTCTTTCTTTGATCTTAGTGATCACCTGGTCTCTCTTTATCCAGCACCAAAGTAAAGTGCAGAAGAAGAGATTGGACCTCAACAGAATTTCCATGGCAACAGATTTTCATTCAGACTACCTCCCCAATCACATTAACCTGAGAGTTCACCTAGACAGATCTGAAGACAGTGGGGTGTAGATTGATCCTACTGATCTTTCAATCAACATAAAATGAGTTCATATCAGCTGGTCGCTGCCTTTCTCGTGGAGTTTGATCAATTATGTTAAGTTTCTTATTCTGATTCAGTTGTTGAAACTTCAAACCATTTTGTAGTTAATATTTGAAGGCATGCAGAAAAGGTTTTGGAGTTGTTTTTAACATAGGCCTTTATGTGTTTTATGGCATAAAACTGCCAAAAGCCACATGCAAAAAATTTCTTTTCTAAAGGCCTAATTACACTGATTAGTGACTCATGTCTGGACCAAGAGAGCAGAGTTGCCTTGTTTACAGTGCCTCAGAAATGTTGCGGTCACTGCAGTTCTCCTATTAAACAGTAGCTGTCACTAATGAAAAAAAATATTGCTACGTAGCAGAAATGGCAGAAGAAGAGTCATGCACAGAAGTGCATTCTTCAACTCAAAAGAAACATTTAACATTTTTAAAGTTTCATATCTGCAATGGTTGTACCTTCTTTGCTTTTGTTCATTTCTATGGATGTCAGTAAAACGAAACTATAAAAAGCATTTTTGGGAAAAACATCTCCTCTTGGTACAGCCTGGACTCCCCTCTAACTATAGGCTTCACTGGATTCTTCTACTTCCTATTTGCCATTGTGGCATCTTTTCTGTGCTAGTTTGGAACATCAACCAAATATAGAAATGCTGGATCTCATATGGGATCAGAGAATTTGAAGCCAGAAGAAGACCAGCATCCCCATAGACTGTTATTTGTACAAGTTTTAAACAAATGGGAATTTGCTCCTATTAAACACTAAGAATAAACATTCTATAATTTTTTTTTTTTTCAGTTTTGACTTTTGTTGATTCAAGTAGTTCTTGGTTCTGTATGTTCAAATATTATTTTTCTAACATGTTTAACATGCAATATGTAGAGTTTGTTGTTTTTCAGAGGCTGTTTTGGTGCTTTAAAGGAGGTGAGCTTTGTGAGAATAGTGTATGTGTGCATGCATGTGTGGCTGTAGGTTAGAGAATATGTTTAACTATTAATTATTATAGACCAAGTACCTATGCCATTTCTTGTTGTTAAGAATTGAATCTAGCAGAACCCTTCTTTTATGGGAGATGCCATGTTGTATTTTTTGAACCAGCCTGTGCGTACTAGTGATGTGGAGCTTACGTCTCACTTAGTCTCCTGTACACAATAATGATGTTAGGTGACGTTTAAGCATGAAATAACTAATTACAGCTAAATGTGTAGGACAAATAATATTTTAAAATACAACAGCAAGGTAAGAAATACGTGAATCAACAATCCATCCATTATCAGCCACTTGTTCCAGAGTCCTGTTGTGGAGGCAGCAGCTACAGCAGGAGGCCCAGCCATATCTTTCCACACCCATCTCTTCCAGCTGGATTCCAAGGTGTTCCCTGGCCAGCTGAGAGACATAATCTCTCTAAAGTATCCTAGGTCTACCCAGGGATCTCCTCCCAGGTGGAACTGCACTGAACACCTCCCTAGGGAGAAGTCCACTGCATCCAGCGCTTTGTATTGCACTTGGTAACGTAAGGCTTGGTAGCTGCTAGGCTATGGAAACATTCCTAGAAGCTCACTACACACTGTTCTTGAACTAATCTGAAGGCCACATGAAGTTTAGAGGTCTGAATGTTGGCGACCTCTGTGCACTATTTCATACTGGTAAAAGGGGATGGGTAAAAAAAACTTATGTGAGCAGGACCTTTGTAGGTGGACTCATTGCTGTCCCCAAAAGACACTGAGCTTTTATTCAAACTTTTGTGTTCCTCAGATGAAGGACATGAGGTCTGTTCTAACCTTCTTGGGATCCATATAAGGTTCCTATTTGATTGACTGCTTCAGCACACTCCCAAAGCAGCAATGATGTAAAGTGTGGCCTTGGAGAACTCTAATTCCAGCTTTGCTATCTGTTAGTATAAAAATTTCCCTCTGTAGTACATTGAAGGTCTTTGAGAAACGCCACACTGCTGGATTGCATGTATCTCGGCTTGAGATACAGTTGCAAAACCACCAGGTGGATAACTGTACTCTCTTTCACTATGCTTGTGCAAAATCAGCACCCCTGCACCTGCTGACCCATTCTACTATAAAACAGTAGAAACTATTGGAGGACAGGTCCACCACCGAGAAGTTGCTCCAGATTTATCTTTAATCTCTTTTATTCCCAATGACTTCCACTTTGTTATAATCCCACTAACATCTTACTGTGGAATATTTAACAGAGAGGAAATTTCACGACTGGACATATTGCACAGGTGGCATCCTATCACGAAACCACGCTGGAATTCACTGAGCTCCTGAGAGTGACCCATTCTTTAACAAATGTTTGTAGATGTCAGGTTCCGTGGATGGTCGGACCCAAATGTAGACTGAATAAGGAAGAACTTAAAGACAACTTAATTTACTAAGAAAATGGAAAACAAAAGGTTGATGTGGCAGCAATTGAACTAAACAACAAAAAACAGAATTGCAAGGACATGAGGAGAGGAGACATGAGGAAACCCTGACAACACATAGGAGTGAAAATGAACCAGCAGGGAAGTGAAGAAGATGAACCAGTTTTAAAGACAGAGGGTAATTGGGAAGTGGACACATGTGACAGATTCTAAACAAGGGACAGGTGCAGATGGGTGTGACAGGTCGACAAGTAATGAATAGAGGAAAGGTGAATAGTGTCAGGAGACAAAGGGCACAAAGAGCAAAGCTAAAGAAATGGCAAGAGAGCAATGGGATAAAGAAGGAAATGCTAGATTTTATTATAGTATTCAAAGGAAAGTTGGAGAATTTAGGAAATGTAATAGAGTTAAAAAGAAGAAGATATATCAAGGATAAGGTTTGGACATACATGACTAAACAATACTCTTAAAATAATCAATAAACATCCTACAGGTTGTTGTAATTATTGTGGACAAATAGAAACAGTACAGCATATATTTTTAGAATGTAATAAGTATGCTCATGAAAGAGAGGTGTTAATTAGAAATTTGAATAAGAATAAAGGTAAATTAGTTATTAGAGAATTCTCTTAAAGATCATCTGAGGATATAGGTTTTAGTAGCAATTTTAGTTTTTTAAGAAGAACAGGTACTTTGGGAAGAATATATTAGGTATAATGATCTAATCCATACTCCAATCTGGAAGGTGGCGGTAATGCACCTGATGTTGTTTGCCAACTGCCATAAAAAACAGAAGAAGAAGAAGGCACAAAACTATACAAAGACAAAACTAAACATGAAGACAACCATCCATCCATCCATCCATCCATCCATTCTCTTCCGCTTATCCGGGGTCGGGTCGCGGGGGCAGCAGCCTAAGCAGGGAGACCCAGACTTCCCTCTCCCCAGCCACTTGGGCCAGCTCCTCCGGGGGAATCCCAAGGCGTTCCCAGGCCAGCC